>NC_073303.1:306589324-306927001 GCF_027595985.1 Sorex araneus | reverse complement strand
AGTCTCATTTAAATTTCTGTCAATGGTTTTTTTGTAGTGTAATATATTTATAATTGTTTATTGAGTTCATTTTTTAACTCTTATCTAGACTTGTCTCAGTAGCGAGAGGATGGATGGCATTGCCAGTACCTTACTCTCATGTCTGCGTTTGGACAAGCTGTTGGGTATGGGTTGGGTGGAATGTGAGCTAACTGATGGCTTTTCCAATCCTGTTATTTTCCAGTGTGGTTTGGAAAAGAAATCCCGACATATAAATTCAGGAAAGCACAAGGAAGCCTTCTGGTTAACAAATTTAGTGAGTCTCAGATTTTCCTCTTGTAGGGAGTCCTGGAAAATCACTCCAGAAAAGAGATTATGGGTTACTGATAGAATAAACTACTTTGCATGCATAGGAGACTTAGCACATTCTGCAGGCTACCAGGACTCTGGCAAAACCCTGGATAGGTAAAATAAAAATCTATTGATTACTGTTCCAAGAAGTGCAAACAAAGCCATTTTGTGCAAAACTCAGGTTTATGGATAGAGAGTTTTCTTTCAGACTTGGGCTAAATGTAGACATTCATATGACAAATTCATATGTTTACTGAAGCCTGAAAGTTTCTGAGGACTGCTGTTATTATTTATGGCAGGGATTACCTGTAATGCATTTTTATAATAACACTTTTGTTGTGATATAATTGATTTACCGTATGGTTTATCTTTTTGAAATATATAATTTTGTGGTTCACTCTATTCATAATTCTGTATCTATCACTATGACCAATTTTGAAATCTTTTCATCACTTGAAAAATCCTATACTCATTAGCAGTAATCTCCAGCTCCCCTAACTCCCAGCTCTGGGTAACCACTAATCTATCTCTGTATTTTTACTTATTCCATAATTTCATATAGATGGGATCATAGAGTATGCGATCTCTCAAGTGACTTTTCCCCTCTAAGTGTAATGCATCTTAGGTGATCCCTATTGTAGTATGTGCAAATACTTTATTTTTTTCCTCCCTTCCTTTCTTTTTTCATTGGCTAAACCACAGTAGACCTACCAAAAAAAATTCTTTCTGGAAAGTCAGAGCTGATCTTATTTAATCTTGAGCTATATTAGTTATGTATATTAATATATAAAATATAGATGCTATAAAGTAAATACCCATATAATCTCCTGAGATAATAAAATGGAAACTTATGCTTTTAGATAATGATTATTAGTGACTTAAAAACTATAATATTGTAAGTATGAATTAATGATCTTTAATAAATAAACAAAAGAAGTCATTTTTGTGCCCTTCCTTTCTCGCTCTTTCCCTCAAAGGAAAATCACTAAGCATTTTTCTTGTCTTTCTTTGTAGTTTTACTGTATGCGCGTGTGTGGTGGTTTATATTTCCTGTTTTTGAACTTTATATAAATGAAACCATACTTTGTATGATCTCTGGTGACTTTTGCTAAGCATGAGTATTACAAGCCTCAGATGCTTATATGTGTTTAGTTTTTTGGGTGTGAGCTTGTCATATAATATTCCAAGTTCTTATTTCTGCCTGCATTTCTTTCTTGAATGTTTGGGTTGTTGCTGGGTTTTAGTTATTAATTTGGTTATTCGGGGAGATTAATAGATAATAGAGTTAGACTGCCTGGTTTGCATAGAGGAGGCCTGGGTTTGACTCTAGCTCCATGTAGTTTCTTTATTTTTTTTAATTTTTATTTTTTATTATTAGTGGATCACCGTGAGGTACAATTGCAGAGTTATAAACGATCGTGCTTGTGTTCCAGTCACACAGTGATTGAGTACCCATCCCTCCATCAGTGCCCATTTTCCAGACTTGACAGCCACTCAGTCCCATGTAGTTTCTTGTCCATCCCTGGGAGCAACCACCCGTTCTTTCCTGGCCTCCCAAGCACAGGAGCAGGAGTAGCTCTGCAATGTTCCCGGACGAGGCTGCCCGGAGAACAACAACAACAGCAGCAACAACCCAAAACTCTTGGTTCTTCTTATAATAGTCTAGAATTTTGGAGGACCATGCAATTTCTTTTCCCTAACGGTCTCACTCAGCCATGTAATGAATGAGATTGAAACTATTGTGTTATTTAATTTTTTCCGAAAGGAGCACATTTGGAAAGGGAAAGGAAGGAAGTTTTCTGTACTGTTTGTGCTCTCTCATTTAATTATAATAGCTCTGCAGATAAGAGTCAGTCGTTTGTCCTTATATGGAATAAGGAATCAACATTTTCAAATATTAATTTATTTGTGCCCTTGAATAATGATTGTGGGTTGAAATTACATGTCTTATTTACCATTGCATTCTTATTATGTAGCATAGTGCCTGATGTATAATGAGGTAAGTATTGATTGGCTTTACATTTGTCTGAGGCCATGGGACTAGTTATGAAGCACCTGAAATTTGCATGTAGTTTTTCACTAATTCTGCAGGCTGAGCTTTTTTTGCTGTCCTTAATATTGACTTAGTGTTTATAGGTTCTTAGAAACTGCAACTTAAAGTAAAAGGATATGTGATTGAAGATAGAATTTTGAATAATATTTAGTCTTGTGAACATAGACTGAGATTTTTTAATTCATAGGAAAATGACATTATTTGAAAAACTTCTATACTTTAAAAAAAGATTTCTAAGATTATTTTGTATTATAGCCCTCTCATATGATCATATTTCAGTGGTATACTTAAAACATGATCAGGACTTTTCCGCCTCACATCTATTTTAATGCTACAGTGTAGATTGTTTTTCTGTATCCAGACATGCTTCTGCTGTATTCATTGACTGCTTGGTGTGTTTATAAATCTTATATAATGCATTAACTGTCATGTTTAAATTGCTTTGTGATTTTCAAATTGTTATATTCAGAATGTTTAAAAAGATAAATATGATAACTGGTCACTATATATAATCATATAAATCATAAACAATCATATAATCATATAAATTACTATAACTAATCAGATTATTTATGTATAATGTATGTATAATGTATGTATTAATTGTTATGATCTACTCTTGTCCTTGGGGAGGATATTTGACTATACCCAAGCTACTCCTGACTCAGTGCTCTGGGGACACTTCTAGCTATATTCAAGAATCATATGGTGCAGGGAATTGAACCCAGACTTCTCACATGCAAAGCACGCACATAGCCTTTTGAGTTCTCTCTCCACCAGTCTGTCATTTATTCTTGGGAGTCTAATAGTCATGCATAGTACTTTGCCTTTCCTGTTGTCCTGCTAACCTTACACAAAGCAAAATAGATTCACTCATATTTTTGAGTCCCATTATTTTGAAGTTGTGGGAGCCTGAGAAAATGTTGAAATTTACCCATGGTGCTATTATACGCTTGCTCATTGTGATACATTGAAGTGGGCCCTGTCAGCTGAAATTCGGAGAAGTCTTATCCCTTGCAGCAGTTTGTCAGATTTTCAGGTATCTTTTACAAAAGCAGTTTTTAAAAATGCAGCCATTTTTAAAGCTTTGTGTTTAAATTGCGCTTACTAATGAAGATAAGAACTGTGGTTATTTTTCGGTTACTCTGGTTATTGTGTTGTTACTGTCCGTGCTCCTGAGGCCCTTAAAATCTGATGTGTCTGTAGGCAGCGGGAAAAACTGTTGCACGGCACGGTGTTTCTGCTGCGCCCTCTCATCTTCAGATATTTGATGTCATGTTAGTGGGTTGTAACTGTTCATTGGAGGAACATGTATTTGAAGGAAATAGGGAAACACCGTAACCTAGCCACACCTCACCTACCACCCCTTTTTCCTGGAGAGCTGACTGTTGAATTTTTGTCACCATAGTCTCAGTAGGGTGCCTGGATACCAGGAGGTTGATAGTGCCATCTCTGTGTCATTTGATTAATCTTTAATAATTGGCCAGCATGGGGACAGTAGCTAGGTGACAAGGAGATGGCTGAAAGGAAGAAAGTTGGGGCACAGAGCCACATCTTAGCATGGACAAATTCAGAGCATTCATTCAGGTCAACGAGAACAAATCAAGATAGGACATAGCAGCTGTAATTATTCACAAGGTAATTGTTATTGTAGGTTATTTTTAGGTTTTCTTTCAAATAGTTTCATAAACAGATCATCTCATTTCTAGCCAAAAGACTTGTATAATTTTGATGTGAAATGTTCTTGCCCATAAGTAATTTTAAGAATTTTAATAAGTAAATCAAATAAGTTCATTAAGTAATTTGAAGATTTCAGAAAAATCAGATGGGTGTTTTGGTCACAATAATTTGGTTCCTTCACCCAATTTTCTTCCATCACCTACTTAGTGATGGTGGTATGTACATATGTGTTTGTGTGTGATTAATGACTCATCATTTCATGATTTTGCCTCACTTACTGGTATGGAAGCAGGTCTTTCCTCTCAACAGCTAAGCTAGATGGCTTAAATTTTGTTTGTGCCCTTCTGTCCTGATGTAAATGTTTTGCTTCTGCCAGGCATGTTGTTTTCAGTGACACGCCAGAAAGCATCATTCATGTTGGAGGTTCTTCAGCAGCAAGCCCTGCTCAGCGCGCCGCAGTCATTTCTGTTCCAAGGGTACCTTGAGCACTTGTAGAACACTGAGAGCTGTGTGGATGCTGCCAGCAGCTCACAACAGCCCTTCAGAAGCGCCTCTGAAGGGGTTGCCTGAGCAGAGCTCTGGAATGTGGCTCAGCCTCCTGTTGAATGTGCATTACTGCCAGTGAGGCTGGCCTGTGGTGGGGGCGGGGCCAGGGCTGTGGCCGCTCACAAAGTATTAGCAGGATGTTGAAGTCCACAAATGGGTTAAATGGCTCCTAAGAGGTTGTTTTTAAAGCAGGCCAGTTTTATTTACTGCAGGGAGTGGGTGACTTTGTTGGAGAAGAACATTGAAGAACAGTGGAGATGAGTCATGAGTTTCCTGGCTACTTAACCAATACCAAGTCATGAAAAACCATTTAGTGGAGAGGGTCATGTAGCCAAAAACACCCCGTGCAGGGACCGACTTCATGGCGGCCGCCCGGGGAGAGTGGGCTGGGTGAACGTGACCTCTGGCTGTGGACCGGGGAAAGAAGCCCTGCTGTCTGATTCTGCTCTCCGCCTTCCCTTCTGCTGGCCGGGCCTGAAAGCTCAGAGTTACTATTTTCATTTCAGTAGTGCTCGAAATATCCCAGTCTCTTCCCATTTTATGCTTACCACAAATAAGGAAATGTACTGCTTGTTTCAATTTAAAAATAGGATTTTTAAAGACAAGGGGTGGCGCAGGGGGCTGGAGAGAGTCTGGTGGGTGAAGGTGTGCATTGTTCCTGAGCACTGCCAGCCGTGCTTCCTGGAGCACAGAGCCAGGAGGCAGTCCTGAGCACAGAGTCAGGTTGTGTCCCCGAAACTAAAAAAACAGAAATAAAGTAATGACTGGTGTGTATCTGGCGGGGGTGGGGGAGGTCGGAAAGGAACTCTAACTCTAACACGCCTGCATCAGTGTAAGACAAGGTTTACCACTTCACCTCCCTTCAAGTACACTTCCTAAGGCTTACATCATTTCTGTTTAAACCCTACTATCTTTGCTGACTTAAATTGTGTTTGAAAATATTCTCAAAGTTCTCTTTTCCTTCCCCCTCCCGATTTTTGTTAAAAATAGAAATGCAAGCCCACCCAGGGGAAATATCAGCGCCTAGTTCTATACAGACCTGTAGTGCTTTCCTTCCTGGGATCTTCTTCTTCCTCTTTCTCTGGGTGCCTAGTAGGTTTGCAGAGAGATCATATAATCTTCTTCACACATTCCCCATTCTTTCTGACAGATAAACCATTATGTCACATAGAATAGGGAGAACTTTGGAACTGTGGTTGGCCACGGCCCACACCGAAACTTCACCCTTGCCGCAGTGGTGGTTGTGACCGGGTAGGTGAATGGTTAGGATTCATTGCTTGCTAATGAAAATTTATTCCTGCCTGTAGTTGCCTCTGATCTCCATCTCGTAGGACTTCCAGAGCTGTTGAGGGAGAGATGAAGATGTGCTATACGACTTGTTCCCCTCCTCCTCGTCCAGAAGCTAGGGATACTTGGTGGTGTGTGAAGAAGGCAAGCCACAGTGGCGGAGACGGTGGGGGGCGGGGGGGACTGTTATCATGGACGGGTTGTATATGGCTTCTCCTGTTCCTTGGTCTTCTTCCAAGCACTTCCTATCCTGGAGAGAATAGCAGAGGTGCCCAGATTCACTTACCGTGAATCTGTGAATCATAGTCATGTGATTGTGGTTTTATGGTAATAAAACATGCATTTTTCCTTATTGGATTTCCTTCTCCCCCTTTTTAATAGTTGGTTTTAGTTGAAACCAAGACCATGGAATTTCTTTATGCAAATCTTTGAGCCACTTTTAGAGCATTACTGCCTTAGTTTTGCTCTAATGTTCAAAAGTATTCTCTGTTTACTGTAAGATAAAGCCTTTGTTCAGTCAGGAAAGAAAGGGATTCCTTGGAGGCCTTGCCAGTGACTCTGAAGATAGCAGCCCGAGACCTGGACACAAAAGCCTTCTGTGCCGGCTCTGTGTGGCCCTACAAAGGTGGTAAGCCGAGCTGAGAGGGGAGGTCTGCGGAAATGGAAAGCTGAAGCTCCTGGGCGCATTATTTCAAAATGAGGTTGCTCCTTTATCATCAAACAGAGGGGCCATAACGGGGCAAGTCTGTGAACATCCCTGTAATGATGGGAGCATAGGCTTAGAATATACCTGACAGATGCATAGTTCAAAAGTTTTGACAATTGGCTTTTGGGGATAGAAGGAATCCACATTGGTGGCGGATGTGGTGTTAGTACACTGTAGGCATGCAAACCTGCCAGTAACAGTATTGTAAATCATGGGGCCTAAACTTTAAACAACTTTTTTTCATCATGAAAATTGTAAACTTCTTATTGGATATAAAGCTCTGCTTTATATTTTTTTTCTCCCTGTCATGGATGAGACACTCCTGCTGAATAGTTTGATACTCCCAGCATTCTCTCCCCCCACATTTTTTTTTATTATTAGTAAAGAATGGGATATCTTTTTAAAACCTCTCTCGTATGTCAGCTAGAACAGGGAACATAATACTGGTGGAGATGAGGCTGGGGGATGTTTTGAAGAAGAAATTGCATTCTTTTGGCATTCCTGAGAGGAAAACAACCGTTTAGCTTATTTTTTTAAGGATAGGGGCAATCTCCCCTGACACTGAGAATTTTAGCTCTTTACAGCTGTGCACCAACAGCATGGCGTAGTTTCGCCTGGAGTGAGCTGCATGCGTATTGCAGTTCTCATTGTTAGCCAACCCAAACCAGCTGTATACATTGCTAATGAAAGGACTTTGAAATTGGGGGGGAAAATCCAATAGTGGGACTTCCTTTACAAACTACCAGATGTGTACAGTGGTTTTACCCTGTCTCTTTATTTTAGCACTATTGTATAAGGACAGAAATGGAAGCTGGCATTTGAGAGAGGTGCACTGGGGTGGCAGCAGATAAGTTTGTATCAAATAGGTATGTTGTGATTGACTAGAAATGTTTTGAGGCTTATTATTTTAAGACAGGCATGGCTGCTGAGCCAATCATTCCATTCCTGCTTCTTTGCCGCTTATAAAAAGAAAACATTGTGTGCTTGCAAATACATGCTCTGCTATCAGGGTTCAGACATCCAGTGATTTAAATCACTTAGCAGCTTTCAATACTGTCACTAGGTGAATGGCAACTTTAGGAATTTACCATTTGATTTCTGTTTTCTTATTGTTGCCAGTAGTGGGTACTTTTATACTTTTTAGGGAAACAATCAACCCATAATTTAAAAAGACCTGTATTTCAATTTTTGAAATTTTTCCAAAATAATGATCATAGAAGAAAATCTCAAGGTTGAAAATCAGGAATTTCTAGAATTAACAAGGCCCCATTTTCTGGATTGAGGGGGGGTGGCATGGGAGATGAAGGGAGGAAGGAAGGGAGGAGAGAGAGATCAGTCTATGATTACAATTCTGAGGGAAAAGTCAAAGATTTCTTCCCTCCCCCTTTATCTTTTGTTCCAAAATAATCATGCTTTCTGGGGGAAGGACTCTTTCAGGTCCTGAGGAAGAAATGAGGTAGAACTGGTATTGTCAAGTGTCTGTCTGTGGAGACACACAGAAATACATTTCCATGCTTTTGCCTTGGGAATTTCCAGATTCTTTAAGACTTTACATGTCAAAAGCTATTAACATAAATATAGGCTTACACACATTAGTTTGATGTTTCAATTTCTGTTTTGATATACATTTGTATCACTCAGTCATCTGTTTGCCACTTGTTCTATCAAGTTACAGTTTTTAAAATAGTCACCATTTAAATATAAGGATCCTTTTTCTTTTCCTTTCTTACTTTCTTTCACTTAAAAATAATTCTTCAATGAAAGGGAAAATGAAGGTCCAGGAGTGAGTTGCTAAGAATTTATTCTAGTCTAAGAGATATGATTTAAAAAAAAACTGTGGCTTCATTTGTATTTATTTCTGTGTAGCAGTGTTCATGTTGCAGGAATAGAGCATCACAGCACCACTGTGCCACCATCCCTACACCACCACTATCTCTATGATTCACTCTTTCATACCTAGCAAACTCGTGTGTGTATGTGAGTGTGTGTGATGGTAGCTCAGGGTTAACCCCTTGCTCTGTGGCTCTGTGTTCAGGGGTGCTCTCTGGGATGCTGTGGGTGGGGTGGGCATGGACATAGAGTGCTGGGAATTGAACCTGGCTTCTTCTGCATGCAGAGTATATATTCTATCCCACCCAACCATTCCTCTGGCTCAGCAAACTCAATTCTACAGGGGGATGTTCAGGGTACTAAATAATATGTTTAACTATATAACCATAACTATATATATATATATATATACAGATAGATAGATAGATAGATAGATAGATAGATAGATAGATAGATAGATAGATAGGGTTTTGGAGGCTTCATCAAGCAGTGCTAAGGTGGCCTGGCCTTCTGCTCAGTGATCATTCCTGGCAGGACTCGGGAGACCATATGGGATGCCAGGGATAGAACTCAGGTCGGTTGTGTGCAAGGCAAGCACCCTATCTTCTGTAGTATTGTTCCGGCCCTGATATTTAATCTTATATTATACTGTCTCATTCATATGTCATTTATGCATGACAGGATTCATTTGTTGTAAAAATTCCAATAAAATCATAATATACTTTAAAGTCAAAATAGTCTTCCCCCAAAATTTCTTATGGTATTTTGACCTTTCCATAAATAATATAATAGAAAATTATATTACTCAGTGGTAAGTGGCAAGGGCATCTGTAGAATTCCCTTTCTTAGGTTATCTTATTTTTTGTGTTTGTTTTTTGGTACATCTCCCTGCTGGTGATCCTAAGCCTTGTTTCAAAAATTATCTCATCAAAAGGATCCTAAACTTGACTAATTATTTTCAATGAAAGTTCAAAGGTTATAGCATACTCTAGTAGGGTGCAAATAATGAGTCTGAACATTCTGGCAGTTCTTTGAACCTCGATGCTTCTAGAAAGAAGACTTGATGTGTGAATTACCTTGAAGATGCTGGAGGCCTCATGATGTCAAAGAAGGCTGTTGCTGAGGCGGGAGAGCTGAAGTGAGAATCATAGGAGCTGCCAGTGAGACACACTCAGTGTTGATATAGTGTGGCTCAGGAATGTGTTATTTACAGGGAGAACGCAGGCCTTTGGTGAACTGAGACTCCATTCATGAGTGAAGTCAAAGATGCTCACTGGGGGGATGTGTCTGTGTGCTGTAGGCCTCTCTCCAGTCTGGGGAATTCAGGCTCCTCTTGAGGGGTGGTGGGGGCGGCGAAGAAGGTGACACTTTTATACCTTTTGGTACAGGCTGGTCCTGCTTCCCTCAAGCACAGGGCCACGTCGACTCTCAGTCTGTTAGAACCCAATGTATTTGAGCCAGATTTGGAAAGATGACTCTGACTCTGTTGTGGGAAAAGTCTAAAAGAGCAGAAGTTTCTAAATACTGAACCTTGTCCTAGAAATAGTTTGGTTTCTGTCTGCTTTGTCTTCTGTGTGTTGAGACCCCCACATAGTTTACTCTTGGAATTAGAGCAGTTTATACAGCCTGAAGTCTAACATGCAATTATTTTCAGCCTGAAAATCAGGAAGAGCATCTATTTAAAATGACCAAATCTGAATGGCAGTCTTGTCTTGCTGAAAATTTTAATACTCTAAGCCAACAGAAGGGAAAATGTAAACAATTTGTTAATTGCAGCAGCTGGCCCTTGAGTATCTTTATGTTAACCTTTTAAATCTGGATTTGTAGACACTTAGGGAAAGCATCTGGATTAATGCCGTCCTATTCAGACCTCAGTCTTGAGAAGTGGAATCAACCGCTTCAAAACAAATAGTAGCCATATACAAGACCAAGATGGTGACTGCAAAGGCACGATGAAAAAGTAAAATAAAAATAAAATGAAGATGAGCACTTAGCTATAATACCTCCCTCATAGGATTGTGATATACTAGTATCATTTAAGGGGAGCACTTTGGAAAAATTTTAGGGAAAACCCTTTCTTATAAAATTATAGTAGAGAATAAAATATAGTCTTGGTTAGATTGCGGAGAGACAGCCTCTCAGGGTTTAATAGGGTGTTTATCTAGCTTCTGTGGTAAATGAGGTGGAATCTTTTGCGTATACAGTTAATTCCCAATCTGTCATACATGCTTTAGCCAAATTGCTGATTCTCTATGGGCTTGGGAACCCTCTCCTCTTTCCCTGTTCTTCAAGTTCCGAGGCCTCATGCCCTCTTACTGTGCTTTCTCAAAGAGCTTCTCAGCTGCTCTTTGCATTTCTTATTTTTTGTTGTTGTTTGTTTGTTTCTTTATCAGGTCCCTGCTATGTCATTTTCTTCACTGTGTTCTCTCATTTACCTGACAGGTTCTTGTCCCATGCTGTTTTTCTCCAACAAGATCAGTGATAGAAAAATTAATTGCCAAGGAAAAAATTAAGAAATTGTAACCTTCCTTCCTTCCTTCCTCCCTCCCTCCCTCCCTCCCTCCCTCCCTCCCTCCCTCCCTCCCTTCTCCCCCACTGTCCCCCACACTATCTTTGAGCCTTTGTAGAATGATTGCTTGAATGGAAACTAAGAAAGGGTTTTTCCCTAAAATATTTCCAGACTGTTTCTTTTAAATTATACTAGTATTTCACAGTCTTTTGAGGGAGGTATTACAGATAACTGCTTATCTTTTAATTTTATTAGTATTTTAATTTTGGTCACATCTGATGATGCTCAGGGCATACTCCTGGCTCTGAACTCAGAAATTACTCCTGTGGGACCATATGGGATGCCTCGGATTGAACCGGGATTGGCCATATATAAGGCAAGCACCATGTCCACTGTACTGTGTCTCTGGTCCCTAAGTATTCTTTTCATCTTGATTTTATCTTCTGATCTCCACTTGAACATTTTCTTTCTCATTGCTCAAAGGTGATATCAGGAAAAACCATTTAAAGTAGGCTTAGCTGAGGAAAGTTTAACTTTGGAATTAGCTCTAGTTGCATGGGTAAGAACTTCACTTTGCAGATATTTATTGAATTCTCTTTATATTCTGAATTTTGTGGAAAACAAAAATGATTCTGCCATTTAAGAAAGAGGCTTAAGTCTCAGAGAGGAAGCTGCATAAATCTAAAACTTGATCATAATGCATGATTACTATATTGTGAAGAACTTGTAGATGGAGTGTCTGAACTGGCCCATGAGTTTATATCTCCTAAAGAGAAGGGTCAGAGTTAGTAGACATGAAAACTTCTGCCCCAAATTCTCTGTCTTGACTGAGGAAATGGAAACAAGCCCTCTTTTGTTTATACACATTTTATAAGCCTGTTCTGTTCACCATTTTGTCCTCTCCTTTGTTCTCTCTGTCAGTATGTATTTCCCCCCACAAGGTGAGAATACAGATCCCATTGGGCTGAAATGATTGGATAAAGGGGAAAAAACAAAATTTGAGCATTCAGTTTCCAAACTAATTCCAACTGGGCAACCGGTTGATAAATTCTTTGATCAGCCCATCAGATTTCACTGAGTCAACACTGACACAACAGATTTAGAAATGATAACTCTTCATTCCACACTGGTGTTCCTCGGTTTATGTGTAGTTCCACTGAATTAACAATCCGCATTTGTCTAGAAAGGGTAGCTATTGGTGATAATGGCAGGACTGAATACTCTTTAAGAGATGCTTAAGAGACTTTTGAGAGCATGATAATCTTCAGTAAGCTTTAAGACTCTTAGTCTTTCATGGGATGTCTCAGCTCACATTCTTGGATTTGTGAGGTGTTTTGGATTAGGGAAGATTCTGGAATATCTCTGAGAGTTATTCCCAGGAGCATGATTATGAAGTGAGATCAGGTGAGAGTGCTTTTATAGTTGGAAAGTGCTCTAGGAATCATGACCACATACGAAACTGTAGTTCAGTATTTATTAAAGTGGAGTTACTTTCTGAGTAACCTGCAGTATTTAGATTTCTAGACTCAACCCTATACAATTCACACTGTAACATTGCTCATTTTTTCACGCTTTATACTGGAGCTACTTACATGAAAAGATTCAAGTTTTGAAACTTTGGTCATGGATAGCAGGAGACTGTATTTATGACACTACCATCAGCTTTGGCCACATTATTAGTCACTGAAGGGATTCCCAGATATCTCTCTTTTATGAAAGCATTATCTCAGAAGTTTATTATGTGTTAGAGCCCATGTACATACATGATAGCAGTGTTCCCAGCAATTCCAAGGAATGTAAGTTTGTCTTTGGCGTTTGCATTTTAAAAGGCATGTTCTGTACTTTGCTTGTAAGAACCATCAGACTCTGAAATCTCAGAAGCAATGATTGTGGTCAAGGTGAATTAGTAAAGATGTAAGTGGCACTATTTGCAGGCAGATGAAAATATGTATGGAAACCAAATATTCATTTCATGTTGATAAGGAAGATAGTAGGAACTGGGTGTCCGGGTTTTGTTTCACATCTTCTCTAATGCTGAAGTTTAAAGTTTGATATCCCGAGCCTTGGTTTCCTCATCTGTGTGATGAAGAGAATGACTGAATGCCCTGTCAGGGTTCTGCATTCCAGTCATGAGCCAGAGTTTAGTGATGACCCTGTCTAGCCCCATTCTGACCTAGTGACTCATGGAATGGGAATATTTCTCCTCTTCCTGTTCACATGGTATATGATTGCGCCATTCTTGGGACTACTGACGTCACAGGCAATTCAAGTGTGCCTGTCTCTCATAGAAGCTCATAGCCGGGGGTGTGGGTGCTGTTTCTCCCTGGCTCATTCACGCTTCTGCTGTCCAATTGGGGAACACTTTCTTGAGATAGAAAGAAAGATCAAGAATGAGAGAGGGGTGGGGGGAGGGATGCACGCACATAGATCAGATTTCTCTGAAAAAGTTCCTACTAGTTTATTCATGTGACAAATATTTGCATGCTCACTGTATACACAGCCCTGTGTTGCTTGCTGTGATAGCCTTCAGCAGCTGATGGGATAACAGGGGTAAGGGAGAGGTCAGGCAGGTGTGGTGCTGGCCAGGGGATCTAGTTGTCCCACTAGGAGAAAAGGGTTTGCAGACAAAGCAGGTAGGTGGGAGCTTTGGGAAGTGGATTCCTCTGAAAATGTGAGCCTTTAGAGCACAACTACCTTGACTCTCTCAGCCAGTTATAAAATTGATACTATTTCCAGGTCCACAGTTTTGCAAGATTGAGAGGGATCATCTTGTACCCTATTTATTTTGAGGAGGAAAAAGACATCATTTGGAGGCTGTGATTTAGGATGAGAGAAAAATATATATAAGGGAAGCGAGTGAGTACAAAGATGATTGTTTCTCACAGACTTGAGAGAAGCTGGTTTTCTTAATAAAGATAATCTCTGGTTTTGAGTCTCCACCAGAGGTAGTCCTGGAAAGAGGATTTGATATAACAGGCATTTTAAGCATTTGTGTTCCTTCATAACTGCTGATTTGTATTTTGGGCCATATCTGGCAGTACTCAGGGGTCACTCCTGGTGGTGACGGGAGCATCATGCACAGGGCTGGGGAATCTAATGGGGGTCAGCAGCCTGTGGAACAAGCATCATAGCTCTTGTTTCTCCAGCCCTCTTTAATTGTTTTACTTTTAAGCCTTAGTAAGTGATTCTCTTAGGTTAGGTGTATTGTTGTCATGTTTTCTATAAAGATAGTCATTCAGGTACACCCGCCCTCTGTTTTCCAAGGGGAAGGGGGAGGCCTTCTGGGGGAGAGTAGACTGCTACTCAGCCTTTCCTCAGGTTTCCTGGGCTAGCCATCACAGCATTTCTCCGGACTGCTTATTAAACAAAGAATGCATATTGCTGCTTTTTTCCTTTCTTTGGGTTAAGAGTAAAGCAGGATGGTCTGGTGAGTTTCAGAGGCCCTTGGGGTCCCCTAAAGTAGTTTTCAAATGTTTCTTTATCAAGAGTTGTGATTGATCCCTATTACTGAGCCCACCCAACACCCTTGTGTCAGGGAATGAATTATTTTTGCACTTGCGGTGGTAACTTCCCTTAGGCCACCAGAGTCAGTAAGGTAGAGGAGAGGTCCTTTGCTGATGGGACCGGAAGCACTAAGAGACGGCCAGGCTTAGTTAAGGAGAACAATTTAAGGAGTTGGTGTGGTCACAGGAAGGGTAGAGGCAGGAAGAAGTGTGAGTCAGGCTGGTGGCGATCTGTGGTCGTCTCACCCCAGCTGCAGGGGGACAGGACTAAAGATTGTGTCATAGCAACTTGGCTGATGTCTGGACAGTGCAATGGATAAAGGATTGCAGACACCCAAGAGCACTTCCTAAGAGCAGAGCTTGCTAGACTCTTCCCATTGCATGGGAAGTTGGGAAATAGGAATCAGCCCCCTGTAGAGTCTGTCCTTTCCCCTAATCCAAAGTGTTAGTCTCAGGATGACGGCAATGCTTCAGTGTGCTTTTGCAAGATAATGAGCTTGTATTTGACATAAGCAGCATGTGGCTTAGTCAGTGCTCATCAGTTGCAGCCAAATGCAAGTTCTAAGAACTTGCTCAGGACTGGAGCAGGAAAGATGTTCTTCCTAACAAGGACTCTTGGGAAAGTTTCTCTCCCTCAAGAATATGATCTGTACTTTCAGTATCACTGGAAGTAAACATATAAGTGATATTTGTAGTAAATTTTAAGCATTGTTAAAGTAGAATCTGTAGAATTTGCAACAGGGTATGATGAGCTTTATGTAAATGAGAAATAAGAAATGAAGTATTTTATTAAGTTAGAAGAGTTCAAAGAAACTCTGAGTTTTGTGCAAAACTTTCTGGCCACCAAACTCAACCTTTTTGCCACACTAGCAGTGAAGAAATTATAGAAAGAAACTTGATTGTGCTGTCTCTCCGACAAGTCAAAGCAAGATACAGCAAGCCAGAACATGCATATCCTGGGTTGGTTTTGTTTCCTGTGACAGGAACGTTCCAAAATATAAGGAGAAAGAGGTCTCCGAACAGTTGCTCTTTGAAATGTATGTGAGTATATCCAGTGATCCTTGCACTTACTTATGTGCCCCTGAGAATTTACTTTAGAAGAATCTCACAATGTGTTACATGAGATTTAAGTTGATAATTTCCAATAAAGTGGGATGTGAAAATTGATTCCTTGCTATTGGTTTTATTCTCAGCATCTATGGATCCTATGTATGAAAGCATCTTTCTCTTTGATGTTATAGTTGTACTAAAAGTAAAAGATGGGTATTTATATATCTTTTACTTTGTTTTCAGAGTGATTGCTTACCTAATTATATAGCCAGCATTGCTCTCAGAGTCAGACTGTTTCAGAAAGTTTCATTGTAACTGACTTTTGGTTGTTGTTGGAAATACAGCTAAACTATTTTCTGCTTTTTTATCTGTTTGCCTTGTGAGAAAATGTAATCATTGTTTATCTTTGGGTACTATTGTATTTCTTATAGTCTTCACTGGCAAAATTTTGTTTAGTCTTTGGTAACAGTCGATGTGCTTGAGCTATTCCTCTTGACTTAGGGATGCCTCTGTGAGATATTACTTGAATCCGCAACATAATAAAATAATTAAGCTGTAGGAGAGAGATGTTTCTTCTACTTTGGAAAGGGAAGAGTTGAAGTTCCATCGTCTGGTGGTTCTGATAGCTTTCCAGTATTTCAACCAGTATTATTACATGGTTCAATATAACCAGCTATGTTGATACTAAGGATTTCTCTGCGTGTCCTGTCCCTGAAGTATTGGCACAGTGATTTATTTCCATTTATGTGATTGTCTAACATTTATTCTTACTCCTGGCAAGTACACGGATAGGTGTGAAACTTGCTCATGACCTCCATAATTACCTTGTCAGATAACTACTGTTAATTTAAAATACAAGTGAAGAAATAGAGGTATAGAAAATACAGTTTATTCATAACCTAACAGCTGCTAAATGGTGAAGAATAGATATATTTGTTTTTGTTTAATCTTTTCTCTGTTTCTTCTTATATTGCTCTTCTATTTAACTCACATGAATGAGACCAGATCATGTCACAAGTAGATCCGTACACTGAGAAGGCATCAGCATGTTGTGATGAAGAATCAATCAGAATGTGTATATAAAAATTTTCATCTTCATTGGAATGGGGACTGTCCTGATAATCGTAAGCCTGCAAACCTGAAAAGCCTTTAATGTATAGCTCACAGAGGAATGTGGCCAAGCAGAAAATAAGTGTAAAGATGGTTCAGGATTGCATGAATACTCCTATCATTCAGGGTTTATAGTTTTGAGGCATTTTCTTCTGCAACTTTTTCTTTCTATAGAAAATGCTGATTTAAAAGTAACTTTACTAAGAATTGTTAAGTACCAGAAGCTTTCCCTTTCATCATTTTGAATAAGTCACACAAATATTATTTTGCTTCTTTTTAGGTTTTAAAATCAAAGGGATAAAATGGAGTCATATTGTCACATTAAGGAGTCATATTGTTCTGAAAACCAGTGTCTTTGCATTACAAAATTGCCTACAATTTTAGATTTTGGAGGGTAGGCAAAAACAGTTACTCTTTGCTTTTTGTAGTGGGCATGCCTGATGGTGCTCAGAGCTTATTTCTGTTTCTATGCTCTGGGATCACTCCTGCTAGTGCTCAGGGGACTAGATTTGATCCTAGGGATCAAGCATGCAAGGCAAGTACCTTACCAGCTGTACTCTCTCTGGCCACTATTTTAATTTGTAAGCTATATGTTCTTATCAATGGCTATTTGTCATGAACATTATTTTAGTAGAGAAGACCATTATCCAGTTGGCTTGATTCATCAAGTTTATAAAATTCATAACATTTTTCACATGACACATAACCTTTTTATTTATAAGAGGCTGGAGAAAGGATTTTCCATTTCTTGCCATCAGGAACACTTTTAAAAAATGACCTGGCCTTTGACTGACCTCTTATTGCTTTCCTCCTATAACCATTGATTGTACTGAGAATCTAGAAATTGGTTAGAGGCAAGCAGTCCAGATAAGACTGAAAACAACATGATCCTGTCTGAGACCATCTCTGAAGTATTGTTCTGCTACCAACCTGAGCCTTTCTTTCTCCTTTTATTACTTGCATTCTTAATTCAGGGAGGCTGTTCTGTTCTATGGAAGGCATCTACCATATTAAAAAAAAAACATTCAAGTGTAAGGTCTTAGTTCTTTCACTGTGATATATTTCTTAGTAAGATTTTAAAGCTTTCTTTAAAATTGTGAACATTCTTAAATACACTGTAATTTCCTTCAATTTGCCATGCACCATGTTACCTTGTATAATTTTATAATCATTAAATGACAGGAAAAGAATGTCATCATAGTTAAAGAAAAATGTATTTTTTTTAATCAGTTTTATTTTTAAGGGGGGGATGGCAGTGAAGCACACCTGGCAGTGCTCAGGGATTACTCTTGGCTCTGCATTTAGAATTAATCCTGGAGATGCTCGTGGGACAGTATGGAGTGTCAGGAATTGAACCTGTTCTATGTAGTTCAATGCAAGACAAGTGCCCTACCCACTGTACAATCTCTCCAACCCTAATCATAGTTGAAGAAAAAAGAATTAACTACTGTTTTGAGAAAACAGGCCATTGGTTTCTGTGACATCTGTATTGGTGATTTAGTTCCAAAGGAAACTAATTTTCTCATGTATTCATGGTGGGTTTTAATTAAAAGGGAAGAATTTTACTGCTGTAATCTAACGTTAATTTTTGTACCTTTCTTGGCCTCTTTTACAAGTTTGATACAGTATATATTGACATCTGTTACTGAAATACTGGGCCTTGGTAGTTCACAAATTTTGAGATCACACCTTCTGTTTCACTTGCCAACTGAGAATTTAATAGACCAGCAGTAAAAAGAAAAGTGAATATAATTGACAAAAAGATGGCTGTAGACGTTACAAGTATCTTAAGTGGGAGGACATTGATTTAGTAGAGAACTGGCAACAGCTGAAAGAAGATTTTCAAAAGTCAGAAAATTTAAAAGCTTTCTAGGATTCAAGTTTTCTTAGAATTACTCTCATCGCAGTTTCCTCCAGCACTCACACTTTTTCTCTTTATGATGCTCTGCGTACTGTAGTTTTTCATTTATGAAAATTGAAAAGAAGTAACTGGTTCAGTTCTTTACCATCATCTATTTCTCTTTGATGCCTAAACACATATATACTTCTCTTTAACTCCAGGATTTGCTTTTGTTAAAATTTCCAAATTTGGAACTTAAGCATTGTAGTGAAGTCCCTCTAAAAGCATCTGAAATGCTTTATTTATTCACTCAAGTAAGACTTTAAAGATTGATGGCGTGGTTCTATACATTTTGAAGAGGTATGAAATTGTTTTCCTATAATATAGACTGTCTTGCAAAGTTAACATTACCAGGAGTATAAGGGGTTGGATTTGGGGGTGATATTTATAGGTAACAAGCATTTGTGGGTGATGAACCAGAAAATCTCTCTCATATTACTTGAGGATTCTCCTGCTTTGCAAAGTCCTAACAAACTGCACACACTTTTACCAAGGAGGATACTAGTGCCATTCCCGAACATTGCCAGTTTCTAATGCTTTGGCACTGTGCTATTTTTATTCCTATCTTACAAATCTTATGCCAGTCTAAGGAAATTAAGCTAATGGTGCAGAACAGAAATTTTAAAGGATTTAATATTCTCTGGCTTTAGTTTTTAACAGGTGTGCTGCTGTCTGGACAGTTGCTATGTTTGTGAGAAGTTGACATGAAATGTTTCATTGCCTATCTGCACCCCCCACATCCTTTCTGTGAAATACATAGAAAATAGTACTTTTCATTGTATGCACCTAAAGGCATGGGCCTTTTCAGTTCTTTATCAACAACAACCAAAGTAGATTAACTGACCTACAGCTGTAGGAGGAGTTTCATAGTTAGCTGTGCTTGACAGCAGGGTTTAACTTTTGTTTTTCTTGTTAGCAGAAAGTAATGAAGTGTTGTGTAACCTTAGTTATTGCTAAGGTGGGCAGTTGTGATACTTAGTAGTTGCTGTAGCAGTCCTTCAGATAACTATAAGCTTTGTGATTCACCGTTGAGAAGTGTTTCACTACCATTTTAATTTGAAGCCATTGCACATAACCAGTCATCCTTATTTTCTTGTTGCAGAGACTAAGGCTCGGAGAAGCTTTGTTATTTGTTCAAGGTCATACAGCATACAGCTGATGATATGGTGATTGGAATTCAGATGTTTCTCAACCTCATCTCAGAGTAGTGCACTCATTTGCTAGTTGTCCTCACTCCCCTCTGGTGTGCGCTCCCCCCCTCTCTGTTGTGTATATTTATAATTTGGCTGTTGTTTTTGAGCCACATCCCTTTATTTCTTCCCACTATTAAACTCACAAAGCTACATGCTCTTGTATTAGTACTGTTAATGTCAGCCCATCAGTATACATTGGGTACAATATTAAAAGAACTTT
This sequence comes from Sorex araneus, assembly GCF_027595985.1. Classification (NCBI taxonomy): domain Eukaryota; kingdom Metazoa; phylum Chordata; class Mammalia; order Eulipotyphla; family Soricidae; genus Sorex; species Sorex araneus. Next base: position 306,907,084 of record NC_073303.1, on the reverse strand, counting down.
ATGTTAAACATTATTTCATGGGCAAAATTTCCTCTTATTCTCAGTTATCACTGTTGGTACCTTGAAGGTTGCTCTGGTTATCTGCATCCCTGTTCTCACCACCATTCCCATTCTCCAGGCCAGAAGGCCTGAGCATCCAGCCTTTGTAGTGGTCAGAGCTAGGTTTAAAATGCGTGTCTAACTTTGGAGTGATACCTGTTGTAGAGCAAGAATAATGAGATTTCGTATCTCCTGCCAGCTCTCAAGAAATTGATTGTGGCTGGTTGCTTTGGTGGGTGTAGAACCCAGAAGCAATCCCTCTTCTCAGTGGGAAAGCTGTAGTGTTTGATGAGATTCACTGTGGCCTTGGGATGGGACTGATGGGGATACATATAGCCAGACCCACTGTTTCCTAAAGTAGTAATGTGGATTGGAAACTCAGTTTTAAGTTTCTGTGGTTAAGGCAGGGGTGATATTTGTAACCCATTGAATCATATTAAAATTATAGAAATCTGTTTTTTAAGTACTGAAAAATCACTTCGGTTATTTGACTTTCTGTTGTTTGATATAATCATATTCATACATTTCAAGGATTAATTCTATTTTATTTTGATTAGTATTATACCCAGTTACATAACACTTTAGACCTCATTTTAATTTTGGATTTTCCTGGCAAGCTACCCATGGCATATTCAATATGCCAAAAACTAACAACAACTCTCACAATGGAGACGTTTACTGGTGCCCGCTCGAGCAAATCTGTGCCTCTTAACAGCCTGCAGCCTTTAGTATTGCTGGTTCAGGGGGTGTGTGGACCGGGCAAGTTTCCAAGTGGTTCTTGGGACCATTCTAGTGATTCTTGGCCAGCCAAACTGTGCAGTTGAGCGTGAGGGCCTGAGGATGCAGTCCTTGCTTGGGCTTTGCAAAGTGGGGGACCTGCAACTGCAGGGTCATCCCAGCAATGCTTTCAGGCCTCCAGGACCATACCTGGGGTGCCAAGGTTCATTGTAGTGCCGAGGATTGTACCAGGGTTGGGTGCTTCCTAACCCCTGTAACATCTCCCAGACCAGTAGTACGACTTTCTCTAAGGACTCATTGCAGCCGACTTCATTGCAGAGCTCTGTTATGATCAGTTTCCAACTGAGGTTGACTGTATTAAATGTCATTTATTTCAAATTGGTAACACATTCCTTAAAAGTTAAACTTGGTTGCTAGAAAGAATTATCTAGAATTTTTATATCACAAGGAATACATTTTATTTCCAAATTATAAATGCCTCAAATGACTCCTGTGTTTACCTGCATGAAGTATTAGCTCCCAGATTCTCTTCTCTCTTTGTTCTTCCGTTATAGTTACTTTGTTCTCACTTGCACTATCATTTTTTCATGATGTTTGGATTGGTAGCTTTAAATAAATTGAAAGGTATTCCAGAGCTGGAGCAGTACTATAGCCAGTAAGGTGCTTGCTTTGCATGAGGCTTTGGTCCCCAGCACCATATGTAGTCCCCTGGTGCTCGTCGGGAAAGCATGCCTAGTAGAGAACCAGGATTAAACCCTGTACACCAACAGCTGTGGCCCCAAAGCCAAATAAACAAACAAATAAATAATGTATTCCAAAACATTATTCAAATAGAAAATGCATGAAATTTGTGAACTTTCAGAGGACTGTTTTGAATGGCTTTTATTTGGGCTTATACTTCATAGCTCCTGGTCATCTTATAATCATTTGCTAGGTCTTAAATATGTCCCTATAAGCTAAACAGCATGTTCCTGTGGCTGGTGACATAGCTGCCCTCTGACTTGCTGAAACTTTTGCTAAAGATTTGAGAATGTGGACTTGGGGTTTGCGTCTCCTGCTGTCTCCCATCCTTGTGTTGCTCCTGGGCGTTGTTGGAATGGATGTTTTTCTCTGTCTTGTAATGTGGCTCTGTGAGGAGCTGTAATAAGTGAAGGAAGATAGAGATGTGCAGAAATTACAATATTTTAATAACAAGAGTGAATGGGTTAAAAAAGCTGTTAATTATGGGTGAGCAAACACAATTTTAAAAACCATACCTTTTTTGAGGAACACGGCCCGGACAATGCTCCGGACCCGAATCGGGGCCAGCAACACCGGGGGGCTGGAAGGAGGAGGTGCCGCCAGCACACCTTCTCCAGATGGAACCCTGGCGACACTGAGCAGCAACTAACACGGCTCCAGGATTCGGGACTGGGACACATCCGAGCCGCGCGGCCACCTTAGCTTTAGACCTTTTCTAAAACCTGAAAACATACAATCTTTTAATGAAAACTAATTATCAAATGCCTCCTTATTTGGGTTATCTTGTTTGGGGATATAACTCCCACAACAATAGTGAGTTTTGTGTTGAAAGATGGAACGTAATCAAGGTGAAGAGAAAATGAAGTGAAATTCATCAGTTATACAGTTGGGGTGGGGGGCGGGGAGTATACCCGGGATTTTGGTGGTGGAATATGGGCACTGGTGAAGGGATGGTGTTTGAATACGGTATAACTGAGACATAAACCTGAGAACTCTGTAACTTTCCACATGGTGATAAAATTAAAAAAAAAAATTAAAAAAAAATTCAAAATCTAAAAAAAAAAATAAAATAAAAACCATACCTTTTTAGCATAGCACTAATTGATACATTTGTTCCAACAGCAAGCATTGGTGAGGCCTGCTGTTTTCCAGGAACTCTAGTAATTAGATAGTTTGAGAGCTGCTAAAGTAGAACCCCATGATTCTTAGATGAGCTTGCCCATAACATGAAATGAAAGGGCAGGAATGTTACATTATAATTACATAGGAGATTATATGACACTATCATGAATAAGGGCCAACTCTGACAATTACGCCCATGTTTCTTTTGAACTATTCTCCAGTAGATGGGGTGAGACTGAGATTCCCCAAACACAAAAACATAACACTTACGAAAATACTATTATCAGTAATATTTTTGGGGGGGAGGTGAAACATCAGGTAATGCTCAGCATAACTCCTGGCTCTGTGTTCAGAGATCGCTCCTGGAGGTGCCTAGGGGACCATTTGGGATACGGAGGATCGTGCCCAGGCTAGCTATCCAGTGCAAGCATCCTGCCCACTGTACTGTTTCATCAGCTCCAAATTATTAGTAATCTTTGGTACAGTGGAAATCATCAGAATTCTAAGTACTACAACATCAGGTGCCTCATATAATGTGATTATAATTTTAAGTATATTTTTCCCAATATGGGCCCTGTGCTATAAATTTTGGAAAAGTGATGTTCATATAAATTCAGAATTTGCTTTTTGGAAAAGTGACATTCATATAAATTCAGAATTTGCTTTTTTTATGTAGAATAGGCATATACATAAGTTCAGGTAAGGTGAACAAATGTTTATATAAAAGTTGACTTTGAAAAACAAGTTATCTTTTGTTTCATAGATTTACTAATACATTTAAAATCATTTCCTTTTTGTGTTGTGTCGTTTGTGAAATGGAATAATTTCATACACTTGCTGAAGTTTTTTTTCTCTATTTGAATTGGAAGTACAAGTTTACCACTTCTGCTCTTTCAGATTTTGCATGGTGCTGCTCAAGTGTGCCGGCAGAAACACTGTCGGAAAGAACCTAATCATGGCACAGTACATAGATGCCTACTTTTATGTTTCTAAAGTATTTCAGAGCACTAATATTGATTTAGAATTCAGAATTATGTGTCTCACTATCTAGTCATATAATTTAGCATTGAGAAGAGTCACTAAAAACTTAATTTCTTAGGTAGCTTACAAGTGGCATTAGCCTTTGGTGATTTTCTTGTTACCTCAGGCCTATAAATTTAATGAGTTTAAATTATTCCTTTGACCTTAACCCAGGGTAGGTAACCTAATTCTGATACCATGGTGAATGGTTACTGTGACTACGATGTTGCTTAGAAACCTACTCTGTTATCAAGTTTCCTTGGTGAAGTATTGGCTTCTGGGCTTCCTTAGCAAGGCAGGGAGGTAATCACACCTCCCAGAGTTAGCCAGGGTCTTAACAGAATTCATTTCCCAGGCTGTAACTAAATTGTCATCAGGAAGGCAAACAAACCTGGATCATTAAAAATGAACATAAAAGAAAGTCTACGTTCTTTAAGCATTTAATCATGAACTATAGGTATTAAAAAGAGAAGTGGTGATCCAATATATAGCATGATTTTTGCTAGTATAAGTTTAGGATGATTTTTGTATTGAAGGTTATGTGTTCTTTTCCCCTTCTTAAATTTGCACTCAACTTTGATGTACGTCTAGGGATTCTTAACATTGCATATGGATTTAAGGTTAAGGTTTAAGGGTAAAATGATGAGGGAAAAAAATGTTGAATTATTTTAATCACTTGATATAAATTGCTCTTGGTTGCAAATGATGTAGCATTTTGTTTTAAAAAGTTCCACTATCAGCTTTAAAATAAGTGCACCAAGATTTGTTACTAAAAATTCAGAATTTTTAGGTAGAATTTTGATTTCTGCTCGCTTTAAAGCTCCATGGCAAAAGCTACATACTTCAGGTCAGTAGCTTTTTAGAGGTTCACAAGGTACTTTAGTATATGAGATGATCTTAGAAATTGTGTTGTAAAGCATTGATCATTTTGGGCAATGTGGGTGCTCTCCATATTATTTTCTTCTAATATTTACATGCATTTGAAAGTGCTTTGGGCAAATCAATGAAGAAACAGAAGTCTCTCCTATTTGCTAGTATTCTTCTTAGAGTAGTTCCATTCATGTCATACTGCCAGCCAGCACAACTGGCTCAAGCGCTAGGGCACACCCAGACTGGGCACAGGCAAATGGGGGCCTGAGTTTGGGAAGTCATTCTGCCTGGAACCTTTTGGCGTTATGTGTTACATAATAACTCTAATCCTCAATTTCCTTAATCATAAAAGAGGGATGATGATAGTTTCTACCTCAGGGAGTTGTGAGGATTAAATGAGATTATGTGCTATGCTTAGAATGATTCTGGCACTTAATATGAGCCTCCATAAAGTATAATATTAATTATTATTGAGGACATCTAAAGGGAACTGGGTGTTGTTACTTCAGAGCTTAAAGTTTAGGTAGTTGGCATTTAACAAGGTCTTGCTCAGGAAACTTCAAGTGCCAGAAAAGGTTTTCAGATTAAAAAAAAAACAAAAACAAAAACAAAAACATTGCTGTTATGCTTTTAGTACGAGATTTCTGTTTTCACTTATTTAAGTTTGGAATTGAGGGTTCTGGGTTTTTGTCCTGCCTCTTATTTTCTCCAAGGCCTGTTTTTCCCACCTGTAAAATGGGGAAGTAAAGTGGGGGTTTAGCTGGTGTCTCATGTCATGGTTAGCTGTGGGTCTTTAATTCTAGGAGTACATAGTAATGGTTTCATTCTAAATAGAAGAAGGGGTTCTCGAGTTTGGGGACAACCTTCCAGTTTTCTAAACTAAATGGATAGGCTCTCACTTAAGTTTTCCCTCTTTTGAGAGAACAGAAGCACCATCAGGGGCAATAAACAGATATTTTTTATATATATAAACAGGCATTCTTTATATATACATACATATACATATGCATATATGTATATGTATGTATACATATATATGTGTGTGTATATATATATATAGGTTCTTTCTATGCTCTAAGCCAGTGTTTCTCAGCCAGAAGCCATATGGCTATTTGTGGGCCTCCACAATATTCCAAAGGGGCCACAGGTGGAAACGGTGGTTTAGGGGCAAGGCAGTAGGATGGAGGCTCATGGGAAAGAGGCAAGGTCAGAGGCTACCACCTTGGAAATAAGGTCGAAGAGCACTACCCACCTGAAGTATCAGTTTCCTCTTTTAAAAAAATTACTTACTTTTTTTTGAAATTATTTCAAATTCATAGAATTGTTACTAGTACAGTTCAAAATGGTCTTACTGTACTTGTTGGTTAAAAGCAACTTATTTCGGGGAAATATTTTGGATAGTACAAAGAGCTTTGTATTTTAATTGTACAGATAGAGTTTGAAGAGTACGAAGATACACTGGAGAATGATTTGGTCTCCTGAAGCCTTTTAACCAGGAATATTTTAGTGATATTTTCTTACAAACCAGGACATTCTTGTGCATACAACACAACCATGAGAATTAGGAAGTGTATGTAACTTAGTATGTATGTATGTAACATATACTCACACGTACTAATAATGTTTAACCATTTGATTATTTGTTTTGGCTTTGGGCCATACCCAGCAGTGGTCAAGGCTTCTCCTGGGTTTGTGCTCAGAGATCCGTCCTGGCAGTGCTCAGTGCACCACATGTAGTGCCAGGGATTGGATCTATCTGCCACGTGTAAAGCAAGCTCCCTACTTGCTTCTACTATGATTCTTAAAATCCATTTATTTTACCATTGGAGATCATAAAGACAAACTTGAGGGCAGAAAGAATCAGTTCAGAATCACGTATGGCCTTTAGTTGATATGTCTACTTAACCCTCTTTGAGATTTTGACATTTTAAGTTTATCTGAAAATTGAGATGTGGATACCTTTAAAAATTACAAACCAGGGGCTGGAGTGATGGCACAGCGGGTAGGGTGTTTGCCTTGCACACGGCCGACCCAGGTTCGAATCCCAGCATCCCATATGGTCCCCTGAGCACCGCAGGAGTAATTCCTGAGTGCATGAGCCAGGAGTAACCACTGTGCATCGCCGGGTGTGACCCAAAAAGAAAAAAAAATTAAAAAAATATTATAAACCAATACTTTTGCAAGTTCTTTCTTCCTGGGTTTGTGTGTGTGTGTGTGTGTGTGTGTGTGTGTGTGTGTGAGTGATCTTATGATTAGGTTCAGGCTATCTTTAGCAGGAGTGCTACAGAAGACATGTCCTATTCTCATTAGGATAGGTCATAATTTTAATTTTGTCCCATATGGGTGATGAATCACTGATGGGATGATTAGAGTTATGTCTGCCAGTGTTTTTCACTGTAGGCATTCTCATTTTATCTGCTAGTAAATGGTAAGTTGTGAAAATTACCTCAATCTCTAATTGTCAGTTTATTCATATTACTGTGGTGGGTTCTTGGTTTCATTTTATTTTAATTCAGTGGTCATGAGCCACTATATTGATGCTGAAACAAAGCCTCTTTAAGTCATCTCAGCATGTTTTAACATGTCCTCTTCATTCTTTGAGCTCTTCCTTCCTGATACTAATAAATCCTTTTGTCTCATCTTAGGATATTCTTGCCCTAGTCATGATTTAAACATTTCCCTAGTAAATCCTTTCCAGTATTCTCAGTGGACAGAGCTAAAAAAATATGACTGATGGGGCTGAAGTGATAGCACAGCGGGTAGGACATTTGCCTTGCACACAGCCGATCCAGGTTCAATTCCCAGCATCCCATATGGTCCCCCGAGCACCATCAGAAGTAAAAATAATTCCTGAGTGCATGAGGCAGGAGTTACTCCTGTGCATCGCTTGGTGTGACCCAAAAAAGCAATACATGGAAATACATAGACATATGTGCATGAAAACAGATTCATCCATTCTATTAATTTCTCCATCTTACTGTACACAGTGGCATTTGTGAATATTTGTGAGTTCATGTTCATGCTACCAATTCCAGCCCAACACAATGGGTTTGTTCTGATATTTTTTTCACATTTGCAATGACTTTTCTGTGCATGAGAGTGAGAAATTACCTCTGTGTGTGTATGTGTGTTTTATAATATACCCTGGATGCTTCACTTGCTAGACCTCCTGGGCTCTGATGCCATTTCCTGTGGACTGCCTCTCTGCATGAGGACCCCTTAGCCCAGCCTCCACCCTGCAGGAAGTTGCCTTCAGCCTGACTGGTCTCCAGATCTATGTGTTAAGCCATCCTTTGACGTGGATATAAGGAATCTGTGCAGAGCTGTACATTTCTTTTTATCCCATTCCAACAGTGATAGCCAGGGGTGCTGACCTCCTAATCCTGGTTGCTGGCTGGAGATCTGGTGGGGAAACAGGGAGAGGAAGAAATTAAAATCATAAAATGAAATCATTTTCTAAAACATTCTAAATGAAGGAGTTAGTAGCATTAGCAACATTTTATTTTTGACAGCACTACCATATGAATCTTATCTAGGAAAAAGTTATATACAGGATTGTCCATTTGTGAAAAATGAGTGCAGTGGTGTGTTGCCCTCAATCCGTGAAACCTAAAATTCAAGTGGGTGAACGATGATCTTGTAGTTCAGGCAGAGAGGGTTATTCTTATTCCTAGGAAGGGAATAATTTTTTCTAAAGTGCACCCAAATCACTTTGCTGTCTAATTTTTAATAAAAGGGTTATCTTGGCAGTTGTTGCCAAGGTAATTGCTACACTTTACATATGTGGCAAAATGAGAGAGCCTTAACAGTACTTGCTAGCTAAAATCAGTTTGTTAGTGGATTTCCCTGAACAAGATTAGAATTCCTGAGCTTATTACCTGATGCCTGTGTGTATTTGGCTGCCATGTTTCAGAGCTCTCTGCTCTACCAGCTTCCTGAAGCCTTGGACTAGGAAGTTTCCTTAGCACTGCCATTGGAAGCCGATCATGAGTTTGGCTCTGGCTGAGGGTCCCTCCTAAGACAGCCACTGGCCAACGGGGAAACACAGGGACATTTTTCCATTCTGATCTACCTCTTCTCTAGACCCTTTTTTCACTGCGAGTGTCTTTTCTTTTTCTCTCTTTAAGAAATTACTGTGACATTCCTTGTGGACAGTTGATGGCAGGGTGAAGGAAGAGTTTGCCTTTTCAGTCAGCTCTCAGCTGTGCTCTTTCGGTTGCTTTGTGAGAGTAACCTCATAAGATTTGGTCACAGAGCTGCAGAGTAAGTCTTTCCTGCTCTGGGTTTTCCCTGTCATGGGAGTTTTATCTCATTGTTGTTGTCTGAGTCAGGTACGCAGACTCTCTTGCTCTCTTTACCACCTTTCAGTTGCATTCTTTGCACAGTGCTGACATGGTCAGTGCCTAAGTCATCCCAGTCTGTCTACCACCCTCTGCCCTGTGGAGTATTACAAAATGGCAGCTGGTTAACAGATAGCAAGAAAGACGGCCGTTGGTCCCTTTGACCTCTTCATGGTAGAGTTGCCAGACTGAGCAAATAATAACGCAATATGCCTGCTTAAAGTTGAATTTCAGATACAGTATTTGGAAATGCATGAAGAGTTATGAGTATCTGATATTACAATTAAACTGAGTAGTATATGATGAGTGAGCTTTTATCTGGCAGCCCTGCTTTGCTCCATGAGCTTCTGTCTGGCATAACGACTTGAATACTTTCCTTTAGAATGGTACTGATGTGTGATCAGTTTCTAAAGTAGTGGTAAACTTCACAAATAAACCCTTGTGTATTGGAAAACTTGAGCCATGGTCTTAATTCTCCTTAGTAGACTGAACCATGACTGAGTTGGCAAATCACATTTTCTGGATTCCCAGTCTTGGAACTTGGCCACTCAAGGTAGGAACTTGGAGGTTGTAACATCCAGAATCTCTAATTACCCTATTTTTCCTCCCTGTATTTAATGAGAGTTCAGTGTGGGGGTTAGAAATTTGGGCTTTTAAAAGCATTTCCTCCATAAATTTTTTTTAAAAAAAGCTTCTTTTCTTTATTCCTTGAAAAAATAGCTATCTGGGACTTCATTTGTACACTCAGGAAGAAGAAAGAATTCTATAAAGCCTTCCGCTTTGCTTTGTCTTCTATTTGGTCAGTATTTCCTTGAGCACCCGAGCAATAGACAGCACCGGAGCATTCTTTATGTGGTTCCCGCTGGTCCTCTGCCAGGCTCTTTCTTTCATATCCTTTGTTTAACATCAACTAATGTCATCTTGTATGGGCAGGTGGTTATTATTCATAACTTTCTAAGTTAGAAATTCTTCAAGTTGAATGGTTTATTAGGTACTACCCCAGAGGATAAAGAGATTTTTCCTATTTTGAAGTCTTAAGATTGTTTGATTAAGCCTCGGTTGTTGAATGAGAAGAATTCCGGCGAGGCCCTTCTGTCTTCAGTCCTGTGATTTTCACCTTCTTTCAGTCTTTCGTCTTTGACCCCTGGAAGAGATTATTTAAAAGCACATTCATAAGCTGACTTCATTTCCATGAGTTGGCTTAAATGAAATCAGCAGTTGTTATCTGAAGCTTTTTAATATGTTAGTGCAGGGTTGACAAACTTTTCTGTCAAAGATAAGCTAGTAAATATCTTGCTTTAAGTACATATGATCTATGGTGCATATTCTTCATCTCTTTCACAACCTTAAAAACATGTGAAACCCAATTTTAGCACATAGACTAGTCATAAACAGGCCATAGCCTAGTAATAGTTTTTTGAAGTAAGTGTTTGTTTTTAGAAATATCTGTCATGGAAAGGTCTCTTGGTTGAGATCTACCCTTCATTTTTGACATAGATGAAAATAAAACTGGTGAATGGATAGCAGTAATACTGTTGTGATGCAATGAATGCTTATCTGCTGGTACTGAGTTATGTGGGGGGTAGAGACCCCCTATTGGAGGGCACCGCTCACTCTCTCCACTGGCCTTCCCCTGGGACATATTCTAATGGCATTCCCACTAAAACAAGCAGATATTATATTTAGATTAAGCAAAATGCCATTTGGCAGAGTTCTCTTACCACCTATGTAGGAGCAAGTGGCCATAGAGTAAATTCACTCCTCAAATGTGGAGAAACACAGACAGGCCATGAATTTTCCTTCTGTGTGTGTGAATTTTTTTTTTTTTTTGCTAGTGACATAGAGGACTTGTTAACAGTTTGATTAGAACTAAAAAGCTTGACCAGCTTCACTGTTCCTTTTTTTTTTAAGAACTGATAATTCTTAAGAAACTGTATAAACATTATTTTGAAACCCTATCAGGAGGTTATCTCATTCACATACACTTGGCAAGAACTTTGCTGTTTGGTTTGCCCCCATCTTTTTCTCTGGTTTTCTTTGAAAGATTACACTTGGTGTTCTTCCGGATTGCAGTGGTAACAGCATCCATGCTCCCCAAAGCATCAGAGGGGAGAGAGGAAGCCTATTAGATTCATCATACACTTGATACCTTTCCCGCTGCTGTTCTTGCTGGTCAGTACAAAGCCATTCAGTCACTCCTTGTCTTGTCCATTATTATAAATGGAAATTGGGGTTTTCCTCACTACTTTTTTCCTCGACCTTTACAAATGAATTTTGGGCCCGAATGCAATGGTGAATAGACAGACATAGTTTCTAGGAAAGCTGTTGGGACCCACTGAATTGTGACTGTTGGACAAAGGCATTTTGTTTAGAAAGCTTGTCCCAAAGTGGTGTTGGAGTCTGAAAGAAGGCCCGCCAGCGTCTGGTTCTTTCTGCTGTGAACTAATAGGAAAGCTGATGTTTGCTGAGTGGATGGCTGTGCTCAGTGTCCAAACACATCTCTGTTTGCCAACTGCGAACATATTGCTGCCTCTGTGAGGCACTCCATCATGCCTTGAATGGCTCCTCTTGTGTTCAGAATTTTTAGACTCAAAAAGGGGGAGAGAGAAATATTTCTTTCAGACTTAAGCATTCACTGTAGCATCCTTAGTCTCATCAGGCCTTTAGAAACCAAGCTTGCACCAGAGATGCTTCTCGAAGAATGAAAAAAAGAGTAGAGGGAAAAGGAAGAAAGTAAAAGGCAGCCCTATTGAAATTCCTTTATTCCCGCCACTTGTGGCCAAGTTTTCATAAATAAATCAGGCAGCCTGGGTAAATAGAATGTATTGTGAGAATATTCCTGATTTCTCCCTGAGCGAAATAAAATATAGCACTGTGTTTATCACCTGTGGCTCATTTCTGTTCATTTTTATAAATACACACATATCACAAAGCATCGAATGCATTCTTAATATGTCACTAAGTGTATATTAGTTATTTCTCTCATAATTTCTTATAAAAGGTTAATTTTTATCATGAAATTTTATTTATAAACTTACTTTCAGAGTTCCAAAATTATTCTCTATAATGGAAAGCAAATTAAATACAATAATAAAATGGTATTTTGGTTGTTATTTCATTCATTTTAGTAATTTTTTGCAAGTGATTTTCTTTGTTATTTTGGCATGACATAATACTAGCTACATTTATTGAGAACATTGCTCATATGACAAGATTAGATATTTCTTAAGTGCAACTAATCAGTATTTTGTGGTTTAAAAACCTTGAATGATGAAGAACCAGCAATGACAACTGGCAGTTCAAGTAAATGAACATATAGCACAGACAGGAAACAACTGTTTGGGCCAGTGTTATTTAACAAGTACTTCCTAAACATTGGGTAAATGCTACTTATCATCTTGGGGAAAAGAAGAGGGTTTCTTCTAGTGACAAAGATAGATGTTTTTATGATTGGACAGATTCTTATAGCAATAAATTATATTGCTCTCTGTTAGTGGAAAACCAACATGAATTTTCCTAGTTAGAGTGAATGACAAACAAACTTAAAAGCAGAATCACCGTTATGTCCCAGGCTTTAGCAGTAGTTAATGTCGTGGTTTGGATGTTGATATTAATTGCAGTGGTTGCCTAGATATTTTTATTTGTAACCCTTTATAGTCTTTAAAAACACTGTGTCTTTACCTTATTGGCTAGCTGAAATGTAACAGTAGTGGAGATAGTTGTGTCAGAGAGGAAATGGCAGCTGCAGCAATAGCGTGGCTTGATAGTAATGAACCCAGCCATCCAGTGGGTGAGCTAAGCACGCACTCTAACATCCATTAGTGTACTTCTTCCTCACATGGTCTTGTGAATTCAGTACTACTGCTTTATTCATTTGTAGATGAGGAAATTGAGAGCATTAGTAGTGAGCCTGGCTCACACACATGTTAAAACCAGTACAGGTCAAAAGTGAATTTCACACTGTGTTTTTGAAGTCTATACCACAGCTGCCTCACTATAGTTGATTGGAAGAAAATTATGTGAACTCTCCTTGCACAAATTTTAATTCATCTTTCCTTTATTTCTCATGTATAGTTTTGGGAAAGTGTTTAAAGGTCCTCACAGTCTCCATATTTGGAATCTGAGTATACCTCAGAGTATAAAATGTTCTATAGGTATAGGAATTTACCCCTTCTGCTTTTTGCCCCAAGAGGAGTTTGATATTTAAATTATTAATTGTTAGTTATTATAAAGTGATTAAATTACATTGTGGTCTAAAAGGGCTAGATAATACATTTTTATTCAGGATTTCTGATTTTAAACTTGAACCTAATGAATGAAGCATCAACATAAAATCAGCATATATTTGCTGTACATGTGAAAAGAAAAGTGGCAATTGAAAACTGTAGATAAGACTTGGAAGCAATGCTTTAGTGTATTCTTACTACTGTTAGGGTATACAACTCTTGGTAGCACACTTATTTCTCAATGGTTGATTAAAATTGGATTTGATAATTTCCTGAATTAAAACTTTTTTGACAGGAATAGCATTGAATTATAGCACTATGTAAGTTTTGGGTGTGCATCATTAAAAATTAACATATTTGCGGGGCAGAGAGACTCTAGTGAGAAGAGTGATTGCCTTTCCTGGGACTGTACTGGGTTCAATCCCCTGCAGCGAGTATAGCTCTTGAGCACCACTCGGAGTGATGCCTGAGCACAGCTGGGTGTGACTCCAGAACAAATGACAGACATAGCAGTGATTCGAGATGTATATACATTGCATTAAATTTACCACTAAATATCCAGATTGCTTTATTTCAGTAACCTCAGTAAGAGTTCTTACATTGTCTTTACTTTTTATATCAATAAAATAATGTATTATAATTATTTTTCCTAAAAGAACACTTATTTAAATAATCTTTAAAATTTAGAATGCCCTCTTTCTTACTAAATGAAGAAAGATGCCCTAAAAACACACCCTTCATGGTGACAAATATCAAGAATGATTCAACTACAAATAGCATCTCTTTACATTTTTTTCCTATGTTGTGCCTTATGTTGCCCTTAATCTTTCACTAAAATTTAGATATAAAGAATCTCAGCAAGGGAATGCCCTGCCAAAGAGGCAGGGTGGAGCAGTGTGGGGTGGGAGTGGTTGGGAGGGATACTGGGATTATTGGTGGTGGAGAATGGGCACTGGTGAAGAGATGGGTACTCGATCATTGTATGAATGACACATAAGCACAGAAGTTTGTAAGTCTGTAACAGTGATTCATAAAAAAATAAATAAAAATTAGGGGCTGGAGCAATAGCACAGCAGGTAGGGCGTTTGCCTTGCATGCGGCCGACCTGGATTCGATTCTCAGCATCCCATATGATCCCCCACGCACCTCCAGGAGTAATTCCTGAGTTCAAAGCCAGGAGTAACCCATGAGCATTGCTGGATGTGACCCAAAAAGCAAAAAATAATAAATAAATTAAAATTAAAATTTAAAAAAATCACAGCAATAAAGAAGTGCATCTCTGTGGTGTGAGATATCAGAGACTGGCACACATTCAAAAGAACAAAAGCAACCAGTGTTGGTGTGGATGTGGGGGAAAGGACACTCTTTCACTGTTGGTGGGAATGCCGACTAGTCCAGCCTTTTTGGAAAACAATATGGGCATTCTTTAAAAACTAGAAGTTGAGCTTCCATATGACCCTGCAATACCTTTCTCAGAATATTTCCCGAGGGTGCAAAAATGCACAGTAGAAATGACAACTGCACCTGTATGTTCTTTTCAGCACTGTTCACAATAGCCAGAATCTGGATACAACCCCAGTGCCGAAGAACTGGTTAAAGAAACTTTGGTACATCTACACAGTGGAATACTATGCAGCTGTTAGGAGATGAAGTCATGAAATTTGCTTATAAGTCAATGGACATAGAGAGTGTCATGCTAAGTGAAATAAGTCAGAAAGAAAGGGATAGACATAGAATGACTGCACTCCTTTCCTTTGTGGAATATAAAATAGCATAATATGAGACTGACACCCAAGGACAGTAGAGACAATGTCCAGGAATATTGCCCAATACTTGGAAGCCTGTCTCATGAGCTGGGTGAGAAGGCAGCTGAAATAGAGAAGGGATCACTAAGACAATGATGGTTGGAGGAATCGCTCCACATGTGAGATATGTGCTGAAAGTAGGTAAAGGACAAAACATGATAACCTCTCAGTATCTGTACTGCAAACCATAATGCCGAAAATACAGAGAGAGTATTGAAAGAAATTGTCTTGTCTGACATAGAGGCAGGGGGAGGGTGGGAAAGGAGGTAATGCTGGGGAGATTGGTGGTGGGGAATGTGCACTGGTGGAGGGATGGGTGTTTGATCATTGTATGACAAACTCAAACATGAAACCTTTGTAACTATCTCATGGTAATTCAATTCTAAAAAACGTGTATCTCATATCCTTTCAAGCTTCCCATGGTGTATTCATATCCCAAAATACAAGTAAAAGATATATGAATACCTATCAGAGAGCTTGGCAAGATACGAGAGTATCCCGCCCACACAGCAGAGCCTGGCAAGCTACCCATAGCGTATTCAATATGCCAAAAACAGTAATGATGGATCTCATTCCCCTACCCTGAAAGAGCCTACAATTATTGGGAAAGAAGAGCAAGGAGAAGCTGCTAAAATCTCAGGGCTGAGTGTAATAGATACGTTACTGGAGTAACAAATAAATCGATGAACAACGGGATGAGAGCGATACAGTGATCTCATATCTTTAATATAGCAACAGCCAACCACAAGATTTCTTTTGCATAAACACTACAAAAACGGTATTATATAAAGTGTGAAACTGAATATATTTTAAGAATTTTTTTTTTTGGCTTTTTGGGTCACACCCAGTGATGCTCAGGGATTACTCCTGGCTCTGCACTCAGGAATCACTCCTGGTGGTGCTTGGGGGATCATATGGGATGCGGGGAATTGAACCCAGGTTGGCCTTGTGCAAGGCAAACACTCTCTGCACTATCTCTTCGGCCCCTTAAGATCATTTTTATAGAAATTATAATGATTGTAGTTGATTAATCCTGTGTTTATTAGTATATGGTCCTCTAAAATGTTGCTTTAAAGAGGTCATATGAATAGGAGTCAAAGAATGAAAATAGTTTTGCATGTGTAGCACAAGGCAAATTTTTTCTCTTATTTTTAGGAGCCTACCAGAAAGAATATATATACATTAGAGACTGTATTCTAGAGAATCAGTTACCAAAATCAGTTATCACAATTTATGGAGTGTTATTTTTTTTTCTTTTTGGGTCACACCTGGCGATGCACAGGGGTTACTGCTGGCTCTACACTCAGGAATTATTCCTGGCGGTGCTCAGGGGACCATATGGGATGCTGGGAATCGAACCTGGGTCGGCCGTGTGTAAGGCAAATGCCCTACCTGCTGTGCTATCGCTCCAGCCCCACTATATGGAGTGTTTTGTATCGTTTGTAAACCATAGAGCTAAATTAAAGATTTCTGCAAACCTGTCTACAATAGTGTTTACTCTAAAGCTGGTTTGTTCGAAATACCTTTCTGAGAAAAGCTGACAAAAGAATAGCTCAGATTTCTGCCTTACTTTTTTTAATTGGAATCTGTTTGGCTCAGCTTTGCCTTTATTGATTTGCTTTGTTGTTTTGTTTTTGTTTTTAGGCCACACCCAGCAATGCTCAGGGTTACTTTTGGCTCTGCACTTAAGAATTACTCATGGTGGTGCATGAGGGATCATATGGAATGCTGGGTTGGCTGGTTGCACTCTGGTTGGCTGAACGCAAGGCAGGTGTTCCAGCCCCACCTTTGTTTATTTTATAAGTATTGGTTCTATTTCACCTGTTTGGAACTTGGTTTTGAGTGGTTCCCAATTTATTAGAGGAGCATTGGACTTCACAGACAGAATTTTCCACCCCAGCTTTCTGAATGATATTCCTCTCACCACATTTAGTAACTTGCAGTGTCCACCAGCAGTTTTCATTATTTTCTGCTTGGTTTAGGATTAACCCATATAATGCAGCTTAGATGTTTCCTTATGGGAAAACATGGAGATACTAGAAAGCTTGTTTGGTATTACTTGGGCCTAATATTCAAAAGTAGAAGAGTAACTTACAACCTATTTAGCTTTTGTTCCCCAGTCATTTAGAGTAAAATGACAATGGATATCAAATAAATGGAAGTTTTGGTGAATAAATGATCAAAGCACACTATAGATCAGATATGACCAAACTTTGCTTTTGTGTCTTATGCTTCAGACTATTAGATTTCTTTTGGTAAGTTTGATAGGCCTGACTTGTCCAGGTGTATTGATTCACTTGTGAATAGTAAGTTTAGTAAAAGGTAAAGATAGCTGAGTAAGTAAAACTGTCACTGTATCACTGTATCACTGTCATCCCATTCATTGATTTGCTCTATTGAGCGCCAGTAACATCTCCATTCGTCCCTGTCGAGTGCTAGTGGCATACTAGGGGCTCTTTCAGGATCAGGGGAATGAGGACTGTCATTGTTAGTGCTTTTGGCTTATCAAGTACACCACAGGTAGCTTGCCAGGCTCTGCCGTGTGGGCGAGATACTCTCTGTTGCTTGCCATGCTCTCCTAGAGGGACAGAGACTTTTGGTCTCTGTCCTTGCAGGTGTTCCCAGTCTACCGAATGCAAGCTTTTAGTCACTGGCATGTTATAACGATCTGCACATTGACAAACACGCACCTGCCTGTGTCTCTGGGTAGCACCTGGGACATCTGCAGCCTCAGGTTGATCTCCTTGATGTTGATGGAGTGCACCCGGAGTGGCAGCTGGCAGAGCAGGACCCTGTTGCGGAGGGTCTGTGCCAGGTCAAACACCTGCGCTGAGTCCCAGGTCACCCAGTGGTTGGCTGACAGCACGCCACAGTGGATGAGCCACTGTGCACACTGCCGCAACGGCTCCATTCCCGACGGTGCTGCGACTCGACCCACCTGGGGCAGGCGGCGACGCTGCGGCCACCGCTGCAGTTTCTCCATGCCTGCCAATGCCGTTCTGTTCAAATCTTGCTATCAGCCGGGAATGTCCCTCAGGAATCACACATATTCCAGCAGGGATCATGCATAGAGTTCCATGCCTGGCGTGCTGAGCTGCACGTTGTCTAAGGGGAGTTGGTGAGGTGAGCCGGGTTCGGGAGAGAGTGAGAGGTTCGGGTGGCGTTGATGATTATAGGGAGTGAAATTAAAAACTATTCTCTAACTTGACCTCAGTCTCTCTTAAGCCACCCCAGGAATTTCTTCTTGGAGATGTCCCGACAGGTTTCATGGGAGTCTCTAATGCAAAGAAACTTGACCTGGAATGTGACTCTTCACGGGAGGCCAGTGGAGTGCAGGCACTTGCCCCAAGTTATACAGAAAGACAATAGAAAAGTAAAACTAAAGCAGTAATAATGAATCACTTTCTAGTGTCTTTAGAGAGGAGATTTGTGTTTTAATTTCCTTGTAAATCTCATCTTGTAGTGTCAAGGTTAAGACAGTACATTTTATAATTCAAATCTGACTTTTATTTCTTCTTCTCCTAAGGTTAACTTTACTATTGTGATAGGAAAACCTGTGAACAAAAGAGACAGGTGTAATGAAGCACAAATCAAAGAAACCTGACATTTATCCCAAGTCCTGGAGAAAAATAGTTTAAACCTTTAAGTTTCCAACTAGTTATAATATTCATAAATCAGGTAGATAACCTGCCCTCTGTCAGAAATGACTTTTTCTTTTCTTTTTTTTTTTTTTTTTTTTTGCTTTTTGGGTCACACCCAGCGATGCTCAGGGGTCACTCCTGGCTCTGCACTCAGAAACTACCCCTGGCCGTGCTCAGGGGACCATATGGGATGCTGGGAATTGAATCCGGGTCAGCCGTGTGCAAGGCAAACGCCCTACCCGCTGTGCTATCACTCCAGCCCCACAAATGACTTTTTCAAAATGGAAAGAATACATGTATTTGTTTTAAATTCTCCTCATGCAACTTTCTTCCGGAGGCTGGCTTAGAGACCTGGGAAAGATAGCACAATTCATATTTTATAAAGCATAAAATATTGTTCAGTATTTATTATTTATTTTGGGGTGTATGGTTATGCAGAGCAAGGTGAGGGAGAACCAGAGAGCTTCCTGTTATTTTGTTTTGTGGTTCTAGGGATTAAACTTCAAGCCTCATTCATGCATGGCAGTTTTTCTGTCTTAAGCTATATCCCTGACTATAATAAAGCACTTTTCATTACGTAGAGACTGAATTTTAGAAAGCACATGTATTTGTAAGATGAGGCATTTTAATGCAAACCATGTATGTTCTGGAGTCAGTGAGATGATTGAACTTCCCTGTGCTTGTTTACACTGCTTTCTTGAAAGACACCAAACTTTTTAAAGTAAATTTCTTTTTACTTCTTAAAAAAGTTGTCTTACGTATCCTGAACCAGTGACATATGCTTTCAGGATATGAAAGTAGATTCTTAGTTGTTCTAAAATTTTTTCTTCAATTAATGTTGTGAAGCTGCCACATTATAAGAGGCAGTTATGCCAGTTTCTCTTTCAAGGGAACAATGACCTAACTTTTTGTAGTTTTTTAATATTAAAAATGTCTAAAAGTTTATTTTTTCTTTCATAAATGAATACATTGATTATCAGAATACTGAGTCCAACTTTAATACAATGAATCTGAATTTGAAAGGGGTAGGGAAGAAAATATTCATTTTCCTGGCTCAAGTGAGAGCAACATCAGCTGTGATGTTAATTTGTCTTTTGTTGTATTACCCAATGTGGAGTCATTAAGTCATTATTTTCATACATATTCTTAGAGAGTTGAAATTTTGTCCCTGACACTTTTGCAAATGCTGAGATTGGAAACTAGAAAGCATCTTGATTCAATCAGATTTTTGACTTTCATTCCCTGCTAAAAATGTCTTTTGGGTTACAGTTACAAATAATATAACTGTTTCAAATGTAGTTTGCTTTGTTATGCTTTCATTTGACATTTGCAAGCATCTAAAATATAATGATGATTCTATGCTATTTTGTATTATTTACCAAAAGCGGGATAGCATAAATGTAAAAGTAGTTTTTGATAGTGATGTTGTGTTGATTTGAATACCAATAGTCTCAATAAACAATTCAAAATGAAAAACGAAATTAATCATCTTTCAGGTTTGAACTTGGCGGGACTCCTATTCAGGCTCTAACATGTCATTGGATTGGGTTTCTGAATGCAACAAGGCCAGGACTCACCAGAGAACTGTTAGATTCAGAATCATTTTCATGACTTAATGGGCCACGGCATGTGGGTGAGGCTGGTGGTCTTGTTTCTGCCTGATCTTGAGTGTCAGTATTCCGGGGCAGTGGTTATCCAGGCCTTGTCGGTATAGACAAAGATAGACTTTTTGAACTTAATTTTCAAGCATTTTGGAATTTTTTCTTTTCTTTTCTTTTTTTTTAACTGAGACACGTTGATTTAGTTATTCATGATTGAGTTTCAGGCATATTTAATTTTCAAAAGAGGTATAGAGGGGCTGGAGCAGTAGCGGGTAGGGCGTTTGCCTTGCACGCGGCCAACCCGGGTTCGATTCCCAGCATCCCATATGGTCCCCTGAGCACCTCCAGGGGTAATTCCTGAGTGCAGAGCCAGGAGTAACCCCTGTGCATCACCGGCTGTGACCCCCCCCCAAAAAAAAGGCAAAACAAACAAACAAACAAAAGAGGTATAGACTCCAGGTGAATTGTTAGAATAATCTGTGAGGATGTGAGGAAGTATTTGGATGTTGTGTCATATCAAGAATAAACATTAAGGATTTTTATTAAGAAATTAAGAAATCTCAGGCTGGAGCAATAGCGGGTAGGGTGTTTGCCTTGCACGTGGCCAACCCGGGTTTGATTCCCAGCATTCCATATGGTTCCCTGAGCACCGCCAGGGGTAGTTCCTGAGTGCAGAACCCCTGTGCATTGCCGGGTGTGACCCAAAAAGCAAAAAAAAAAAAAAAAAAAAAAAAGGAAATTAAGAAATCTCAAGGCCAAGAGATAGAACAGAAGGTAAGGTAATTGCTTTGCCTGTAGCTGAATCTGGTTCTCTTGAATCCCCAGCACCACATAGGGTCCCCTAAATACAGCCTAGGCATTCAAATGCAAATTATATGTCTCTCCTGAGCTTAGAGCTAGGAATAGCCCCAGAGCACTTCCAACTATGGAACATTCCCCCCCCCCCACACACACACACACGCACACACTCCCCACACTCCCTAATATTAAATAGAAAAATAAGTCTTTTTCAAATGGTGGTGACCTATTAGGATTTAACTGTACGTGTGTTTAAAGATAGTTTTATGGAATTGACATTATACCTAGTCTGTATGACTATTAAGAACATAATTTATATTTGGTTATTAAAAGAATAAACAATTAAAATTGTGAAATAAAAAAGGATTTTTCTGCTTTTTGCAAAAATAAGCTCAACATTACCTCAGGTGTTCTCCATCTTACTAGAGATTTTGTTTAACAGTTGAAGCCTCAAAGGCTTAAATAGTAAGTTAGAATTGATGAACTTTGAGTTTGGGTTTTTTCCCTCCAATGAAATTAATGATTCTGTGGTCCTGGCTATCAAATGAAAGTATGTTTACAAAGATTTTGTCAAATGCTCAACCTGTTTGCCTATTCTTAGGTACATGTTATTTTATGTTGCACTATCACTGGTATTCAGTAATCAAGTAAATACTGTAATTTCATAGACTGACTCTTAACAGTGTTACTATTCTATATTACATGAAATTCTCTGATTGTTTCACTGTTTCCATGGAAGTATTCTAGTTGCTTTATGGTGACTAAAGCTGGAGGACTATTTTTAGCCAAACTACAGTCATCTTTGTTAGTTGAAATTCATTCAATTAAACACTAATATGATACAATTTCTAGGCTTCTGCCATTCCCTCCCTCCCCCAACATTGTGCTGAAATTCAGATCCAGTTCATTGGGCTTACCGTGACTGCAGGTGAGGTGTGCTTCAAAATCTTAAATGTGCTTGTTTTTTCCTCCTTCCTTTTATTTTAATAGTCATCTCCCACTCTCACTCCCTGCCCATCATTACTCTTCCTGGCTCTGAATACCTATATTAAAATAAATGTGAACTATTGTGGGGTGTCTAAGAAGAGTAGAGATGGCCAGCATGGGGGTGGTGGTGACAAAAAAAGCCATACTCCAGAGCCTTGCAAGCCTGTGTTTACAAAAAGCATCATGGATTGTAAACATTTGAGGACTGTGATAGGAAGGATTTTCAGGTTTGTCAGTGAATAGCTGTTCTCTGAAATCTTTAAGAATAGACCTAAATGACACCATTCCATTCAACTATAATGTCACCTATTGCTCTGGAAGGAAGCATAAAACCTTCAGGTTTCTTTTCTTTCACCTTTAATTTAAGAAAGTTAATAAGGGAAGCCAAGGAATTTATCCAACCCCCTACCCCCCAGAATTTCAGCTCTCCACTGTGTCCTGTTTTGTGTTGAAGAAAAGACTTTTCCAAAATACTTGAAGTGCCAGTGACCTAGTACAGTGGGTAAAGGGCTTGCCTGCACACTGCTGACCCAGGTTCAATCCCCAGTACCACATCAGATCCCTAAGACCCATCAGGAGTGATCACTGAGCTAAGAGCCAGGAGTCAGCTGAAATGGATTAGTGGCTACCCTCTGGGTTCTGCTAGTGCCTTTTAAGATTGATATTTTAAATATCACATTTATGCCAGTGTCAAGTCTTTTAACAACTTACATTGAGTTGGAAAACAATTTAGTTAAGATTAATTAGGGTCATATGTTTTCTGGGTATGATTTTTTTCTGCCTCGGTTATAGCTTTCACCCCAATTTACTAGGTTATTTTTTTCTATGTCATATCTATCTAGTTTCTCTTCTCTTTTCAAAAAGGTCAGACTTTGTATCCCAAATGTCTTTCCCTTCTTTATGATACTTTCTTCACTTTGTTTTCCAGCCACATATTGCCTCATAGACCCCTTACATCATATCTGTGACCAGGACACTGCTATTCAGTGTCCCGACATCATTCTACACGTTTTAAAAAGTGTATGTGATCCTTTTATAAATACGAGGCTGTATTGGATATTATTGAACCCCAAGACTTTTATACATACTCTTGGGGGGTATTTTATAGGTGACATCAAGAAAGAGAAGTCATAAACAGTGGTTTCTCAGTGCCAATCATGTAGATAAAGAACTGAAAAGGACAAAAATTTATGTCATGGAACATCTGAGTAAGGGTATCTGGAATGGAAGCATGCAATACTGTAGTTTTTTCCTTGAAGGGGCTCATGGGTTACACATGTTTATCTCTCATATATGTCGTTATATTGTTTAATTATTCAGATAGTACTGAATTCAGGGAACAGTGTATCTGAAATTCCTAGTTTGATTTACTTTTGTTTTTATTGAGCCCTTTGATAATTTTGCCTTCTCTCTAACTTCTTAGCTTATTATTAGCCAGTCCTGGTTAGTATATTGAGGTCTGGTAGTTATTGGAAGTCATTTTAAATTTTATTCATTCTCTTGAAAATGTTTTCTGCCATTTCTGCTCAGGAAGAGCAGCAGTGGTCTTTCTGGTCATCTCTTCTCCAAATGAAAACCCTCCATTTTAATTCAGCAGCCCCACCTTGGGGAGTGTGCCATTGATACTCGAAAGTGAAATTGTAGCCTCTTTAGTAAAATTGCTTTTATGTAGCCAATAGAAAGGATCTGTGCCATAAAGCGGTCTACTGCCTCTCTGATAATCTATGTCAGCTCACTTTTATAACTGAGAAAATAGCCGGACAGGGTGACCTAACCTTCCTGAAGTTCCTTGGAAGTGTTTACTGACGGCCTTTGATCAGACTTCAAATGTGGGAGAGTCTGACCTAGTTGTACTAGTTGTTTGCCATCAGCCTTTTTTTTCCCTCTTGCCTCTAAATAAAAAGAGAAAAAGCAGCAGACCTTGTAAACATGGCTGGTTGTGAACTCTCTTTCCCAGGCCTCCCTTGAGGTGTAGGTGAGACTGAGAAGGGGGCGCTATGATTTAGCTGGTTATCCTAGAGTCCTTCTTAGCTTCCAGCCTCTGGACTGGGTAGGAAATTTTTATTAGCTGTCAAACACTTTTGTAAAAAATAAGGCAATTTCAGAGGATTGCCTGTCTTTGGCTGGGAAACAATCTTTTACCTGACATCAGGACATGCAAAGTGCATTTGTAAGCCTTTTAAAATGAAAAAGAAAGTTACATCAAACTAGATAAGCTGTGATTTGTAGAACATTTAGCTTAAAGAAAAAAAAAAAACAGCAATTCTTGCTTTTCTTTAGTATTTCTTATATCATGGATCCAGACATTTATTTTTCTTTTGCCTTTTGATTTGAGGTTCACGAGCTCTAAAGAACCAAGGTACTAATTAAGCTATGTTGGGCTGCTGTCAAAATACTTTTAGAATGTTTTCAATAACTTTTCTCTAAGTCAAGGATTCATGGGGGCGAGCTGAAGAGTCAGCCCTGTTAGCTGTTCAAAGAGGTTTTCTGTGGCTTGTTTTATAAAGCCTCATTAGAGCAACAAATAATTGAATTCCCCTGTATATATCGATTAGTGGTAATTCACCTTTCAGGTGGGTGATTTTTTTTGTTTTGTATTCTTTCATTGATAACAGATGAATAATGTAAAACAGATCTTGTGAGGAGCACAACCGCATATAGTTGGCTGACTAATGACTTCGCTGTTTTTTTTTTTAAACCTGCTGCACTAGAGCACAAGTAAAATGGGAAATGTGCACTGCCCTCCCTCGCCCACGTTCTTTACAGAGGCACCGTGAAGTCTCTGTTGGCATGCTAGGCTTTGGCAAGCCTCCCTTGTGGCCCGCAAATGGATTAGAATGCAAGTAGGGAGGACGGTTTTACTCAATCATGTCTAACTGAAGGCCGGAAGGTTGGAAGAGGAATGAAAGGTCGCCCCTTGAATGGGCCCAAGGTCATCATGAGTAAACTCTGTCCCACTCTTGCTGGCATATCCTTAGGTTGCGCTCTCTCTGTTGTCTCCTTAAAAACCATTCTTCTTTGATTCTTTTCCCTGAGAATTAGTAGACTTCAGTGTTACTCCTTTAAACAACAGTTTATATTCTAAGAGCAACTAAAATGAAATCTGGGCTACCCTCATTCCAACCTGTTTCCCTCCACAGAGATATCTGGAGGCTTCCACTGGGGTTCTGCCCACCTACTGACTTACTTTTCCTGAAAACTATGTCTTGAGCATGTTGTTAGCTGGAATGCCAGTAGTTCGGTGAATTGAATCCACTACTGTGTGAGACAGTGTGGGGTTCTCTGCTGTCCTTGGTGGGCAAAGGAGGAAACATGCAGGGAATGATCTGCTCTCATAGGTCTAGAAGTCCAGGGGCCTCCATTTTAATTTTGCCACTAGTACTGCTGGGACTTTTATTTTTGGAAAACATCAGAAAGCCTTTCTCAGTTTGAATTGTTTGTGTCATTCCTTAGACCCTCAAAGTTTCTAAGGACTTAAAGTATAAATAAGCAAATTACGGATTATCAGCTGTTAAAACCTGGCATTTAAAATTATGATAAAGACTGATTCTCTTCCTTTAATTAAGCTTAAACTGATTTTAATATTTTAAAATATTGAAAAATTTAATATTTTTCATGGTGGACTGGTTCCTAATTTGCATAGGATGATAAAGTTGAACTTGGAGGACAGGGCCTTGAGACTTTGAGAAATCCAGCTTAAATGACCTCATGGTTCCCGTTGCTAGACTAGACCATCACCAAATGTTCCTGCTGCTTCAGATGTCCGGGCTCTGTGCCTGAATCTGTGCTGAGAGTCAGTGGCCCTTGTCCATCATAGAGGCATCGGCCACAGGCAGGACACGAAGCTGAGTGGCCTCCTTCCCCAGGCCTCCGTGCACCTGTGCATTACTCACTCGGCATGCCGTTCACCCCGTAATTAACAGCAGAAACACTTCTCTTCAGTGTCACTGTGTCCTTGGCATTCTGCACAGGGTCTGGCAGCTAGATGGGCTTCAGCAAAGGGCTGTTGAACTGAAGGGAACAATCACCAGGGGCTCTAACATTAGGATTTTTGAAGACTGTCATTATCACCAGGCTCTCATGGTACCTAATATTGTTGACTTTCCTTAGCCTGCATTCTATAGCGCCTAATTCAAATCAGATTTTTAATGTTGCTTACAAATTTTGAAAAAACCTCTCAGGCCATCAGACCTGGAGTGATTGGATTCACTTTCTTCAGTCACTCATTGCTGGTTCATGAGAGTTTCACATATTTTCCTTCTACCAGTTTTGTGGATAATTTTTAATCACTTTAAAATGTTTGGACTCTGCAAATATGGTCACTGTTTATATGTATAGCAGTTTGTCAGCAATATATCTTTTGTAAAATCATGTGTTTTTTAATTAGAGACTTTTATGCAATGAATGTTTATCAAGCTAAAGAGAGTAGCATTAATATAAGTAGTGTAGATTTTACTAGTAAATATCAAAGTAACTTGAAATCTTGGGTCAATATCTAACTTTTTCTCTGAAATTGTGGAAACTGGAATTCAAGAAGTTTAATCTTTTGTGAAAATAAAACTCTTGCTTTCTTACTCTCAATTCCCATAAAGTGACTAAGTGGCCAAATCAAAATTGAAGTAGTTATAATGAGTTGATTTTCAAAATAGACTTGTTAACTAATACAGCCTTTTGTTTTGTAAAATGGTTGAATGATAAGAGGGTAACACTCCATCAGTATGAATTCTGTCAGTAACTCAGTTCTGGTTCTAATTCAGTTTTGGTTCTTGATAATAGTTTATGTCAGTAAGATTACTGCCTAGGTATTTAGTCACTGGGCAGTTCATTGTCATGGTCACTTGCAGTTTTGAAAGACAGTGGCTGAGATAGACTAAAAGTTCTTATAAATAAATAATATTTATTTATAAGAATAATAAAACCAGTGTCAGATATAGAGGATGGACTTGGAGGGAACAAGGACGCCTCCTTTGATTCAGATCTGCCTCAGGATGTTTAGAAAATGTGGCACGCCCAACTTTCTAAGATTTCCTAGAAATTAAAAAGATATGAGCAAGGGTTTGTATTAGGGATAAGGGATTAGATAACTAGGAAAGCAGCCATCTCCCACTGCCCTTTTTTAACAATCATAGCTCACTTTCTTGAACATACTGCATTTTTAAAGGAGGATATTTACTTCCTTGCTACAAGATAGAAATATGTTTCAAGAAGAACTATGAAGATCAAAACAACTAACTTACCCATTGGAGAAAGAATGGGATTCTTTCATTTGTGATTGCAGTAAATGATTACATTCTGATAATTACTTACTTATGCAGTATTTTTCTTCTAGTGGCACAATGTTAATTTTTAATTTTTTTTTTGGCTTTTTGGGTCACACCTGGCGATGCACAGGGGTTACTCCTGGCTCTGCACTCAGGAATTACCCCTGGCTGTGCTCAGGGGACCATATGGGATGCTGGAATTTGAACCCGGGTCAGCTGCATGCAAGGCAAATGCCCTACCTGCTGTGCTATCTCTCCAGCCCCATAGTGGCACAATGTTAAAGTTTGTTTTTAATACTGTTGTTTGACAGTGTTCTGCCCAAGGCACTTTGTGTTGTCCTCAGAACAATCTTTGAAAATAGCCCTTGCCACCTTTTTGCAAGACTGTGCTAGTCAGAGATGTTCCTAACTAACTTCCTCAAGGTCATGCCAGAGAGCGGTGAAATCACCAGATCTCCCTACCTCCAAGGCTTTGCTCTTTGCCGTGTTCAGATTTTGCTCTTCTAGCCTGTCTACACTCTTTGGCTTTGGGGAAGATGTTACTATAGATTGGAGAAAAAAGTGAATCTGAGCCAGAGAAATATACCATGTCAGTTCAGCTTCTGTGTAAAAATTACTGTTTGAGAGAAAGTGAGTCTGCAGTATGGCATTATTTTATGGAACCAGAAAGCTTGCTCCCAAAGGAAAGTAACATTGAGATTAGATAGTGCTAAGAACTGGAAGAATAGCACTCTAGACTGGTGATTTTCCACCTTGTATGCCTGTGGGCCAGCGGATCTGACCATTAATAACTGCTGCGGTAGATCAGGAGTTTTCAGTCTTTCTCCACCGACAGACCTGCGTGGCTCATGTGCCTGTAGCCAATGCCCAGACACCTGCCTGCTGGACAGCTTGCATCTGGACCTCACTTTTTGTATTCATAAAACTTCAATTTCTCTACTAAATCATTATTTTCTACTACCCAGTCATTTCTGTAATTATTAATGTGTCCAGAGGATGCTAATCTTTTAAAAATTAATTTTGTATAAAAATCTAAAAAAATAAGATTTTATTCATTGTAGACAGTGCCAGAAAAGCTTTCTTATATTTGTTTTCACTCCTACTCCCAAATAACCTTGCATCCATTAATTAGGAAGTTGCTTCCCAAATCCTTCCTACCTCTCAGCCCTTTGCAACCACACATCAGTTTGGTCTTCGTTGATTTATTATTCCAGATATTTCATTTAAATGGAAACATGTAGGATGTGATAGTTTATGCCTGATTTATTTAGCGAAACATTTTCCATGTTTGCCCACATTATGTAGGTAACAGTATTCCTTTTCTTTTTACAATAGTCCATTGTCTGTGTTAGATCACATTTTGTTTTTAATCATCCATCTCCTAGTGGGTATTTTGACTATTCTCCTTTTTTTAAAAGTTATTAATGGTGCTGCTGTGAATATGCATAAACTTATTTGATTCACTGTTTTTTATTCTTCTGGACATAACAATGTTCCTTATTGGTAGGTCCTGTGATGGTTTTTGTATTTATGTTTTTGAGGAAAACAGCAAATTGTTTTGCACGGTGGCTGTTACTGTTTTACTGCTGTTTTTACATTCTGATCATCAGTGTAAAGGGGTTTCAGTTTCTTCATTTTCTCTGGCAACTACTTTTATTTTTCTGAGAATAGCCATCTATTATCTATACCCAATAGAATAGTATGGGTATAAAGTGGTATCTTATGTGAATTTGACTTATGTTCTCCTAATGACTAAAGGTGTTAGGCAGCCCTACATGAGAGTTTTGGCTATTTGTGTATCTTCTTTGATGAAATATCTAGGTCTTTGTACATTTTTGAGTTGGATTGCCTTTTTGTTGAGAGAATGACTAATATATTCAAGATACAGATTCTTTATCAGATACATGGTTTGTATTTTCTATTTTAAATGTAAAATATATAAAATAAGTTGTCTTCTCATTTTATTAATATCTTTTGATGCACATTTAAACATTTTTTTGTCTTTAATGTGGTTTATTTCTGTTTCTTTACACTAAAATTCTCAATTTTGATGATTATTCTTCTTTTGTTGCTTTGTGCCTCATGAGTCATAGTTAAGAATCAGTTGCTATGTATTACTTCATGAAAATATTCCCGTTTCTTTAGAAGTTTTGTAGTTTTAGCTCTTGTTTTTCTCTATGGGTCATTTAAAATAATTTGCAGATATAAGGCAAATAAGGGTCTGAGTCTATTCTTTGTTGAAACTATTTGCTATTCATATGAATCTGAGAATTGGCTTTTTCTCTTTTAGATGCTGTTGAAATTTTGACACATTACATTGTCTTTGTTACTTTGGTGTAACATTACTAGAAGGTTACTTTTGTGTAATATTACAATCTTATCAATACTAATTCTTCCATTACAAGTTTTAAAGTGTCCTTTAGTTTCTTTCATTTAAGTTTTCTTCAATTTCTTTCAGCAACTTTTTCAGCTGAAGTGTAAAATGTAAAAGGCCTTTCACTTTCTTAGTTAAATTTATTCCTGAGTATTTTATTATTTTTATTTTTTGAATATTTTATTATAAAACAGGTTTTTGGGGGATGCTGTTTTAAGTTGCTTTCTTAATTTCCTTTTCAGAGTTTTCATTGCTGTTATGTAGAAACTTAACTTGTGTGTTACTATTGTACCTCATGGAATTGTGACTGTTTATTAGTTCTAATTTTTCCCCTCTGAATGGGATTATGTTATTTAAGAATAGTTTTTGTTTTCTTTCCAATTTGAATTACCTTTCTTTATAGTTTGGGGGGCTTTGGGGGGAAGGGGCTGGGGAAGGATTGGAGAGAGGTCACAACCGGCTGTGCTTAGGGCTTACTCTGGCTCTACACCCCTGGATCACTCCTGGCAGGCAGAATGGGGGGAAATAGTGGGCTACAATATGGGATTGAATCTGTGTGTGCCACCAGTGTGTGGGCCTCCGCATCTTGTTCCTGACATTAGGGAGGAAAACATTCAATATTTAGCTATTGAATGTGATGTGAGTTTTGAGTGTTTTCTATCTTTTAACCCACTGAGAGTGTGTTTCTTGGGCCACAGCATCTTTATCACCTCAGAACTTGTTGAAAATGCTCATTATTTCTTGATGCCTACATTATTTCTTAGCTTGTTTTGGGTCACTGTAAATAAGTGGAGTGCCCTTATTACATAAGCCGTATCAGAATCTGTGGATCAATCTTCGACCCAGAGCAAAAATTATCTACTTTCCTCCCATGACATACTTATGACTACATAGAGTATAGTCATAAGTATATCAATACCCCATCAGTGATTTCTCTTTTAACTATTTAGAAATATTTATGGATTGCTTCTGTGGGATTTATTGGATTTTCATCACATCATTATTTTGATTGTCCTTTACTTTTCACATTCGTTTTCTTATAATTTACCACAGGGCAATCTCAATTCTTTACATCCTTTTCCATTTAGAGCAAATTTAAATTAATAAGAGAAGAAGAATGTGATCTATTATCACTATGGAACTATTGCTAAAGATAGTCATTTGGGCACATAACGGTTTATAGAAAAATGAAATGATAAAGTTCTCATTCATCTCTACTTGTTTGCCTATTGGTTAATGCTAAGCTTCCAAAAGTACTGCCTTTTAGAATCCAAAATAGTGGTACAGTTAATTATAATTGTGGTCTTATTTCTGAGACAGTTTTAAATGATCATTTATATCCTAGATTCCCATTTATGACCACTTTCAAATTTCCAGGCTCTATTTGTAGACTCACCTCCAATCCATCTAGTTAACTGCTCCCAGATGGATGAATAATCTGACTGTAGCCTCAGAGCAAGGGGTTATGGTTACCTTCATGTTTGAGCTCTGGGTGAATACCACCAGGGAAACACTGTGTAAAGCAGAATGACCTCACAGCTGGGGGGCGGGAGGTAAAAAGCTTGTGTGGTCCCAAAAATACTGGGTTTCAGGAAGGCTTTTTGAACTGTGAAAGTCCTAAATTCTTTGTATGAATTACTGTTGATGGAATAATGAAGCTGTTCTCTACCCTTTTTTAATTCAGGCTTTTCTAGTTTATTATAAGATAATGGAAAATCAATTTAGCAACGGATTCTAGCAGACTTTTAAGGTGCTAGACGATGAACTTGCATGGTGCACTTAAATTCTCTAATGACTTTAATTCTATCATGATTCTTGTGAGTGCCTCACATTCCTGTTCCTTGGAAGTGGTGGTGGGAGGAATTCTTGACTGTTTAAATCATAGCCTAAAAGTTGAAATTGATAAAATTTCCCAAGTCTTCCTGCACTTTTTCTCTTTTAAAGTGAGATTACTTGACTCAGCAAATATTTTGGTTCCAATTCTAGAAGTTAGGCATGTGACAGTGTTTATATGTCTGGGGAATAGTTCATGTGGTCTTTAGCTGACTTGCTTAATTAGATTTCCAAAAACAAGAACCATGCTGTTTTGGAAGTGTACATTTGTTCATCTTTGTTTTAAAATACTTAATCTATATGTACATATATATGTGCAGATGAGTCTTTGTAACAGGAGTCAGTAAGGGAACAGTGTTCCAGATAAAGAGATACAGAAGATAATTTAGAAGTTTCAAGTTTGCAGTAGAATAAGAAATTATTTTAAGAAGACTGTGGCTTCTGAATAGATAAAAGCTGTTTTCAGCCTATTTTAAAAGACATTGTCTTTGTGTCTTAAGGATTTTGATTAGAAAGTCAAAAGGATCCTATTAGAACTAGAAGTTTAGTAAGAGAAGTCTATTTTCAATTGGGGACAAATTTTAATAATGTAAGAGTTTTTCAAACACAGTTGAACAGAAGCCTTATGCTCACTGATCTGGGAGATAGATTGTTTCGAGAGACTTTTTTACACCCCCCCCCCCCGCACCACCATTGTGAACGGGATATTATTTAGTAGCTTTTAAACTCTGAATTCCTGTGGGTGCAATGGTTTAGTTTAGAAAATAGAGGAACCTTGGGGTTCCAAGGCACAGTTAAGTTGCACAGGCTATTACTGTATATTTCACAATGCCCTTTGAAAGGGTTTTGATGAGAGTGACAAGAGAAGGGGAAACAAAGCATGTTCAAGTCATTTGGCTACTTTTGAAATGAAGGCTGGGAAGCAGGCATTTTCTGGCTGTAAATCACTTACTTGTACATTCTTTAAAGCATTTTATACAAATGACTTTAACAGTGTTTTAGGGTCATGCCTCAGGTTAAGAGACTGTTTGCCTGGTACACATTTTGGTGATTCAGAAGCAGTACTTGGAGGTGGTAGCGTTTCTGTTCACACACTTTTCTGTGAAGCGTTGATTTCTCCAACTTGTTACTTTTAAGTCTTTTATGTTTAAGCAAGAGCTATAAGTTAAGTTTTATAAAACATTCTAAAGATTACTAATACTTTGTTGAGGGGATTGGGGTTGGGATTCACCTGAAGGCTACATCTGTTGGCTGTCTTTCTGCCCCACATATGACTTATTTTTTGAAGCGAGTCGGTTCAAATGAAAATCTTAGTAAAAACCTAACTCTGCTTGATGGCTGTGGTAAAAAAAAGCTGAAGTTCATACAAGAGCTGCATTGAAAAATGCCAGCAGTGGTTGGTGGGTATATTAGTTTGTCATATGTAAAAGTAGGATGGGGTGGCACATTTATCCATTGTTATGCCACTGTCAGCTTTTGCTTTAGTGGGTGCCAGTAGGTGTGAACATTAGAGACAGCTGTGGTTTTTTTTTTAAGTGTTTTAGAGATGTTCAGAAAGTTTAGTGTTTGAATATATTCTTCATAAAGTTGTGGCAAATTTTACTCATAGGGCATGCCACTTGAATACCAGAATCTTTTCTCTGCTGCTGCTAATACGCTCAGACCTGTAAATACGCATCAGCCTCCCTGTCTCCCACACCCCACCTCACGGCCCTTTTCTGTGCAGTAGTTCAAACACTGGATTGTCCTGTGAGGTGAAAGGTGTGTTATGCTTATGCTTAAGTGTGGCCCTGGGAGAAAGGTCCTGTCTTCTTTTGCCAAAAACAAGTGTTGTATTTTTCTTAGTATTTGTTACAGCCAAGAAAATTTCACTGCCGGGAGCATAACACACATTAGGAGAAAGCAAATAAACATAAGGCTTTTGGAGCCAGGAAGTCGCATCTTAGATTAGAAACTCGCATCATTGGATGACATTTGGGAGCGGGTCACTGAACAGGGGAGGCAACTACAAAATCAGAAATCAGTAAAGAAGGTTGTTTTTGCATTCTAGAGAAGTCATTTAATCATAGAATTTTTGGAAAGGTGTCAATGTTGATTTGATAATGACAGTCAGATTTATTGTAATTCAATGTTAATTCACACTTTGCTTTGGTAACAGTGTTGCTTTGCTATTCATTGTTTTCTTAGAAGTGTGATTAATATTCATTGGACTTAATATTTTGAAACTAACCTCTTGTTAATTGAATATTTTACTTTAAAATAATCTAACAAAATCTCCTGAGTGTTCTTAATAATGCCTAGTTTCAAAATAGTATCTACCCCCTATCTTATAACAAGAGGTTTATCAACTAAATTTGGCATGTTTTGAAGGTTTCTTCTATTTCAAATTAACGGCATGTTAAAAAATAATAGCCTAAGTGAGAATTACAAATCCAATGTCTATAAAAGCTTTTAAAACTTATTTCAGTATTAATTTGTTTAAGCATTTATCAATAATGCATATCTTTATTGGCACACAAATAAAACTCTACCCTTTGTCCTATTTTCTTGGGTAACTCTTAAATGAACTGCCTTGATTTTTATAACTTGAAGCATTGAGGTTCTGTAAGTATTTATAAAGAGGTTTACAGCTCTGTTTAGAGTCTTCCCATTATTCAGGTAGCTAATTCTTTCTTATCCCCAATTTTAGGTTTATTTTTAAGGCTCATTGAACCGAGTATTGAAGGGAAAGTAGTCATTTCTCAGTTTTAATAAATTTTAAGTACAGTGGTTATTGAACAATATATTTCTTAAAATGCCTTTTACTCTTCCTAGGACCTGCTGAGGTTCCCATGATGTCACCGAATGGATCCATTCCTCCCATCCATGTGCCTCCAGGTTATATCTCACAGGTAAGCTCTCGAATGGATTGATACACTCACTTTGGTCTCCACCGTTGCTCCAAGAAAATCTGTGTGGGAACTTTAAACACTTATTGAGGATCCACTTAATTAGGCTGCTTTGAGGGCTGCCATTGTTTGATGGTGTTGCATGGGGCTCCCCAGTTCTTGCTGTGTCCCAGAGAGAGCAGGGCCACAAAGCTGCCCTTAGCCAGGGCGGGTTGTGTGCCTCACCATTTGCTAGTGGTTCCTTTGTCACTTTAAAGATTCCTTCGCTCTCTAACACAGTTTGCTGGGGAAATAATTGTAGATTAGTTGTGGAAAATATCAAAGAAAGTGTTGCTAACATAAATTGGGCCTATATTCTATTACGGGGCCCCATTTCTCCATAATGGGGTACATCCTGGTCTTGGTGAATTGCTAAGGAATATGTGAGGTCTGGACTGTTTGTAGGTCTTGACAAATTTTTTTTAAATGTAATTTTGTTCCTAGTAAAGCAGCAATAGCATTTTTTTAAAAAAAATAGCAATTTTGGAGGTATATTGGAAGGGTTAAAAATTAGTTCAAGGGGTTCGCTGTGCAAACCAGTGTTCTCCCTTGAACACAACTTGCTTCTTTGTTTTTCTCTTGAACACATTTCCACTCTTTTCTCTCCCATCACATCTTTCAAAGCAAGTTTCATTCCAAAAAAGTCTGCCTTGATTCACTAAAACTAAACAAAATGAAACAAATAATAGTAATTAAAGGATAAAGTTCTGCTCCTTTACCTGGCTAGTGTTTCAAATGTTCAGAATGCTTTTATATATGCTTTCATTTCCTCCCAGATTCACCCTTGTCCTTATGTTTCCCTGCTTCTCTCTGCACAGTTTCTTCTCTAAATCCCTAATGAAACATTTTGTCTTTTTCTTTGCCTCTCTTTTTTTCCTGGTTATAAGGGCATACTTCACTTGTAGAAACAAAATCAAAAAAGGTAGCAGTATTAAATTTTATCGTTGTCCATAAACATAATCATTATTAACATCTTTAAGATTATATCCACACATTGCTTCTCTTTTTGTTCTGTTCTCCTCAGGTGGTTTAAAATCTGTAACTTTCAGGGGCCAGAGTGATATTACAGCTGGTAGGGCACTTGCCTTGCATGCGGCTGACCTGAAGTTTGATCAGGGAGCGATATGTGGTTCTGAGTAGTGATCCCTAGGCACAAAGCCAGGAATTAGCCCTGTGTACTGCCTGGTGTGGCCCAGGCCCTCCCCTAAATGCATAATTTTCAGTTTTTATTTTGAGAGGGTAAAAAAAAAGTTGGCAGCTACAAAGGAAAAATGCTGAAGTGCAGCAGAAATCAAAGATCATTTTTCCTTCTTTGATGTGAAATTTAGCATTTTTTCTGAATAAGACATAATGCAGCCACCACTTAAATTTCATTTTTCCCGTCTTTACTTCCATGTGAACTAATTTGACATCTTCTGTTTTTATTTTTGTTTTGTTTTTTGTTAGTAGCCATTATGTTGGCCAGTCCTCTTTATTGCAAATAGATGCCATATTTTGCACAAATCTTTGGACTGACAGTTGCTGGCAGAGCAGAGAGTGCAGGGCCAGGACTCAGGATGATGGATCACATTCACATCATCAGCTGCTTAACAGGAAAAAAGAAAAAAGAAAAACAAGGAAAGAGGAATTCCGCTGTCCCTTTGTCATTCACTTTAAGAAGAGTTTCTTTCTGTGGAACTAAGTACAGCTGTCACCAGTGTGACAGCAGGATGCTTTTTGCTGCAGGTACATTATGAAGTACCAGGTTAGAAGTTAAATGTTTTAGTAGAGATGTTGCAGTGTGATTTTCCCTTGCTAGTTTCTGTGATTGTATAGACTGAAACCTACTTATTGAGTGTCCGAGAGAAATAGAGAAATTTTAGACCATGCTTTATTTTTTTCCAAGCAGCTTCTATAGAAAATTCATTTGGAAAGAGTAGTAAAAGCAGAGCAGTGAGCTTACTTTCATGAAACTGTGATGGAAGCTTAGTGAAGAACTTTCTCCAGTGGAAACAGTGGTGTGATATGTTGGAAGATCGCAAAAGAATAGTAAAAAAGTGGAGTAATTTGACTTTTGATTGAAGAAGAGAAGCAGGTAGTAAGGACTGTATTGAACCTTGTTTAGACTATGCTCCCTGATCAGAAAATGAGTCCAGAGTTAATGGACCTTCAGTGGGAGTACTGTGTCTTTAATGATATTTTGACAGTGAAGTATTTGAGTGAAGCAAGTCATTAATATGAGAAAAATTGAGAAATCAATAGGGTGTGTGAACAACATCTTTAAGGATACACACTTCAAAGAAGTGTGGAGGGTGGAACTAAGCATAAAATGTCCTAGAAGACTTGTCATCACCAAGAGATCTAAGGAGCAGACTACAGTATTGTCATGCATTGTGGAAAGAGAGAATCACAATATTGCATAATACTCTTTTTAAAAGTTCCCTTTCCAGCTGGACATCTGTGAGAAATGTCCAGTGTCTGGCCCCACTCAAATCTATTTTGCTACTTATCCCCACAGTCTGTTTTGCCCTCCCCACTTGACTGTCTTGATATGTAGAGAAACAATGCATAACAATCAAATCAACTCAGTGTATGAGATCCTTAATACTTTGCTCTCATTTTGAAGGTCAGTTATTAATACCCATCATTAATAGCTGTTATTCCACTCTAAAACCCTGGGTACATCTGACCTTTACTCAAAGATACACTTTTTGATTTGGGGCCATATCCAGTGCTGTTCAGTGTTTACTGGCTCTGTGCCAAGGGATCATTTCTGGCGGTCTTAGGAGAGCATCCAGGATGTTGGGAATTGAACTTGGGTTGGCCTTGTGCAAAGCAAGCACTCTGCCAGCTATGCTATCACTCCAGCTTCATCAGTGATATACTTTTATCCCCATTGTTTCTCTCTTCTTGAATATCCTAGAGTCTTATTTCAGTTAACAGTTCAATAATTATCCTTATTCAGATATCCTTTGAGAGCCTCCAAAGAAAGAAATGGTTGGTCACTTTTCAGCCTCTTTGGCAGTAGTCACTAGGTGTGTCTTGAACTAGGATCTGTTTTATAGCTTGTCTTCAACAATTGACCATTGCCTCTTTGATATTATCTCTCAGCCACTGGAGTACTACCTGTTGCATTGCAGAAACATGATAAATATTTCAAAATGTAGGTGATTGACCAAGCTGAAAAAAATATAGGAGAGATTAATAGATTTACAGTTTATGTAGTGTAATAGTGGGCTGGTACGGTAGCACAGTGGGTAGGGCATGTGCCTTGCATGTGGCCAACCCGGGTTCGATTCCTCCGATCCTCTCAGAAAGCCTGGCAAGCTACTGAAAGTATCTCACCGGCCCAGCAGAGCCTGGCAAGCTACCCATGCATATTCGATATGCCAAGAACAGTAGCAACAAGTCTTACAATGGAGACGTGACTAATGCCCACTCAAGCAAATCGATGAGCAATGGGATGACAGTAGTGTAATAGAACATCCAATAACTGAAAAACTTGTACTCTTAGAGTAATCAGAACAAGAAGTTAAAAGCTGTGCTTGTGATTTAAACAGTAATTATAAGACCATTCATTTTTATGAAAAATAATTTCTTCAATTAATAATTCTAGGATTATTGGATATTCAAATATTAAAAGAATGGCATTGAATCTCTACTTCACACTATATAGAATAGTTAATCAAAAAATGGATTATAGGTACAATAAAACTCTAAGAAGGGTGAGGAGATAACTCAAAGGGATAGTGCTTGCTAATGCATTGCCTGCGGGAGGGCTGGGTTTGATTCTCTGTACCTCATGGTTCTCTGACAGGAGAAGCCCTGGAGCACCTTTCGTATAGCCTCCAAACAAAAATCAGGTATGGTGCCCAGACAAAACTATAGAAATAAAATTTCATAACCATGAACTAAGAAGTACATCCTCATATATGACACCAAAGTTCAAGCAACAAAAGAAACAGTGGTAAATTTCATCCAAATTACAATGTTTTATGCTTCATGAGACACTGTCAACAAAATGGAAAATAAAGCCTCAAAAGGTGGGAGAAAATGTATACACCATTTCAGAATAAAAGTACTATCTAGAATATGTAAAGAAATCTTAAAACTCAAAAATAACAATTGATCCAACTTAGAAGTGGTGAGTGTGTCATTAGTATGTTTGTATTCAAGTAGAGACCAGGGACTCGAAGAACAGTACTAGAGGTAAGACGTTTACCTTGCATGAAATTAACCCTGGTTAGAGTTC
Organism: Sorex araneus; assembly: GCF_027595985.1. Lineage (NCBI taxonomy): Eukaryota > Metazoa > Chordata > Mammalia > Eulipotyphla > Soricidae > Sorex > Sorex araneus. Next base: position 306,868,530 of record NC_073303.1, on the reverse strand, counting down.
CAACATTGCATATTCCCAGGGGCTCCTCAGCACAGAGCCAGGAATAACCTTTGAGCACTGCTGAGTATAGCCCATTCCAACAACCTCAGATACTCAAGTGGAGATCCAGGAAGAAATCACAAGATGAAATTATTTAAAAATTTATTTGGCTTTAAAGAATTTTTTCTATGTGATGCTTAAAAAATAAAAGGAGGCAAAGGATTAGCACACATTCATACCAAAAGACATACAGATGGCTATTTAACATAGGAAAACGCACTGCACATAATGAACCACCAGGGGAAGGCAGATTGAAATCACAATACCATATCCGTCACACGCTAGAATTGCAAGAATTGCAAGAATCAAGTTGACAGTGATGTAGAAAATCAGAACTCTTAGATACAGTACTTGGTAATGTAAAATGGCAGAGCATCTTGGACAGTCACCTGGCATTTCAACCTCTAATGCTAGGTAGGAAGCTCTCAGATTGCTGAGCAGTTGTATTCCTGGGTATCTCCATGCCAAAACCTGTACAAAAATGTTTATAGCACTTTTTGTATAATAATCCCAGAGGGAAACACTGCTGATGTCCATCACCTTATAAACATAATACGGTATATCCATACCAGGGCTATTCATTCAATCCGTAAGAACGAATGAAATGTTGGTTCATGCTAAAACCAACCTTAAAAATGGATGAACCTTTAAAATACTATGCTAAATTAAAATCCAGACACAGAACTGTAAAAACCACATGCCGTATCACTTCATTTGCTTGAAATATGTAATGGACCCAAATCCATAAAGGAGATCAGTTGCTGTCAGGGGCTCTGTGAGAGAGTCTTTGGGTGTATGTCAGTGGTATCGTTTCTTTGGGTGTGAAGAAAGTGTTAGCAGTATTGAATGCTCAACTCTAAGCACACTATACAGCACTAAATCCAACACTAAGATGGCAAATAAAATCTATTTCAATAAAGCTCTTTAAAAAAAGTGGGTAGGTTGGGGCTGGAGCGGTAGCACAGCGGGTAGGGTGTTTGCCTTGCACGAGACCATCACATATGGTCCCCTGAGCACTGCCAGGAGTAATTCCTGAGTGCATGACCCAGGAGTAACCCCTATGCAATGCCGGGTCTGACCCAAAAAGCAAAACAAAAAAACAAAAAACAGAAAGTGGGTAGGGAGAGTAGAAGGGAGTGACTTCTCAATATTAATCAGCAAATCGTGGAGTAGCTGGGCCAGATGGTCCAGCCTATCATGTGCCACAGTGCTGACCTTCCTACCTGTTGTGCATGGTATTCACTGCACTTTGTACAGAAAAGGTATCGATGCACAATGGCCCTACTCAGGTACCTCTGGTAGGAAAACACCGGCCAGCTCCTCACACAATATGGCCCATTACTGTAAGAAAATTGAAGAAGCAGGAAAATGAATGACTGCTACATTAGTAACTCTACACTTGAGTCAGTGGAGAGATTCCTGATGATAGCCAAATTCATCCCATTATTTAGTAGCCAAAAGTGCTGTCAAGATAAATTAATAACATCGATCACATAAATTAACAAAATACAAATGATAGCAATGAGCAGATCGTCTTACGGGAAAACAAACAGCAGGAGCTGGACAGACCGCTGTGCTCTGCTCTGAGATGGTGTCGGAGCCCAGTCTCTGCCCTTAGGTCGGGACTGGACACTCGACTCTAAATAGAGTGTGGACTCAGGGTAGGAGAGCAGTGGCGTCTTCTCAGGAGAACTCCGATACACCGAGTTTTATGTGTTTTGTATGTGAAGAATTATTGTGCTTTACTGTTTTGGTGAGAGGGTACAAGATGTTTGTGAGTGAAGTAATCTGACCCTTTCAATTCGACAGAAGCATTGGCATTTAAAATTCTGGAGTTGGTTGATTTCCAGGGAATTTAGTCTTATCACGGTCATCACCATCATTTCCCTTACGTAAAAACATTGGTGCATGTGGTCAGAGTTGAAACTATGGAGAAACAGGGAGGGTGACACATGGGGAAGAATATAGGTGGAATTATTACTCTGTGGGGCCTGCCTCCAGAGGCAGCCCCTTTTCCTTTAACTTCTATAAAACCATCCATCACAGATGCAAATGTCAGTGTGACGTACTAGAAGTACGAATTTAGAGAAACATTATGGGGATGAGTGGGGCAGTGTAGTTTGCTGCAGGCATTCAGTTATGATGAAGACTGTTGGAACAATTTCAATGAAAATTGGCAGTATTTACTTTCCTATACTACATATCAAGATCACTCTGTATGAAGCAAATTTTCCCTTTTAGAGTATCGTGGCCATGGCTTTTCTCAATTTTTGAAAACCCACTAAATTAATTTTCTGAATTTGTATATAGAAATTGCTTAAGCAGATGCTTTGAGTTTTATTTCCCTGCTTTCTTAGTAATTTATGAAACACTTTATAAATATTACAGGAAAAAAGTCCTGCAGGCCAAAGGGGTGTGTGTTGTGGTGTGTTCATGTATACACACATTCATATATGAAAAGAAAAACGTCTGAGTTGGTGTTCTATTCCATAACAAATCACCACCACCCCCAAATTGATAGAACCTAAGCACTACAAGTAGTAGTGAAAGTAAGTGATTTTGTTGTTATATCATTAGTACAAATGTCCATTGTTTTGGGGATTTGTTAATCAGGTGGTATCTTTTGAAATCAATGAGAGACAAGGAATCTATTGAAAACTGTATTTAAATTTTGGGGTGGTTGGTTATTCTCCAAAAGTGATTGTTTCAAGACTTGGCCAGAAGTCAACACCCCTGAGCAGGATAAATGGGTCTGTTAGGTGAAACCATGTACTATTTTCATCCATTTTCCTCAGCCAACCCTGCTGAGCTATAATCATCAGCCTCAATTGCTTCCCTTTGGTACTTACAACCTGGGATTAGTCTTGGTTTTCATCCTTTTGGGAATGATGAGCAGAAAGATGTATGGGGCAGGTCGGTGGGCAGGCAGAGCGGGGCACTGAAACAACGCTGTCATGCTGGAGAACCAACCTGTTGGCAGCCAGGAGGAGGATTGGAAACCTTCCTAAGACTTTGAGACCCTTTGGACAAAAATATTTTTTCCATACAGAGTTAGGAAAATGTTGCACAAAGAGCAGAGCATGTGCTTGGACTCTGGAGCTTCTTCAGAAGAACAGAGGATTTGTGTTCATTCGGTTTTAGTTTCCATCATCACCAAATTTGCAGCAATTACATTTTTAATTTTTTCTTTTAGTTTATGGGGCTTTGGGCCACACCCGGGGGTACTCACCACATCCAGAGCCATCGCCAGTGGCTCTGCACATGGACATCACTCCTAGCAGGCCTTTGGGGTCCCTCTGGGGCGCCAGGGATTGAACTTTGTGGACCTTGTGCAAAGCAAGCATCTACCCAGCCCCCTCTGTCTCTCTGGCCCCCTTTTTTTTCTTCTTTGTTTGTTTGTTTCTGACTTATTCTATGTGAGGAATCATTTTATTTTGGTCAGAATTGGTAATTATGTCCTGTTACTATACATTGCAAGTTTCATTTTTTGAGTACCCCCTCCCCACCCCGCCCCCTGTCTTTTTGCATGTATCTTCGAGTTCTAAGCTTCTGCTCCTGGCATTTTGGTATAATAGAATTCAGGATGAGCCCAGGTAGGGCTCTGTATTCTTGGTTTTAGGAATATTTCTAAGTTATTTATTTGTATATTTTACTTGTTTGTGTACCGGATCATTGTTGGTTTTTCCCTTTCAGCGTTTAAGTTCACAGGCTAGGTTCCTTTTGTGCCTTCATCAGTCCTGATCTCACTGGGTCTCAGGTTCTTCGAATAGTATCCAATACACAATTGGTGTTCATCTGCAAATAGCTAACTGGCTAGAGTCAGTCTTATCAAATTGAGGAAAGAAAGGAAAGTGTTTGAAACTCTTTGAGGTTCTTTCCTAATTTAAAATTGGGTGATTTTCCTTCTTAAAAAGATGACCAAGTGAGAATAAAAGTAAATTCTGTGAGCAAATCATTATCAAAAAGTATGGCAAATTTGTGATTTTTAACATTGGTTGGCTAATGTTATTTTTTGTTTTATATAAAAATGATAGTTGGTCATTATTTCTAGTATTATTGAGACAGTATCACAACTAGAAATAATTTCTAGGTCATTTGTATATGTTAATTGAATTATATTAACTTGGCTTATCAACTTGGGCTTTGTAACGGTTACTATATTCTTTCTAAATTAGGAACCTATATTTTTCATATGTAATGGCTTTTCTTAAAAGAATTCCAGTAACCTGTTGAGTGTAAAATTTAGCAAGTTAGGTGGATTTGGGGCAAGGTGGGGGCACGCCTGGCAATGCTTGGGAAATGAGTGCTGAGAAGAAGTTTCGGGCTCTTACATGCACTGCACATGCGCCACAGCCTTTGAGCTGCCCCCAACTAGGTGGACCTTATGTTTCATCACATTTGGGGGGCCCGGGGTAGTGGGAATGTTTGAGCCCTGACCACAGTGCCTAGAGATCACTCCTGGCAGTGCTCAGGGAACTATGTGGTGTCAGAGATCGAACTCATGTTGGCAGCCTGCAAGACAAGCAGCTTACCTATTATACTAACTCAACACCTGGCATGCAATTTAGTTTCTATACAGAACACTTTATTAAGTGAGATACACATCTCAGGTGTTAGCAGTATTTGCCATTTTTTATTTCAAGATCCGTGACCAGGTCTTGCTCAGAGAACAGACATGTTTGGCTCTCTGCAGTGTCTTATTGGGCCTCTCAATTTCCACAGTGCCTCAGGTTAGGGTAGCTGGCGGGGTAGCAGGGGATGAGATAATTCTGGAACCAACTCAGCATGCAGGGTCAGTATTCCAAACTGTTAAGAATCCATGTTTCTTTTTTTTTTTTCCTTGGGTCACATCAGGCGATGCACAGGGGTTACTCCTGTCTTTGCACTCAGAAATTAGTCCTGGTGGTGCTCAGGGGACCATATGGGATGCTGGGAATCGAACCCGGGTCAGCTTCGTGCAAGGCAAACACCCTACCCGCTGTGCTATTGCTCCAGCCCCAAGAAACCATGTTTCTTAATCTTGCTAATCCTTCTTATTATTTTAGTAAATTTTGTTAAATCATCACCAATTTCTGACCAACCATAGCTTTTTGTGTTCAGATGAACAAAAGTATTTTATTTAAAAAAAATTTTAATTTATTTTTCAACTGTAGCTTTACATGCTTCACTGAGGTTGTTGGATAAAGACCTACTATAAGAAAGGTACCTTATGTTGTGTGTTATATTGTCTTCAGATTATGGTTTTGCTCAAGGTCTATGAGAAAAATACAACCTGGCAGTTGTTGAAAGAAACCACATTATTTGAGGAGTAATTAAATGTCCCTTAAAGTTGTTTTTACAGAAGTCACAATTTTCAAAATATTTTGTTGTAACTTTTCAATTTTAATTAGAAATTATTAAAAATTGAAACCATTTTTAATAAATTAAAGATTTATAAAAGAATAAGTGGCTTATTCTCAATTTTCACATTTATCAAAGTGTTGGCACATATGAAGCTAAGTGGAGGGACAGCCATTTATTTCTGTAGTATTTTTTAAAATTTCTTGAATATTTCTAAATTTCTACTTAAACACAAGGTTTGTGATATTGTTAGTAATAAAGTTTTAGGCACACAGTGTTCCACCACCACTGTAGGTTGTCTCTTATTCTGTAGGTTACTCTGTAACAAGCCTATCTGTACAATCCCAGCCCCCAGATATTTAAAAAATAATTTTTTTTTTAATAACCATTAGCTACAGTTTCAAAGCCTTTGTGGTTTAGTTTCAATCATACAATGACTGAACACCCAACCCTCCATTAGTGTACATTTTCTACCACCAGTGTCCCCAGTATTCCTCCCCCACCCCTGTCCAACCCCTGTCCCGGCCTCTGTGGCAGACAGTTTCCCTCTTACTCTCTCTCTCTCTGCTTATGGGCATTATGGTTTGCAATACAGATAATGAGAGGCCATCATGTTTGGTCCTTTATCTACTTTCAGGACACATCTCCCATCTGGAGCAACCCCTCCAGCCATCATTGACTTAGTGATCCCTTCTCTATCCCAGTTGCCTTCTCCCCCAGCTCATAAGGCAGGCTTCCAACCATGGAGCAATATTCCTGGACCTTGTCTATACTGGCCTTGGGTGTTAGTCTCGTATTATGATATTTTATATTCCACAAATGAGTGTAGTCATTCTATGTCCCTCACTTTCTGACTCATTTCATTTAGCATGATATTCTCCATGTTCATCCACTTATAAACAGATTTCATGACTTCATCTCTCCTAACAGCTGCATAGTATTCCACTGTGTAGATGTACCAAAGTTTTTTTAACCAGTCGTCTGTTCTTGGGCACTCGGGTTGTTTCCAGATTCTGGCTATTGTTAATAGTGCTGCAATAAACATACAGGTGCAGATACCATTTCTACTGTGCTTTTTTGCACCCTTGGGATATATTCCGACAATTGGTATTGCTGGATCATATGGAAGCTCAACTTCTAGTTTTTTAAGGAATGTCAATATTGTAATATTGTTTTCCAAAAAGACTGGACCAGTCAGCATTCCTACCAACAATGAAGGAGAGTCCCTTCATCCCCATAACTGCACCAGCACTGGTTATTCTTGTTCTTTTTGAGCATCTCTCAAATCTTGAAGCTAAGAACCTTATTGGTGCCTTTAACTTTTTTCACTCTCTATTTGGTGGCTTAAAGTTGACTATCTTTATCTCGAGCACTCCTTTCTGTCTTTAATTTGTCCACTGATTAGTTTTGCTGTGAAATTTTAAAATTTAGCACCAATGACAACACAATGCAGATATAAATAAATGTGTAAATAAAAACATTGGGAGCTTCTGTGTATTCATGGATCAGTTTATTAGTTGATGCCTCAGATACAAAAAAAGAAGATAAAAGTTGGTTGGTTACTTATTTGCAGTAAGTATTGTTTAAAAAGTAGTTTAAATTTTGAAGAAACTTGCTTCTTGATATTTTAAAAAATTAAAAGTTGTTTCTTCTTTATTGTAGTGAAGCCAAATTGTTTTATTGAAAGAAGTTTACATAGAGAAATGTGAGCAGAGGAGAGAATGGGGAGGTCAAAATAGAACCCAGGCTTCTCCAAAATGGATAAAGCTTCTTTTTGATTCTTGAAGCAATATCTATTATCAATCTATAGCTACTTTACAGAATATTATGTGTTCACCAGTAACTTACTTTTTGTTTGTCATCAAAAGTAACCATGCTTAGTGGCTCAACAAGTTGGTTCCGAGGCAGGGAGGTTTCCTCTCTCAGGAAATTAAGGATATTGTAACACCAGTAGCACGTTAGCCACCATAGAAATGAGGGGAAGGGTGATGGAGAAGTAAGGTTTGGTATTTTTCACTCACGGTTATAATCTTTAAATTTGAAAACATAGGAAAGCAATCCAGGAGATTCAAGTAATACGTTAAAATCCGACACCATTTGGAAGTATAACTTAACCTTGTTTGATGTGTTTTTGGGAGGTGGGCTACACCAACAGTGCTCAGGGAGGAACTTCAGCAGTGTCGGGTGTCACACCAGTGTCAACCATATCAGGACAGCTGCGTAATCCCTGTGCCATCCCCTGGTCCCGTCTCATTGTGCTGATGATGTTACAGTGCCTGGGAGTCATACACACACTTGGTTGTGGTGCTTGTCCTGTGAGCATAAACTGAGTTGCTTGTATTCTCAGATGTGGTGCTTGTTATGGGCATGCTCCTGTCATTACGGTCATTGTACATGTGCTTGCTGGAGAGTGCAGCTTTAGTGCTGATGCGCCTATGCGTTCTGATTGCTTTGCTTGCTGAGTTGCACATTTCACTTGGGTTGCTCAGACCCCAGCCCAGGGATGATGGGGAGCAAAGCTGCCAGGATTGTGCTCCAACTGAACCTACAGCACCAGGAATGAAATTTGTGATCCCAACCTTGCTAGGCATATGCATTTAGCCACTGAACCATTTTCCTGCCCACAAATAGAATCTTACAAAATAGACCATTTGACCAATTACTCCTTTGAGCTCTTTGGTTGAATGCTCTTTACTTCTGATTTCTTCCTTTATGATAATTTCCAATATCTGACGTGATGTGTTGGTGTTTTCATTCATGGTAGAAAATTTTCCTCATTGTGGAAGTTACAGTCTTTATGTTTCATATCTTTATTCAATTTGAAGAAAAACCTTCTTATTTTGATTGATCACTATTAGAAATGCAGAAAACAGGGGCTGGAGTGATAGCCCTTGGTGGGGTGTTTGCCTTGCAAGCAGCCGACCTGGGTTCGATTCCCAGCATCACATATGATGCCCTGAGTACTGCCAGGAGTGATTCCTGAGTGCAAAGCCAGAAGTACCTCCTGAAGGTCAAGAATTTTGTAGTTAAGTGGATGGGCATGAAAAATTTCATGCTGAGTGAAATGAGTCAGAAAGAGAGAGACAGACATAGAAAGATTGCACTCATCTATGGTATATAGAATAACAGAGTGGGAGACTAACACCCAAGAACTGTAGAAATAAGTACCAGGAGGTTGACTCCATGGCTTCGAGGCTGGCCTCACGTTCCGGGGAAAGGTCAACTCAGAGAAGCGATCACCAACTACATTGTAGTCGAAGGCCATGTGGGGGAAGGGAGTTGCGGGCTGAATGAGGGCTAGAGACTGAGCACAGCGGCCACTCAACACCTTTATTGCAAACCACAACAGCTAATTAGAGAGAGAAAACAGAAGGGAATGCCTTGCCACAGTGGCAGGGTGGGGTGGGGGGGAGATGGGATTGGGGAGGGTGGGAGGGACACTGGGTTTACGGGTGGTGGAGAATGGGCACTGGTGAAGGGATGGGTTCCCAAACTTTGTATGAGGGAAGTATAAGCACAAAAGTGTATAAATCTGTAACTGTACCCTCACGGTGATTCTCTAATTAAAAATAAATAAATTAAAAAAAAAAAGAAGTACCTCCTGAGCATTGCAGGGTATGACCCAAAAAGCAAAAAATAAAATAAAATAAGAAAAAAAGAAAAAGAAATGCAGAGAACAGTTAGTGCAAAAGAGAAAGGAAACTCCTAATTCCTTTATATTACTGGTTGTCAATGAATAAAATTTCAATATGTCAGCTACATTTGGGATTTAGTTTAAAGTTACTTTGGGGTCTTTTTTTTGGTCTTTTGCATTAGGACCATACCCAAATGTGTTGAGGGTTATCCCAAGCTTGGTGTCAGGACATTGCTCTTGAGATGTTTGGGGGAATCATATGAACCCAAGGCTCTCTCATGCCAATTATGTGCAATTATGTGCGCTATCCTTTGAGCTATCTCCCAGACCCACTGTGGTGGTGGTGGTGGTGGTGGTGGTGGTGGTGGTGGTAGTGGTGGTGGTGATGGTGGTGGTGGTGGTGGTGGTGGTGGTGGTGGTGGTGTGTGTGTGTGTGTGTGCACGCACGTGTGGGTGTATGTATGTATGTGTAGGAGGTGATTGCCTATTTTTTGTGGTCAAAGCTTACTTAAAATATAAGTATTTAACTGGGTTTAGATTATCCAAAATTTTAGAATAGGATGGGAGTGAGGGTGATTCCATAATGAAGGCATTAATAATTCTTGTTAGATATCAAATATAAGTATATAAAGGTCTGTTCCTTTTTATTTTTTGTTTGCTTTTTCATTTAATTTTGTCCATTTAGTCAGTCCTTATTGAGAGCTTGTCACGTGCCCAGCTGCTCTTGAGTGCTTTGCAGTGTGTGGGCAGATGTGTAATCCAGCTGCGGGGCCAGCCCCAGTGGCCCGGCTGAAACTGGCCTAGGCCTGCCCTTTCGGTCTGTAGCTGTTGTTCATTGCTTTTCATTTCATTTTTTTCTTCTCTGTGCTCACTCTTAGCTGAAACTTCTTCCCTTCCTGCCTGGCCTGAGAGCCCACATCACATGTGTTGGCAACAGTTGGGAATTGAACCCAAGCCCAGCTTTCACAAGCTCATTTGGTCTGAGTCTTTCGTGTGCTGGCAACTCATTCTGTGTTCCTGCCTCTGCATGTTATCCATCCATCTGTCAGCTAACACAAACATACCTGGAGTCCCCTTGCCCATGCATCTCTCTGCCCACTTGTCAGAGCATCTCTGGCCATCTGAAGCAGCGCTTTTCCAGTTTTCATTTGTGTCTACCTTTTAATCTCTTTGTTCCTTATCATGCAGCCTAGTAGGAATAGGAGGAGAGATGTTCCAGATCTACAGAGTTCATGAAAATTCCCGCAGTGCACTTGAATTCAGTAATGGGACCTACATTTTCTTCTAATATTATTATAGTAATAATATTGGCTAAAGAAAAGAAAATAATTCTAGCTAAAGAAAAGAAAATCTCAAAGCATAAGGTTTTGGGGTTTGGTTTGGGTTTGGGGGCCACCCTTGACAGTGCTCAGGGCTTTTTCCTGGCTCTACACTCACGGGTCACTCCTGGCAGGTTCAGGGGACCATATGGAATGTCAGGGACCAAACCCAGGTCTATAAGCAGACACCGTCCCAGTGTAGTAGTATTCCAACGCCAGCATAGGTGTTTTTAAGAAATCCATTTTAATTTTTGGAATCAAAATTGTTCTTTCTCCCCCACATAATTCCCTGACCTAGGAAGTTCTCGTAACTTCCCTCAGCTCTATCCAGTTTCCTCTAATATGAGAGTGACATCTTTGCCACACAGAATTGTTGGGAGGATGTAACGAAGTAATAATACTAAGAGTAGTAGCTGCTAGTTAAGGTTTGACTATTATCAGCTATCAGTTACTTTAACAGCATGATAACTTATTTATATTCTGAACATTCAGTAATAATTAAATGGTTGTGTCTTGAGTCTTTTCACAACTGTTAATGACTTATAGACCCAGTCTCTTACAGTTTATTGTTTACATTTTGTTCCTCAGTGTACCTAACTCATATATAATTCTCCACATGGTAGAACCTTAAGCTTCAGCTCAGAGTGAAAAATCCAATTCAGCAACTAAACTGGATGTCCATCTGAGTCATTCTATGCCTTGCTTTCACGTGCTACAAGGATGCTAATACCTATATCTCCATAGTACCAGAAGTTAAGTGGTATGAATGTCAGATTCATGAATTCATGAAGGAATGTCAGTTAAGTGGTATAAATGAGAAAGCCACGGGCTTTCTCATCTCTTTCTAACTGCCTCCCTCTTTAGTGCTCACTTTTTGTTGTCCCCAGGCTGTTTTATTTGGTTTCAACTGGTCTCTTTGTCATACTTCTAAAAAGATTGCAGGCCAGACAGGCATTCTCCCTCTTTTAACCTTTTGTGCCGCATCTGTCCTCTTATTTTTGTGTCTAGGCCACAGGATAGCAAGGGTGCTAGGCACATGAAGAATCTCAATAAATACTTACTGATGGGAATACACAGACATGATAAAGAATCAGAATCGCAGTCAGACTGATGTTCTTTTTCAACCTGAGAATATTCATTACTTTTGTTTTTAAACAGACAAGGCAAATAGAGCTTAAGGTAGAGGAAGGAGATTACTAAGTAGTATATTTATTTTTCAGCCACCAAAATCAAGTATACTAAGAACTGGGTGGCTTAACTAATAAACTATTTTCCAATAATTCTGGAGGCTACAGATCTGAGACTGAGAGGACAGCAAAGTTGGTTTCTTCTGAGGCCTTTCTCCTGGGTTGGTAAATAGCCTTCCTCTCCCTGTGCTCTGCAAGCTCTTCCCTCTGCACGTCTGTCCTAATCACCTCCAGTGAGGGTATACTCACACTCGATGGCCCACGCATAGGACTGCATTTTGCTGAGATGATTTCTAGTAGAATTGCTGGGTCACGTGGGAGGTTTTTCATTATTTGAGTAATCGTCATACTATTTTCATTAAGGTTAGACTGGACTGTGTTCTCACCAACACTGTACATGGTTCCTTTCTCTTCATGTCCTTACAGCCAATCTTTGCGTCTAGTCTTTTAATATGAGCATTTCATCTCAATATCATTTTCATTTATATTTCCCTGATAACTAGTGTTAATGGACATTTTTATTTTAATGTATATTTTGGCCATCCATGTTTCTCTGGATAAGAATTTGTTTAGCTTATTTCCCATTTTTGATGTTTTGTTGTTGTTGTAGGTGTTGTAAGTTCTTAAGTTCCTTTGAATTGAGCCCTTTGACATACATGTAATGTGTGAATATTTTTTTCCTATTCAGTAGAAGTTTTTTTTTCTTCATTTCAGTGATAGTTTTATTATGCAGAAGCTTCTTGGTTTGAGTAGTCCCATGTGTTTACTTTTGCTTTTGTTCCCTTTATTGGAGTTTAATACCCAAATAAATCATGAAATTTTGGAATGTTATATATTTTCTTCTACATGTTTTATGATTTCAGTTCTAACATCCAAGTATGAAATCTATTTTGAGTTCCCTTTGTACGTGATGTTAAATTCTGGTCCAGTTTCATTCTTTTGCATGTAACTATCCAGTTTTCCCATCACCAGTTAAATTATTGAAGATATATTCCTCTCTTTAATTTATACTCTTTGTTTCTTTGTTGTAAATTAACTGCCTGTATACATGAGAAGTTATTTCTGGGTTCTCAGTTCTATTCTGTTTGATTTATTTATTTTTACACCAGCACCACAGTTTTTACTGTTCTATGTTTATAGTATAGTTTGTGCTTGGAGAGAATGATGCCTCCATTTTTTTTTCACGATTGTTTTGTATTCAGAGTCTTTTATGACTATACAAATTTCAGTGATTCTTGTTATGTTTCCTTGCCATTGGAGGGATGCTATTGAAGTTTTAAGAGTATTTGTTTTGAATTTGTTGCTTTGGAAGAATAGTTGTATTAAAAATGTTAATCCTTTCAATTCATTAGTACATACTATCCATATATTCCTTTGTGATTTCTTTTGATAGTGTTTTTAAAATTGGTATTTGAATACCTGGGAAGGGATTTGAAGCCCTTCCTAGATATTCATTTCTTTTAAGTGTTGATTATAAATGAGATTGTTCTGTTGATTTAAGAAATATAGCTGATTCTTTTTTGGTAAGGGGGCCACACCAGCTCACTCAGGGCTTATTCCTGGCTCTGCACCAAGGCATCACTCCTGCCAGGCATCACTCCTCAGATGACTGACTATATGTGGTGCTGGGGATTGAACCTGGGTTAGTTGTTACCTGCTACACTATCTTTTCAGCCTCTGAAATACTAATGCTTTTGTATATTGATTTTTAACCTGTAACTTTCTATTTCTATTTCTCACTTTTTTTAGTGGATATGTTAGAATCTCTATGTATATTATTAGTCATCTGTAGATAGTGATAGTTTTTTTTTCTTTTTGGGTCACACCCGGTGATGCATAGGGGTTACTCCTGGCTCTGCAGTCAGGAATCACTCCTGGCAGTGCTCAGGGTACCATATGGGATGCTGGGAATCGAACCCGGATCGGCCACGTGCAAGGAAAATGCCCTACCTGCTGTGCTATTGCCCTAGCCCCGATAGTTTTGATTCTTTATTTCAAGTTTGGCTTCTCTTTATTTTTCTTGTCTTATTGCTTGGCCAGTACTGTTAATTATATTTGAATAACAGCTGTGAGAGTGAACATCTGTTTTTCTTGTGACAACTGAAATGCTTTCAGTTTTATATCTGTTATCCATTAAGATGTTAGCTATGGCTTTGTCATCTAGCTGTGTGGTAATGTGGAGAGGCATGCAGTGCTAAGGAACAAACTCAGGACCTTGCTCATCCCACAGCATCTTACCACTCGAGCCATACCTACAGCCTCATACTTTGTCCTCTTGACATAGTATGGGTTTTGCATAAATGTTTATTAGGGATTTATCTCTAGCTTTCTTTTTCGTGTGTTTGATGTCTTTGCTTCTGTTTGGGGCCTCCCAAACAGTGCTCAGAGGCCTGTTCATTCCCACCAGATATTCTCAGCCAACTAAGCTGGCAGTTCCAGGCAAGGGCCTGAGGAGATGCTGCTACTCAGGCCCTGAGATGCCAGTGATACCTAGAGAACCCCCACAGGATCAGGTCCTCCAGATTTGCCAATGTATGGGGAACCATGTGGTTCCATATGGAGCCCAGGTTGGACTGCTGTACTATCTCTAGGGCACTCCTCTGGTTTGGCAGCAGGAAAATGTTGGCCTCAAAAATGTGTTTGGAAGAACACGTTTAATTTTTTTGAGGAGGTTGAAAGGAATGAAAAAAACTATTTATGCTAAAATTATTCAAGGTATGTTATCAGGTATATTCATTCTGTATTTTAGGCAAAACTAAAGCAATGCTTTCATGGCAAGTACTAGCATATGCATTAGAATTTTCAATGTCTAAGCACCATTTCAAATATACCTGTAAATTAGCAGACATGCACTCATCATTGAGGCTAATGTGATTAGCTTGTTAAGACTCAAAGGAGATTACACTTATTAAAGTATGCTTAAAAAGTTATGCTCTGAGTTTTAGCAGGGAAGTGACTCCGAATCTTAAGGAATTACTGTTGGGTTATCAATGAACTATTAACATAGTAGTTAATTCTGAAACTGGTGCTAATAGGTTCATTAATATAAAGACTTTTGTTTTCTTAGCATAAAAATTAATGGCTGTTAATCCACATTAAACCCATCCTATAGATTAAAGTACAGCCTATCACTGATAAAGTTGCCATTTTGTAGTCAGCATCATTTTTCTTAATTGAAACATAGAGCATATGTATTTTTTATTAGATTTTTTGAGGAATGGTTAAATTATTTTATTTTCGCTTATAATCAGCCTCCTGAGGTGTAATAAGAAATCCATTCCAAGATACAGTATAAGTGTGTGTGTGTGTGTGTGTGTGTGTGTGTGTGTGTTAGAGGCAAAATGTCTCATTGAACTATGTACCTGGTTGCCTGAAATACTTGGAGTGGCACTTTCTTTAGCACCCTAGACCGGCTTCCAAGTTTTTCCCAAAAATTCTTACTGTCCCCTTTTTCCTACCTTAAAGCTGTTTTGTCAGCTATCACATGCCTACCAGTTTTGGAGCCTGAATGAAATCTCTGATTGTACAATCCTTTGCTCTTGCTTTATGTACTCCATTGCTTTTTCCTTTTGATTGTGATATCTGTCGTATTAGTTATTTCTTATTTTCTCTTGGACCATATTTGTTTGATCTTGGTAACATGAAGATACTGTGAATTTGCCCACAGAGATGTGTACATATTAAGTTCACATTGGTGAATTAGACCAATGTGAATTATCCAGTTTCTACAAATGGTCTTATTCACACCTTGTAATCTCTCCTTTCATAACACTATAAAATCAGGAGGTCATGGGAGTATTTTGATTTCATCCTGATTTTCATACTGATTTTCAGATTGCTCAAGTTTCTACTCATTGCAATCTCCTCATTTCATCCGTATCTTTTGGTGCTGAATTGAATGGTCCTTGAATGCTCATCTGACTCCTGAAGTTAGTGTAACTTTGTTTCCTAAGGTCCCTCTGTGGAAGGAACTGTGCATGCTGGTTGCACACATCTGGCAGCTCAGCCCTGGAAAAGCATACTTATTTAATCCAGAGGATCCTTCACTAAACTGAGATGGTCAAGGTCATTCCAGACAGTCATATCCAGCACATATAAAACTCCCTGAGCAAGGGGGCTGTGGCTGTGGCTCAAGAGATCTAGAATGTGTGAAGCCCTGGATTCTTCCCCCTGCATTGCATTGGTCCCCGCCCTGCCAACTCTGCTGGGTGTGACCTTCACAACTGACAAATTTATTTCTCTTGGAAGATTTCATCTGTGAAGCTTTTGAGAAAGTTAAGATTTATTATCAAGCTCTTGATCTCTAAAACATTTTGTTTAATCAGCATCAGATGGATGGTGTGACTATTTTCAAAATAGTTAATTATTAGGACTTTAAAATTCACTTAACTCATTAAATTAGAACTGGAATTCAAACACTGTTTTTACCCATGAAAGAGAAAAAAATGGAATGAGGAGGAAAGTGATTAATATTGCATATATTCACAGGACATTTGCTAATAACGCTATGCTTTCTCTTTGCTCTTTTCTTTAGGTGATTGAAGACAATACTGGTGTTCGCCGCGTGGTGGTGACACCCCAGTCTCCTGAATGCTACCCCCCAAGCTACCCCTCAGCCATGTCTCCAACCCATCACCTACCCCCCTACCTGACGCATCACCCTCATTTCATCCACAATTCACACACGGCTTACTACCCACCTGTTACTGGACCTGGAGATATGCCGCCTCAGTTTTTTCCACAGCATCATCTTCCCCCTACAATATATGGCGAACAAGGTATGGTTATTGCTGGTATTAGGAGCTAGTGAAACTGATTAAACACTTTAGAGTCTTATGAAAACCAGAGTCCTTTATTTCTTCTGTATTAAACATGGTGGAAGGAGAGTTATGTGCTGTATAAAGCTCATGGAAATTTCATAGCTTCCTTTGTCCTGAATTCATTTTCTTCTAAGAATTACATTTTGGGCTGTGACTTCTGTCCCTCCCTCCCAGTTTTTTCCCTCCCTCTTGCCCTCTAGTCACTTCTCTCTCTTTCTCCTTCCCCTTGTGCCTCTCTTTTTCCCTCTCTTCTCAAGCCTGCCCTCTTTCTCATCCTACAGAAAGCAAAGTATGGATTAGTTGCTTCTTATTTTGGAACGGGGGCAGTGATCCATTGTATGTTCCATCCCCTACTGACATACATTTAAGTGAAAGTAGCTTGAGATTAATCAGCATGCCAATTCTTAGCCAATTTTATGGACTGGCAGTAGGAGTATTAGTAAGTATTTGGAACCCTGTTTCCAGTGGTAATAATTTGAGGTCTGAGTAATATCTGGGTTTCTTGGTTACTCTGTGTCACAGCTTGACAGAACTCAAAATCCGTGATGTCCTTCTGAACGCTGTTTATCAATTGCCATTAGTGTAGCGACCAGCCACGCTGGTGGTAAGCAGATAATTACCTTGTAATGGAAGAGTGCCAAAGACACAGACTTTATGTCTTAGGAGCTCTGGCCTTGGCACTGGCTTAGTCTAAAGCCCTTCTCTATCAAAATGTATACAAGAAACCAGACAAGTGAGGGTAAAAATTAGACTTTAACCATTAGGACTTTGAATAGTGATCTTCTTCTGAATCTGACTATTGATCGAAGCCTTTTTGTTGCATTAAACTCTCACTATGGTGTTACTAATAAATATGTGAAAAATGTCTTCTTATATCATAGCACATTTGGACTGTGAACACCTCACTTCTATTATTAGCTATGTACCCCCCCATATATTTACCTCACATTGGTTTTTTTCCTTATTAATAAAAAAAAAAAGAGATGGGTATTTCAAGTAAAACATTCTGTTAACTTAGAAAATTATTTAGATTTTTTGTTATTACATTTTTCCTTTTGTTGTTGCTAGAATGAAACAAGATAATTAAGTATTCAATACTGTCATAATGGAGTATGGAGAGATGGTGAAGTC
This sequence comes from Sorex araneus, assembly GCF_027595985.1. NCBI lineage: Eukaryota > Metazoa > Chordata > Mammalia > Eulipotyphla > Soricidae > Sorex > Sorex araneus. The sequence goes on along the minus strand of NC_073303.1, from coordinate 306,851,060 downwards.
AGTCATTCCCTTGTGAATAGGACACTGTCTTAAAGCCAGGAAGAGTCTTTGCTTCTCTTAGGTGCTGGCGCTCAGCCAGAGGAGAGACAAATGGAATAACTCATGAGCATCAGGTTTTGTCCTTCCCCTAGAATAGTCTTAAAGTTTGGAACTGATGAAAATGAAACTTTCTTTACTCTGGTAATGATTAATGGTCTGTGATTGTCTGGTAAAGATGCACTAATTTTATCACTATAAATTTCTGCTTACATCACTAAGTAAAAATACTACTGTATTCAGTAATATTTGACTTAAAGTAAAAATATTTTATCTCAGTAATTTACTGAGCTTTATAATAGACACAGATATTCAGTAATGAATAATTGTAATTGACTATAGCTGATTATCTTTAAAAAGATCCAGTCTTCCCTAATTACATTAGCAAGCCCAAACATTAGAAAATAGGTACATACTTGAAAACTTTGTATTAACCCCCCAAAAATTTAGTTAACTGCTATGTTCTGTTACTTGACACAATTGCATAAAACATTTGAACTAAATATAGGATTTTTTTTATTGGATATAAGCTTAATAACACTGTGAGAAGCCTTGGCGACTACCTCATTTTAGCAGATTGTTATTAAGATGCCTCATACTTACTATTTTGTGAATGATGTTCCTTGAGATTTTAGACAAACTGCATGAATCATATTGTCATTGGAATCAAACACTAAAAGAACCCTCACAAAATATCCCCAATAAAAATCACTGTAGTTCTTCATTTTAGTGTATTTCAATATTGTTTTATTAAAAGATTTCAGCAAATAAGTGTCTTTTATTAAGAATCAAATTAAAGAAGGCAGTAACACAAAATTCCTTTGCTTTATAAATAAAAGGCCATTTTTATTATCTTTTACCTTAGTTATTACACATACCTCAAAACAGTTTAAATATTTAATTTGGCAAACCATAAGTTAAAAAATTCTTGGCATACTTTAAAAGATGGTTTTAATAGCACTCAAGATGAATTTGTGTGTGTCTATGTGTATGTGTGTGTTTATGTGTGTGTGTGTGTGTGTGTGTGTGTGTGTGTGTGTGTTTTGCTGGAACTTAAACCTGGGCTTTACACATTGAGGCATATCATCTCTATACAACTTGATTATTTGTGAATGTTTGCTTTATGAAGATCTTCTGTAAGTATTGTGAACAGAAGACTATGGAAAGTGGATTTTTACCTGCTAACCAGTTGTCAAGTCACAATTCAGGTGACATTCTTGGTGTATTCCTGGGACAGTCCTCGTTTGGGACACTTGTCCAGTGATATGACTAAGGATGCTCCCTTTTCACCTGACTAGTATTCAGTGTGGATGACAATTTATATGGTCATTATGTATATGGAGCCCTTTTTCTTCTTAGGGACATGAAAAGAGGACCTAATCTCTTTTTTATATAGCTGTTTTTAGTAATGCCCTAATTAAAACTTTAAATGATTGAAATTATTCAGAAATTATTGTCGGGCCCATTACCAGGTTATGCTCCATGAACTACCAGGGCCAGATCCAGTGGTGACAGAGAAATTTGTGGCTCCTGGGATCAGCCTTAGAAATGCAGTGCGTGTCGCTACCTTTTGAGCCAAATCTCTGCCAATAAATTCCTCTCCTCGAGATTATGTAGTTATTTTTTAGACTCCCATTTTCTTTTGTGTGACTAAAATAATAGGCATAGTAGAGCTTATCAGGTCCTGTACTAATCAATTTGTCTTGCATCCTAATTACTGCAGAATAGAGGTTTGTGAGCAGTTTTCAGAGATGTCCTGCCTTTTCCCTACACATACTCCTTGTAGGTTTCTGTTTCTGTGAACCTGTAATTATTCTTAATGAAAATATTTCATTTCCCTATTTTTCCATATTATGTTCAAATGTTGGCTTTTAGGAGTGTTCTGCATAATTCCATGTTTTCTGATTGCTACATATTTTCTAGTGGATATACTGTTCTGGGGAGATAGCTCAAGTGGTGGGACGTGTGGCGGTGTGGCCCCTAGCTCCAGCATTGCAGGCCAGTGCCCAGATGCCCAGGAGCGGCCCCAGAACCCCAGTGACCTGTTGTGTGTGGGCTGTACAAATAATCAAAACCCACCAAAACAAAGTCTGGAGAGAGAATACAGCTGTGAGACATTGCCTCGGGGGCCACCAGCACCTATGGGGTCCCTAACAGCCTTCACAGGAGTGATCCCAGGGCCGGGAGTCAGCCCTGAGCACAGCCAGCAGAGGCCCAGAAATCAAACAATAGCAGCAGTATTAAGTGTGTTTGTAAGTGTGCCTTGAAAAGGGATATTTTGTTTCTTATTTGTAATTTTCGCTTCACATAGATTCAGTTGGTATGTGAGCTCTTGGAGGACACTAACCTTGTCTTCGGTATTTTTCACGCACTCCTAATTATTACCGAATGCACAGGAGAGTCCTTAGTGATCCTTCGTAAGTTGAAACGAGTGGAAATTCTTGAACCCGTATTTTCCTGCGCACGTTTGTAGTGCTGGCTTCTGCAGCATTTCAAACCTCCTTCAGGAGTCGGGTCACTTGACCAGTTGGTAGTTTGTTATTGAAAACGTAGAAATGAGCTGCATTTGTCATTTTCGTGCATTTTAGAAATTATACCACTCTACGGCATGTCGAGCTACATTACCCGAGAAGACCAGTACAGCAAGCCTCCTCACAAGAAACTGAAAGACCGCCAGATCGACCGCCAGAACCGCCTCAACAGCCCCCCGTCCTCCCTCTACAAGAGCAGCTGCACCCCGGTGTACAACGGCTACGGCAAGGGCCACGGCGGGGGCGGCGGCGGGGGCGGGGGCGGCGGCAGCGGCGGAGGCCCGGGGGTCAAGAAGGCCGAGCGGCGGGCCCGAAGCAGTCCAAAGTCAAACGATTCCGACTTGCAAGGTAATGTGCTCCAGGTGTCCCGTAAGAGTGCATTTGCAAGCGGCCAGAGTACAGCGGGGAGGGCACTGGCCTGGCACGCGGCCAGCCCGGGCTCCATCTCCGACATCCCGTATTGTCCTTCAAGCCCTGCCAAGCGGGAACCCTGAGCACAGATCCAGGAGTGAGCCCCGAGCACAGATCCGGGAATAAGCCCTGAGCACTGCTGGGTGTGACCTCTGCCAAAACAAAACAAAACAAAACAAAACAAAATAACCAAAACCAAAAAAAAAGAAGGAAGGAAGAATAAAAAAGAATGCATTTTCAAGGCAGGGCTATCCTTAAAGAAACATTAGCTTTTCCATAAGAATGTTATTCCACGGTGGTTGATTTTCCTGGTTAGAAAGGATTCGGTAGACAGACCTCAGATTTTTTTCTTACTAAAGAATGGATACTTCATGGCAGGAATACTGCTTTATGGTAACATATCATGTTCTGCTTAATAATCTCAGTAACAAATATCTGACAGTTTTCTTACTAAGCTACTTCTGTTTGGTTTTCTTATAATTCCAGCTATACAAATGTCAAAAGAGATCCAAAGTAAAACAAACTTTCAAAAGTCCTAGGCTAGTTCAGATTGCAGAATAATTATCCCTCATAAAATAAAATACAGGTACTTCATTGCCATGGTGAAATTGATCGTTATACAATAGGATGGAAGTCCAGCATTGTTTGGGCACCAGCTCTTGCTTCATGCCACTTTTTGTGCTGACTGAGGCGTTCAGAGAGAGGTGGAGATGGGAGAGATGGGACTAGGTATGTGGCTCAGTGGGAGATTGATATGTTGAATCAAAGTGTCCATTTACCTGAATTAATAGAAAACTGAGGTTGTGACAAAAACCTGCACATGGATGTTTGTAGGAGCTTTATTATGGTCAAACCTGGAGGCCACCAAAATGTCTTTTGGCAACTTAAAGGATTGATAACAGACTGAGGTATATCCAGATAATGAATATAAGTTTAAGGGGGAAAGTTATAAATTTATTAAAAGACATGGAAGAACCTTAAATGCTCATTATTATGAAAAAGGTGAAACAAGTCAAAACACAAAGGCTGCATATTTCATGTCTCCCAGATATGTGACAGGAAAGACAAAATGGAGAAAATCAAAAGATCCTAGTTTCCAAGGACTAGGGGAAGAAGGGGATGGATAGACATGCAATGGACTATTTCAGGACAGTGAACTTGGCATGATGCTGGTGTAGTGGTGGGTCTGTGTCATATATTTGTCAAAATCCAGAGAATATGCCACAGAAAGGTTTTTTTGCTTTTGGGATCACACCTGGCGATGCTCAGGGGTTACTCCTGGCTCTGCTCTCAGGAATTACTCCTGGCAGTGCTCGGGGGACCATATGGGATGCTGGGAATCGAACCCGGGTCGGCCACGTGCAAGGCAAACGCCCTACCCGCTGTGCTATTGCTCCAGCCCCAGGAAGAGTTTCATTCTAATTCAGACTAGATGGTGGATGATCATGGCCTGTCAGTGTAGATTCATCACTAGTAGCAAATATACTAAGTTGGTGAAGGATTTTGATTTGTATATTGTTAGCCTGGAGTCTCTATGGACATATGAGCAGTCTGTGTCCCTCAGGTGAATTTTGCTAGGAACCTGATATATTTAAAAAATTAGATATATTTAAAAAATAAGTTTCTGAGGTAATTGAGGACAAGTAAGCAAAGATATGAGTAAAGTCATACAGAAAAAGAACTCTGTGCAGTTGCTTGGTATTGACCATATATTTGGCTTTGAGCCTCCTCGTTGTCAAAGCAAAGAAGGAAACATGAATCAGATGGAGTCAGGGAACAGAAGTGCCTCTTGTTCCTCACGGTCTCCATTATGTCGCTCATGTTTCAATTCTGTCTGCCTCGGATGGGCTGTTGGCTAAGAGCATCCCAGAGACTTCTCTCTGTCTCTCGTACATGGGGACACTCTCCTTGGTGTCTGTTTCCTTGAATTTACTACAATTGCTTTTGTATCCAGGAAAGAAGTCTCTTAATTCTTAAATGTACAGTGCCATCTGATTAATATTAAACTGCAGTTAATACCAGCATGATTGACCTGTTTACATTCATATGTGGTTTGCAGGAGAATAGGATATAGACTTATGTGTGGTATGTGGGTTTTTTTTTTCCACATTCTACTTAGGTTAAGAGTTCCACATTTCCAGAGCAGGGCAACCTTTTACCTCAGATTCCTAACTTTTTAGGGACACTATTTTTTTTTTATTACCTTTCTAACACATAAGGAAGAATTTCTTCTTTCTAAAGGCAGACTTTCAATTTATACCTGATCCTGTGGTTAAAAAAACTTTTAAGTACATGCAAAAAAAGAAAACTTAATAGCTATATCAAAAATATGGAGATAAACTTATTTTCTTAAGTCTGGGCTCCTTCTTTTGACTACAGAAAAACCCTGGTGAAATTTCAAAGCAAATGCAGATGCTCAGGGGCCAGGGAGTAGTTCAAGTGGAGCAGTACATGCCCAACATGCATGAGACCCTGGTTCAATCCCTGCACTTCTTAGCTCACCCAGCACTGCTGACTTGAGTTCTGGTGGCCCCCAACCAATGACAGGGCCCAAGCTGCTCTGAATGCCGGGGCCAAGTAGCAAGTCACCAAGCCCATACTTTTAGGCCAAGCATTACTAGGAGCAGCCTTAGAGCTGCATTGCTCTGTGAGGGTTGGCCTCTATTGAAAATACAATGATACCAATCTCAAAACCACACTTTGACACTAATCAGATAGATTATCAGATAAATCAGATCAATACATCTCTTTACCTGATCTGACTCCCTGTTCCCTTTCGCCAAACCTCCACTAACAGTCAAGACAGAACTACCACTATTTTAATATTAAGGATGGTGGGATTAGGTAGTAGAGGGGGTAAGATGCTTGCTTTGCATGCAGCCAACCCAGATTTAGTCTCCAGCTCTGCATCTGCTTCATTGAGCACTACCATGAGTTATACCTGAGCATGCAGCCAGAAATGAGCTCCAGCTGACTGTGTCCCAAGCTCCACCCCCTCAAAAAAAAATAAAATGGTGGTTACTGGGGCAGGGGCAGTGTGGTGATTCATTAAATGATCTGAGGTAAAAACTTGCTTTATTCACCATTTTATCCTGTCCTCTAAAACAATGCCTGGAATATAGTAAGTAATCAGAAAATATTAGTGGAATAAATCCTATGTCTTGTATTGTTTAGATTTCCAGACTAAGCTTGTTTGAACACAGACAGTCACTGTACATTTCCTCTTCCTGGAACAAGTTGCTACACTACTTAAGGGTACTTACTCTACAGTCCTTCCTTTCATTTACTGTTGCCTTCAGGAAAAGAGTTCAGGCTGGCCAAAGTCCCACGGTGCCCTCCTTACACTTGTTTGGAGTTAATGATGTGATGTGGGCCAAGAACAGTTGAGACTTTTGATAGCAAACATTGTTGGCTTGGAATTGGACTTTATCACTTGCTAAATATTTGCTTTTAGAATGCCCCAAATTTCCGTATTCTTATTTGCAAAATGGATATTTTTCCCCATTAGTGATAGTGATACTTAAATATGAAAAAAAACCAATTCCTAGCACATTCATGTAATGGTAATAACCTCATTGCTCTTATATTCTTACTGTCTCTTGGGTACCCTGTCTTTGGTATCGCCTTGCACATTTCTTATGCGTTTGACTTCAGATTACCTTTGCTTAGTCTGACCTATAACAGACATTCTAGAGAACTGTCTTGCCTTTTAGGATGAGTGATTGTTCACTTTCTTCTCCTTCTCTTTCTCTGTATTTTGGGTGTAGCTACATTAGTTCTGAACGTGACACTCTAGCTCTCTTTAAGCATTCTTCTCAGTGGTTTGACCTTGCTCAGAGAATAGACTTAAACTGTTCAGCTTCCATCTCACTTCTCTCTCTGCAGTGCCTCAGATCTCTTGAACATGCCTCATTCTTCTCCTTCAGTCTATGCCTAGCCGTGTCCAACTCAGTTCTTCAAGAACCAGTTCAGATATTCTCTCCTGGCTGAAGCTCCCTATATGCTCTGAAGGCATAATTATAGTATTTTAGTTAAAAGAAAAAATATTTTTCCTTTTTTCTTTCTTCCCTACCGTTTGACTTTAGACCAGTACTAGGGCTCCAAGTTCACAGTTGTTCAAGGACAGAAATGGAAAACCTTGTCCTTCTGGGCAGAATGTTGTGCAAGAACTGGGTCTTCAGCCTGTTCCGGGGCCAAAGCCCACTTAAAATTGTCATGTTCTTTTTCATCACAGAAGCTAAGGAATTTCTGTTGCTCTTCAGTAAGTGAGATGGAAGCTTCCTTTCATTGACCCCTAGTACAAACCAAAGCATTTGGCTTTAAAGAAGTTACCCAGTGGTACACAGTACACAGGATTATAACTAAATCTCCTCATTTTCAACCCCTGCTTGAATCCCTTTGTCCTATTTCCTCAGAAAAAATAATGTTAGCTGCAATATTGTTTTAATATTATGCAGTTGGAGTAAAAAAGAAAAGTTTCTGTGAGGATCAGCAGTTTAATAATAGGAAAAGACTTAAGCAACCCTGTAAATGATGGTGTCTGTGTGTGTGAGTGTGTATGTGTGTGTGTGTGTGTGTGTGTGTGTGTGTGAGAGAGAGAGAGAGAGAGAGAGAGAGAGTGCTAGGGTGTGAGTGGGACAGAGGTCAGGGATGGGAAGAGAGAGAGAAAATCCAGCTGAGTCAAAATCTCGCGTGCATTTTTAATAAAGTATATTGTGCATACTATTGGATATGCCAAAAACTGTAACAATAAGTCTCTCAATGAGAGACGTTACTGGTGCCAGCTCGAACAAATCGATGAGCAACGGAATGACACTCCTGGCTTTTACTCATCCCTGGTTTGACTAGGGTGTCTTTATTTACTCTTAAACATTTGACAGTCTTAATGGAATAGCACATGTTTTGGATTGTACAATAAACACCAAAATGTCATTTCATTAGACTTTGGATGTGATTTTGAAATTCCTATCAGTGAACCAATCCTCTTTTTTTTTCCTTTTCAGTCTTATATTGGTCTCAGTTAAATTCATTCCCTTTCTCTTCTGCCACCATTAGACTCCTGCATGCATTTTGAGAGCAGATAGCAGTCTGATATGGCTATAATGAATTGGGTTGGGGCTGGCAGGGGGAGGAATACAGGAATCGGGGACACCATCTGCAAAACTATCCCCAGGGCCAAGTCCTTCACTCTGATGCTGGCTGTACAGTCTTAGAATGGCAGCTCCAAGTCGTCACTCTGATGCTGGCTGATTCTATGCCCTGATGACCTTCCTCAGATGTAGTGAATAGCAGTCCTTGGAGAGTGGGTTCCAGCAATACATATTTCATTAGCCCCTCCCCCCATAATGAGGAAGCAAGTAATCTTGGAGAACCACTGGACTAACCATTTGTAGGCAATATTTCCAATGTATGTGTGGTGGGGGAGGGATGGGAGGGATAGAGAGGTGTTGATTTAAACCTTTGATTTAAGCTGAATCATAATCCTTTTATTGTACCTGCTCAGTGCTGAGCTGGTAGCACATGTGACATCTCTGTTGCTAGCACATAGTAATAGATTATGTCAAGTGCCACGTGAGAACACATTGGGGCAGAATGGTTAAGAATTCCAAATATAGAAGAAAATGAGGATACAGCATCCGTTTGGCATTTGACCTTTGGAATTGTTGACAATCCAAAGATTCAGTTACACTTCAGATGAAATTCCACCACATGGAGTCATCATTTCTGATCGGAGCACTGGCAGCAGTGGCAGATACATTATTTTCATGCTTTTCTCTTTTGGAGAAACAGACCATCTTCTGCCCTCCAGTATCGGACTCTGTGATTTTGAATTCTGATTCCTCCCCAGATGTTCCTCCTTCACATTTTCTTCTCCCTAAGTTTTGCTCTCTCTGCTCAGAAGCCAGAATCTGACTTAAGTGACAACTTGCCCCAAATTAACCTGGAAGCCCATTCCTTCTGCAGATGAGCACGGCTGTCTGCCGTCGGGTCTGGGGCGGCACTTTCCTCTCAAGGGGTGAGAATGTGAACCTTTGTGGGGCCTGGCTCTCCTGCCAGATGGACTGCGCCCTGGCAGGCTGGCTATGCCCCCCGCCTGGGTGGCACACAGCGGTTCCCTTTGTATACAAGGACCTGCGTGACATCAGTCGATAAGGTGCAGAATGTGGGGGGTCGAGGCAGGTTGGAATCTTCTTTTGCTCTTGGGCCCCTCAACATAAACTATCGTTCTTCTCTTCACAATGAAGTATTTCATGGGGCTGATTTCTCTCTGCAGCTCACACTCTCTCCTATTGTGAGGCTCACTCCTAAAGCAGATGGAGACTGGGTTCTGGGGTGTGGAGGGGTCACGTGTGTGCACTCGCTCCCTGCGTGTTAGAGAAGACAGCTTCATCTCCCCAGTCTATAGCTGATGAAAACCCCTGTGTGTTTGCACCTGTGTGCATCTGCTCATGAGTCCCAAGCTTGGCAAAAATATCAAGAAAACATGAAGGGAGAAGAGTGTGATCTCAGGTCAGTGGAATTCACCTAGCTTCTGCCAAGTAGTGTCTGAAGAGTGAAGATAATCCATACAAAGCCAAAAAGACTTACTTTTTAAAAGCACAACCTGGACCTCTGTACCAAATGCAGGAGACATTCACTTTGGCTGGGAACTGGGTGATTAATGCCCCCTTACCTCAGAAATAAACTGCCATACCTCCAGTTTCCAAGGCTGTGAGTGACACTGGCTGAGGTGAAAGCAGACTTTCTACACTCGGAATAAATACCAAGATTTGGGAGAAAGATAGACTGGACATAAGGCTGTTTTCAGAGGGAATGCATTATCTTAGGAGGGCCAGAGCTACAAAAGTCAACTATGAATACTTCATTCTGCAGGAACACAGTAGGATTGGAGCGGGTAGGGTGTTTGCCTTGCACGCGGCCGACCCAGGTTCGATTCCTCTGTCCCTCTCAGAGCCAGGCAAGCCACTGAGAATATCCCACCCACAGGACAGAGCCTGGCAAACTACCCACTCAAACACCAATTCTGCACCCCAAGAAGGAAGAAACTGTGGTAGTCCAAATTGTAGCTCAGGACTGGAAGAGCAGAGGGAACACTGTGTGTCTACAGCACTCATCCATCTTTTGTGCCTCTGCCCCTTCTCCTCTGTACCCTATATTTTTGCTGCACTCTGGGATATTTTTAAAGCTTTTAGCTACATTATTCTTTCATCAGGCAGAACAAGATATCTTTCTCATATCATTTAAGAAGTCTGCCCATTATATCATTCTTGGGGGCTTCACATTTTTCATTTATGAATGAGAGAATTACATGTGAATAAGTTCTTCAGGGTTTCTTTGGAAAATAACGTTTGCTAGAAGACTGAGGTAGAATCTTGATTCTTTTCTACTATCTGAGGTATCTGACTTACAAACCCATCTTATTATTTCAGCCCTTTTGGTGTCTAGGAATTGATCAGAGAGGTATTGAGGTCTCCCCAGAACACATGTTGACATGGATTTTACAGCAGACCTAAGTGATGACCTGATTTGGTTCTGGGACTCGTAGAATCCTGCCTTGTATTGAGTTAAAACTTGGATGTCTGATTTTTCATTTAACTGATAGAATTTTGCATCAGAGGTCTTCATCACAGAGGCACCATGCTTAGAAGCACCATGCTAGTGGGGACCTTACAGATTTGTGTTTAATTCAAACTCATGTATTTATAAAGGTGGGGGCTAGGAGACAGATAATTAATAGCCCCTATTAATTTCAGAGGGCTGTCATGAACAATTAGTATAATTATAAAGCATTATGTGCCCTAAGCAAAAACAGACAAGGGACCAGAGTGATAGTACAGCAAGTAGGGTGCTTGCTTTGTATGTGGCCAACCTGGGTTCGATCCCCTGCAACCCATATGATTTTCCCAGCCTGCCAAGAGTGATCCCAGATCCCAGCAGGAGTAAGGCCTGAACACTATTGAGTATGGCTCAAAACAAAACAAGAACTCAGGGAAAGTATCTAAAGGAAGGTCCTGCCATCTTTCTTCTTATAAGATCTGTCTCTTGTGGTTCCTGTAGCAGAAGTCCAGTCTGAGTGACCCCTCCGAGTGACAGCCAAGGCATCCTGCAGTCCGAGTCCGAACTGAGTCCTTGAGGGCCAGGGACTTGAGATATGAGGGCTTTGCAAGGGGCCACCCATTCTAGAGAGACTTGGAACTGTTGCTGTCTGAAAGCAACCTGCTGCATCGTGGCCTGGATAAAAGTCAGCCCCCTCACTCCCCTTTCCTGCTCCCTCGTCTGGACGCTCCGTTCTCTGGGGACACTGGGGAGTGAAGGCCCTCCTGAGTCTGCTGAACACATTTCTTTCACTTACTCACCTCAGTCTTAAAAGTCTCAGGGCTAGAGAGATAGTACAGTGGGTAGCGTGCTTGCCTTGTACACAGCCAAACCGAGCTTGCTCACTGGAACCCAATATGGCCTCTAGAGCCACATCAAAAATGATCCCTGATCGCAGAGCTAAGAGTAAGCCTGAAAAAAGCTAGGTGTGCCCCCCTCAAAAAAAAAAAGTGTTATAAAAATGGCAGGGAGTCTAGCTGGAGATGTCCTGGATAAACAACAACTTCTCTGTAACTGTTTTTGGACAGAACTCGGGTATGTAAACTAGGAACCCCACTAAATCTAAGAAGTCTTTCACAAATGTTCCATCTCTATCAGAAGTCAATTACCATCACTTATCTATTCTTTTGGTCAAATACTGTAACTGTGGGTGTGTCATAAAAGGTGTTTACACACAGGTTGAACCTCAGTGGGGGATGATTGCACAGCTGAGATTACCTGAAATAGTTAGCTTTTTTTTTTTTTCAATAGGCTCTTGGTAATTTAGATGACTTTGTAAATGCTTTTTCTTCGTAGGGGCAACTTCTAAGCAGGCCTTCCTGTAATTCTCAGCCCAGCTGTTCAGTGCAAGGGCCCCAATACCACTCAAGTCCTGCGTCAGTTGAAATTTCAGGCTACCCTGGCAGTGCTAGGGAAGCTCCGGGGCCACACCTGATGATGCTCAGGAGCCTCCGTGGCAGCTCCAGTGATGCTCAGGGGACCAGGGGGTGCCAGGGATTGAACCTGGCCCAACCACTTGCAAGGCAAGCAACCACCTCAGTGTCTATATTACCTCTTTGGCCTCTACCTATTTTTCTCTTTGGTGGGGGACGGTCACCCAAGTGGTGCTCAGGAAGCCTGGCCTGGGGGGCCCTCCCAACTACTCCCAGGCCACTGAGCCAGTAGTTCAATGTGAGCACTGAAGAGTGGGGTGATGCTGAGGGAGACCCCCAGGTCTGCACCAGGTGATGCTCAGCAGAGCCATATGATACAGAGATGCAGCCAGCATCACAGTCTGTAAGGTGCATGTCTTGCCCCTGTGCTAACTTTCAGCCCAGCTTTGCAGCTACTAATCCCAGCCTTGATTTTGTGACTCATTTTCTACTGTTGAACTGTTGGGATCCTCTGTGTAGGATTCCTGCCCTGCTGTCTGAAGAGGCGGGCATTCCAATCGGGGTATGAAGGATCAGTGTATTGTAATGTGACACTTATAGTCTTGATTACAAACTTGTTAATTGTGTCCTTTCTGCCTTGATGAGCTTTAGTTTAGGGGTTCTTTTAATTTGCCCATCAAACACTCTACAGTGTAGCAGACTAATAGACCCCATTCTAGGTTTAATGCATTAATGAGACCATGAACTTTTACTAATAATTGAGTAGCAGAGCTGGGGAGACACCTCAAAAAGCTGGGGTACTTCCCTGTATGTGGGGGGCCGGGTTTCAGTCCCTGGTACCACAGGGTCCCTGGAGTAGTGTGGGGAGTGACTCCCACAGCCCAGCTAGTGTGGTCCGAAAACAATACCACAACAAGAAAATAATCGAGTAGAGAACACAAGTATGAAATAGAAAATAAGGGTGGTACTAGCTCACTCACAGCTTGTGGTTTACAGTTTATACTCAAACAAGTATAAATGCTGCTGTGATTGACTACATACAAAATTTCTGTTTCTCCTCTGGGGCTGAGTTTGCATTTTGAAAATTCACATATGCACACACAGATTCCTCTCTCCCCCTCTCTTCCCCCCAAACTATAACTACTACTTTCTAGCTGCATACAGAGAACAAGGCACTTCCCAGTAGTAAATGTGCTCAGAGAAGGGCAGGCAGGAGGGTCCATCGAAGTGAGCTTGATTTGCTCCTGGATTGTCAAGTTTCAGGACAAGATAGCAAGTGAAGGCCCTCAGAGGGCTAGCACATGGGGATGGCCAAATACACAAACAAGTAAAATGAAAGGGGCAAACACAGTGGACAGAGAAAATTAAATGAGCCGTGGAATAGTGTTCATTTGGGAAAAAGCAAAAGGCAGAAAAATTAGAGGGCTCGTGGTTCCATTTTCATGTATTTCATCCCTCCCACTAGGTTAACATTTTCCAGAGGAGTGGGGTGGCGAGCAGGAAGGCTTTTTACCCGGTTGTGCTCTACACACCCTCCACATTGAACAGATCTCCATGTGAATAAACTACTTATTCTTTTCTTATTTGGACTTTCCTACATTTATATCTTCCTTATGGGCTGGTTTAGAACGTCAACTGCCAACATATATTGATTTGATAAGCAAATTAAAGGAGTGTGCTGTATGTGATTCTGAGTTATTCAATTTTGATTAATGGTCTGAGTTGTTAAAGTAATGCCTTAGAGTTTTAATGTGCTTATAAAAATTGGAAATCTAGAATATCATCCTCTTTTCACATTTTAATTTTAAAACTGAAAACAAGAAAAGGACATACCTTTAACCTTAGTTTAATGTATCTTTGTTAAAAGTAACCTAAGTTCATTAAGGATACCGTGATTATTCTCAGATTCTTTTATAAACCAAGGTTACTTTACTTAGCAATTAGTGCTTAGGAACACAAAGAAAGTTCACTATTTTTATATATAACAAAAGAGTATATTGATAAGCTTTTCTATTAAGTTCCCAAGTCTTGATTTCTAGAGTCTTATAACCACTTTGAGAGTAACCTGAGGAAGTGAGAAGGAAGTTGTAGTCTACCAGCTATTTGCAAAAATCATAAGTGGCTTTTATTACTGCTACTCCTAATTCACATGGTGAACTTACAATGACCTCTTTTTTTCTGCTGTTTGGAAAGATATAATAGTCTATGGAACAGCAAAATCCTTAAAACTGGGAGTGATGTAGAACTGGCCATATTTTAGGTTCACTGAGTTCCTCAGAACTATTTAAATATCTTGCCAAGCACATTAAAAATAATAATATTTAGCCTTTCTGGAAGATTTATATTTTGATGGAATGTTGCTCCAAGGATCTCCATAAGATATCAGCATCTCTAAAAACTGGTTTAAAAAATGTACATTTTTAAAGTAAAAGCAGTTCTTGGTGTCTTAATTCTTCAGCCATCAAGTTTTGTTTTGTTTTATTTTGAAGCACACTAGCAGTATTAATATTACTTGCTTCTCATACTGTCATCTTGGACAGAATGGCTAGAATTCAATTGCAGACTATTTTCAATTTGAAACTGTGTTTTCAGTTTATTGAAAGTTTTTTGTATCTGTAAAGTATTGTTCTCCATAGACTTCAGTGTCTGGATTTAGTGGACTCAACATCATGCAGGGAGTTTAAAAAGTCCCTATTTGATAAGTCATTTCTACATCAGTATTTTATAGAAGAAAGGCTATCTTTTAGATGATATATTTAGAGATACTATGGAATAAGTAAGATATCCTACTGATTTGCCTAATTATGCAGTGCATATGTGTCTATTTTCTATATCATTTTCTTTTTTAAAAGTTTAGTGGTAGTTGGTAACCTTTCTCTAGTTATGGTCCTTATAGTTAAAATGGCATATAGTCACAGTAATCGTTTGAACAGTCTTTTCAACTTGAAAAGGCAGGAGACCACTAAAAAGGCAAAGGATATTTATTTGGGAATAGCAAGGAATTGCAATTCAGGAAACATAGCATTGGCTCAAATTAAAGACAAAAAACATGTGATGAGGACAGACAAAGACCAGGGGTTCCCAGGGAAAGAAAAGGATAAGGGAATGGCGGATGAGATGATGGAGGAGGCAGATGTTCTCGTGGAGGAGTTAAGAGGTCAAATTGCTAAGTGGAAAGTCACAAAGTAAAAGTTAGGTAAAAATTCATACAGGATAGTCAACATTCTTAGAATGTCAGCAGTTTGGCCCTGTCCATGTAAGGCAGTTCCTCAATAAGGCTTGTTCTTGCTCCATGGAAAATGGCTCTGGTGATGTCAACTTTTCATAGCTTTAATAACTTTGGTTTTGTATGCCTGATGTTCTCTCACTCGCTTTGTACCAGAAATTAGAATTCTCACCATTCTTTCTCTTTCTGTTTTTATATACACAACATAAAACTTCAGGGGAATAGTAGACCTGTTGTCTGTTTAAGGGAGGCTATAGTAGATTTTATAAAGATATCATGGAATAAGGTTACTGTTGCCAAAGCAGTGATGCCAAAGTAAATGAAACTAGTGGCTAGACTTACTGATTAATACTGGTAAAAGACACAAAAGTAGAAAATAAACACTCTCCAGATAAGCCGTATTCATCGGTGGCAATTATGTTGATTCTGCTTTATTTAGATGGTGTTTCTGATCCTTGAAAATTATACCAGGGCTGGAGTGGTAGCACAGCAGCTAGGACGTTTGCCTTGCATGTGACTGACCCGGGTTCAATTCCCAGCATCCCATATGGTCCCCTGAGCATTGCTAGGGTAATTCCTGGGTGCAGAGCCAGGAGTAATCCCTGAGCATCGCCGAGTGTGACCCAAAAAGAAAAAAAAATTATCCCTTTTTGCCAAGGAAATCTGAGGTATTAAATATTAAGTGTTAAGTATTTTGCATTTTATATAAGCATTTTTCAAAATATCTAGGTATTAAATATTTTGTGGAAACACTTGTGTGTGATTTTTTAGTTTTATTCAGTTTGATAAATTATCATGTGCTATTTTCAGGCTTTGATTTACATTATACTCGACAGTATAGTTAATGTTTGGTACCATAGAGTTTGCTGTCAAGAGAATGTTCTCCTATCCAGCTTTTGGAAAGCATATTTCTTCCTGCTACACTGTTTTTAGCAGCAGTTTTGGGTGCAAAAGATAGGAAAATGGGAAATTTAAATTAGAATATCAGCATCAAATTCTGTAAGTACCTGCATATGAGCAAGTTTGTCAGTCTTTTACTAAATTTAGGATAAATTTAGGACCTGCTGTTGCTGCCATATCCCAAATTTCAGCATCAAATTTCAATTTTGTGTTAGTAGTAGAATGGATTAAGAATGGAAGTTTGTGATAAATTCTGGAACAATCGTGACACATGACAAACTCAGTTTACTTAGTTTGGCTTGATTTTCTTGCTTTCCTATATTCATCCTGAAACTTACTATTGTTTGTGATGAAAGTTAACACTTTACAGACTGTATTAGTGTCCCATAACTAACAAGTTATCACAATGTTAGTGATTTAGAATAAGTCCCTTTGCATAGTTCTGGGGAGATTCTGGAGAATACAGTTTTGGAGGTCACACTATATAAATCACTAGTCATTGGACTGAAATTAAGATATCAGACATGGTCAGACTCTCTCCAGAGGCTATATAGAAAAATCTATTCCTTACCTTTTCTAGCCATCGAATGCTAATGTCCCTTTGCTGAGGCTACATCATTCTAGTCTTCAAGACCAGCATCTTAAAATCTCTCTACTTCATTTTTGCTTTGCCTTCCCTGTGCATATCAAGTTTTCCTCTATTTCCTCCAAGAAATATACAAGAGATTTATTTGACTTGAGGCCTAATCATAATCCAGAATAGCCTTTCTATTTCAGAATACAGATGTAAAATGGTATATATGTATTTTCCAGACATATTTAATGGAATCTGAATATTAGTATAATTCCTTGTAAGAGATCAATAGCTGATGGCATTTCCCAAGAAAATGGGAAAACCTATATTATTTGGAACATTTGTAATTTGCTTCAGAAAGGAAACTAAAGTTTTTACTTACCATGAAATAATACACAAAGCTTTCAAAATAATTACTTATTAATGAGTCTAATAGTTTTCTAATGATTAATAATTATTACAGCAATCCTCCGAGACAGTATAGTGTAATCTGGTCACTGGATGGGCAATATCATAGATTGATTACAGATGTCCTTTCCTTGATGATTGTCTTCTGGGTGGGGTCTAATAATTATTATAATGTTTTAAAACATTTATATGAACCCCAGTTGTCATAATGATGATAAACTCCAAATTCTTTTATTTTCCTTGCTATGATTTGCTTAATTATTGCCTGACATAATGAGTTGCATATTAAAGATTTCCTTTATTTTATCCTTGGGTCAGTATCTTACCTAAAACAGAAAGACAGAAAATTTTAACCACGTGAGATAGTATTTTAAATGAGTTAACATTCTTTCCTCTTCCCGAATTTTGTGATTCTACAAAACTTAGCAGGAATATATTTCAGAGTGAAGTACCAGTAATTGTATGCGGGTCATTGATTGGATGAACACAGCTCTCTGCTGTTCATTTAAAAAGCTACCCTGACTAGAGTTATAGAGCTATAGAGAATCCTAAAATAAAAGGTTGACAAGAATAGAGAAGTTGAGATACAAAGTCAGATTATATCTATGGAGGAAAAAGAAGAGCTGGGGTCATGGGGGATTTGGAGGAGGTGGAGAGTGGGGACTTTAGACATGAGAACTCAGCTACATGTTACTGAATCGGCAAAAGTGACCCATGACAGAAGGCAGCAGTTACGGCAGCTCTGACAGCCTGAGCGCAGAGAAGTTGGAGTCATGCAGACCTCAGTCTGTCCTGTAGTCAGCTTCAGGTGTGTCGCCTACACTGCTTTGGTCTGTAATCAACTTGGGCGGCGGGCGGTGGCTATAGCCAGGAGCTTAGGGCAGGGGGCTGAAATTGAGGGTACACTTCATGTTACCTGTAACATCTCCAGCCTTACTTTTCATTGGTTTAAAACATTAAGCCTGTCTAATTTAACTCTATCCCAGTCATGAGCCTTTCGTTTTAGCTACTTACGTACTTTTTTCCGTAAGCGTATCAATCATTTACAGCATATAATATGCCTTGCCAGTTCCTTTTGGAACCAATTTAAATGAGAAAAATAAAGGACTTTGGGAAAAACTATTTAAGTATGTCTGGTAGATTGTTTTACTATTTGAGAACAGCTCTGGGGACTGAAATACGTTTTCCATTTAGTAGAATTTGGCTTCTTTTGTGAGCCACAACTTTCATGGAAATATGTTGAAATTGTACATGTAGGGACTATGACTTACAGCGTTTGGTATTAGTTGGTGTCTAGAATGATGTTACGGTCTATGCTAATGTAACCATGATCAGCAGCATTTGAACGAAGGGTAACTTTGGACTACAGTAAGGCATGCATATTCCGTATCTCTCAGCTATTTCTTTAACTGTGACTCTTCATAATTTTCCAGTGGTATTTTTTGTTTGTTTGTTTACTTGCTTTGTTTCTATTTTGTTGTTATATTGGGGCCATAGCCAAGGGTGCTTAGGGCTTACTCCTAGCTTCGTGCTCAGGGACCATATGAGGCTGGAAGTTAAACCCCCTCGACTCAAAGCATCTCCTCTATCTCTTGTTGAGTAATTTTTTTGAGCATTTTCAGATTCACATAAAATTGAGACAGCACAGAGATTGCTCATATATAATGCTTGTCTTTTTATTTTTATTTTTGATTATCTGCATGTACACTTTGATGGATATTTTATTCTCTGAAATTTGATTCTCTGTGAAGTTTCTTTTCTTAGCTCTGACTCTTATTCCCTTGCAAGTCATTTTCCATACAGGAAAGATCTTGTTCAAACCCCTTGTTTTTCTTTTTAATGGAAACTTAAGATATGGTGCAGATTCCCCTCTCCCACCCCCCCATTACTCCCAAGTATCAAAGTTTGCAACAACAGGTCTGCAGTCAGCTCCTTCCAGCCCTGTTCCAGGTTTCTGTATGCATGGGACAAACGTCCTGGTGCTCTCCTCCAACACAGCAGCCCCTTGCTGCCTGAGCCTACATACTCTTCTGTTCTCCTGCCTCCATATTTCTCTTGATCTTTGCTGGGTAGGCTCTTCTCCTTCTTCCTGGGGTATCCAGATGCGTCAGAGTTGGAGAGACTGTCCTGGTCCACTCAGTCACATGACCCTTTAATAATGTACGTGGCACCCTCTACCCTCCTCATTTTTGTTCGTGTATGTGTGTTTTGTATGTACTCTTCCCACCAGGGTTCATCCCATGAATATATTAGAAACAGATTGGAGTTGTTAGAAGTTCAAATGCAGAACTCACTCAAAGGGACTTTTCAAACATCTTTTATAGATAATATAAATTGCTGAATTTGTTTTTATTAAAATTTTCATCTTAGGAGGCCTGGGTTAAAATACAAAATTCCACTGGACTTGGCTAGAGTGACCAGATACTTTATTATGCATGTTTGGAGCCCAGAATTGCACAGCAGTTAAGATTCACCCAAACTGAGAAGGCACGGGGACTTCTCACTCAGAGTGCTTGCTTTTTCAGCCTGTGTAGAGATAGACTGTTCAGGCACATAGAAGAAATTCCCAGGTCAGAATTTTATGCTCTAGCTTTATCATCCTGGAGCAATAGCACAGCAGTAGGGCATTTGCCTTTCACACGCCTGACCCATGTTCGATTCTGCCGCCACTCTGGGAGAGCCCAGCAAGCTACCGAGAGTATCGTGCCTGTATGGCAGAGCCTGGCAAGCTACCCGTGGCATATTGGATATGCCAAAAACAGTAACAATACATCTCACAATGAGAGACATTACTGGTGCCCACTCAAACAAATCGATGAGCAATGGGATGACAGTGACAGTAACAGTGACAGCTTTATCACCACCACAAATGAAAGCTGTGCCTAAAACAGAAGTCATGTTTTTTTCTTTCATAAGTAATGCTTTGTCTTTCTTCCTTACCCCAATGTTGCTCAGTAAGAATTGGCTGGGGTTTTTTTTGAGGAAACTTCTGTTCATTTCTTCTTCCCATCCCTAGTCATCAGGAATATGCAAATCAAAGCAACAATGAGATATCATCTCACACCACAGAGACTGGCACACATTCAGAAGAACAAAAGCAACCAGTGCTGGCGTGGATGTGAGGAAAAAGGGACACTCTTTCACTGTTGGTGGGGACACCAACTGGTCCAGCCTTTCTTTTTTTTTTTTTTTTTGCTTTTTGGGTCACACCCAGCAATGCTCAGGGGTTACTCCTGGCTTTGCACTCAGGAATTACTCCTGGCAGTGCTTGGGGGACCATATGGGATGCTGGGGATCGAACCCGGGTTGGCCACGTGCAAGGCAAATGCCCTACCCGCTGTGCTATCGCTCCAGCCCTGGTCCAGCCTTTCTGGAAAACAATATGGACAGTCCTTCAAAAGCTAGAAATTGAGCTTCCATATGACCCTGCAATACCACTTCTGGGAATATATCCCGAGGATTCAAAAAAGCACAGTAGAAATGGCATCTGTGCCTATATTTTCATTGCAGTACTGTTCACAATAGCCAAAATCTGGAAACAACCCGAGTGCCCTAGAACAGATGACTAGTTAAAGAAACTTTGGTACATCTAGACAATGGAATACTATGCAGCTGTTAGGAGAGATGAAGTTATGAAATTTGCTTATAAATGGATGGACATGGAGAGTATCATGCCAAGTGAAATGAGTCAGAAAGAGAGGAATAGACATAGAAGGACTGCACTCATTTGTGGAGTATAGAATAACATCACATGAGGCTGACACCCAAGGACAGTAGATACAAGGGCCAGGAGGATTGCCCCCTAGCTGGAAGACTGCTTCATGAGCAGAGGGGAGAAGGCAGATGGAATAGAGAAGGGATCACTAAGAAAATGATGGCTGGACACTCAACACCTTTATTGCAAACCACAACAGCTAATTAGAGAGAGAAAACAGAAGGGAATGCCTTGCCACAGTGGCAGGGTGGGGTGGGGGGCAGATGGGATTGGGGAGGATGGGAGGGACACTGGGTTTACGGGTGGTGGAGAATGGGCACTGGTGAAGGGATGGGTTCCCAAACTTTGTATGAGGGAAGTATAAGCACAAAAGTGTATAAATCTGTAACTGTACCCTCACGGTGATTCTCTAATTAAAAATAAATAAATTAAAAAAAAAAAAAAAGAAAATGATGGCTGGAGGAATCAGTAGGGATGGGAGATGTGTGCCACAGTAGATAATGGTAGATAATGGAACAAACAGACCTCTCAGTGTCTGTGTTGCAAGCCATAATGCCCAAAAGTAGAGAGAGAGTATGGGGAATATTGTCTGCCATGGAGGCAGGGGGAGGGTGGGAAAGGGGGGTATACCAGAGATATTGGTGGTGGGGAATGTGCACTGGTGGAGGGAGGGTGTTTGATCATTGTGTGATTGTAACACAAACATGAAAGCTTATAACTCTCACAGTGATTCAGTAAAATCTAAAAAAAAAAAGAATTGGCTGATTTTGTTGATTCTGTTGTCACTTTTGACACTATTTTGGCACAGTATTATTTTTACTACCTTAAAATCTGGGCCTTGTGTTTTACCATATTTAATTTTCATTGAAATTTATGTAATCTGTAGTAATTACAACTTAATCAGCTATTCCTAATTGCATGGGATATAAACACCAATGTTTTATGTAGAAATGCATTCAACCTATTGTTTTAAGCTATTAATTCCTCACACAACTTGGGGATATCACATTTTGCAGGTAACACCTCTAGTCTGATTCTCTTAGAACTTTTATTTAAGCTTAAGCATATTTTAAAAATATGGTATAATAGGTTTTGTATTGTTCAATACCTTTATAATGATTTTCTGTGCACTTTTGCTATTGAGAGATGGGATGAAAATATTCTTCTCTCTCATATATAAGATATTAAGAAACATAGTAAGAGAAAAAATGGCAAAACCACTGGAACTGGAGATTTTTTCTATAGAATTGAATGGGGTAGAGGTGCAGGGGAGAGGCCCTTGGTTACACTGGTGGAGGGAAGAGGGCGTTCTGGTGATGTTTATAGTGTTGGAATGGTGTATGCATGAAAGGTGTAACAGTATTGTAAATCATAGTACCTCAATAAAACCAGCAAAGAAAAAAAAATAAAAAAAGTTTATCTCTGGTCGGAAAACATAATTTCATGTTTTTATGAGCCCATTCCCCACATGTTCAGACAGGCCTCATGCATGAAGGAACCAGCAGAGGAACCCAGGTTTGCAGGATCTGTGGCTGAGATCTCCAAGGCTGCTCGGAAGAGGACTGGGTCTCTTCCACCCAGATTCCCATTTTCCAGTAGCTAGGCAGTCACACCCAAAAACTGCCCTAGGCGCCATGTCACCCAATCAATGGCCAACATCCAGAGACTATAAAACCAAGCTCCTGGAAGCAACATCTGATAGCCTATTTCTCCCTCTGGGAGAACCTGGAAACTACCAAGAGTCTGTTGCCTGCACAGGAGAACCTGGCAAACTCTCCTGACATATTCATATATCCCAAATACAGTAATAGATATATATATACCTCTCGGAGAGCCCAGCAAGCTACTGAGAGTATCCCGCCGCACGGCAGAGCCTGGCAAGCTACCCGTGGCGTATTCGATATGCCAAAAAGAGTAATGATAGGTCTCATTCCCCTGACCCTGAAAGAGCCTCCAATCATTGGGAAAGACAAGGAGAGGCTGCTAAAATCTCAAGGCTGGAAGGAATAGAGACAATACTGGTGCCCATTCAATTAAATCAATGAACAATGGGATGACAGTGACAGTGATTGTTGGAAAATGATATTGAGCCTCACTTCAGGACCACTTTGACAATTTGCTGTCACTTAGCTCTCCCAGTGAGGACTCCCTGGCTGGTTCCTACCGCCTTTATGAGTTTGTGTATAAACTCCAGATTGGTGGCATCAATACATATACATCACCTTCCAAAACTTATTTGGACGAAGACAGAAAATGAGGATCTGCCTGGAGAATAGTTAGTGGTGGCTTCAGTCGAATCTAAAAGCACTCTCTCACTTAGTACAGCACATTTTGGGAACAGGAAGGAACTCTACAGTTTTAATTCCAAATGTCCCTTAATGACATCACTCTATGAAAGGAAGCCTCTGTATCAAGGACAAAGCTTGTGCTAGAAAAATACGTATTAATAAGAATTAACATTATCCCTTATTGTACTGTCCCCAGAGTCCAAATCACCATTGAATTTAAGCAGAGACTCATTCCAGCTTCCCCCACCCCACCCCAAATTTCAGCCGTCTCTCTGAAAACACAGGTGGTATTATAAACCCCTGTTTGCTTGCCACTCTGGTTCTCCCAAGTTCAAGAAGAGTTAGAAAGGAATCATTCTTTCTCTTACTCTCTATAATGGTTATTCAAAGATGGAGAATGGAAAAATTATTTTGGAGTATAAGAGTCATCAAATATAGAACTGTTTATTCTGTTTGCAATGTTAATGTAAGCAGGCTGGGACTCGATCTGGATACTATCTAAAAAATGCTGGCAGGATGTTAAAGAATGACGAGCTTCTATACACATCTCTGATCCGTGACCATACGCAGGTGATCTTAATTGCAGTGGGGAAAAGGACTGAGTGCCATGAAGGCATAGCCGCATTCTAGACACAGTGGACATGTCTTTATTTTAGATGTCTCTTCTAAGTTGTAGAGAATTTTAAATATCATGCTATGGATGCCTATTCTTTATCTGACCTTGGGACTTCGCTAGAGAGAATAAAACCCTAAAAATTCAATATGACCATCTTGGGTCCTCCGTAATTCCTTTTCTTCTGCTCTTACTCTTGTTTCCCACTTTCTTGCACTCCTCTGATAATTAACACCTGCTGGTGAAGTCCACTTCATGCAGCTTTCACTGGAGGCTGGGTGTCTAAAAATCAATCTTGGCAACTAATGTAAAGTGAAATTTGGAAGATGGCTGGGTTCTCATGGAGTCATACAAGCTGAAGTTATTAGAGAGGATTAGGAACCACAGCTGGTGAACAGATGGAATGTTTATAATTTCACAATCTTAGGTAGCCATGAACCCAAATCTGCACAAAACCTATTAGCTTTTTCTCTAGTTCATTTTACTTTATCCTGCTGGACTATAACCCCCATCAAATGTGATGCTTTAATTTTTAAATAATGATTCTTACTAGGTCACTCTCTTTATGGTATCATTTATCATCCTGGATGTGCATTTCCCCCCCCCCCTCAGTTTCATGATAGAAACCGCTGTTAACTAATGTTCTTCTGTGAAGTGCAGTCCATAGGTAAGGTAGACTAAGACCTTTTCATTTTATTCCAAATGTAGAAATAAAGATGAGTTTATAATAATAGTATAGTATAGTATAGGGGCTGGAAAGATAGAACAGGGAATGAGATGTGTGCCTTGCACGTGGCCGAACCCCATTTGGATCCCTGCTCTGTACCGTGTTCAGAGTCACCCCTGAGTATAGAGCTATGGAGTAAGCCCTGACCACAGCTGGTGTGAGCCCAAAACAAATAAAATACAGTGTGATTTACAATGAAGACTAGTTTACAGTCATTTAAAGGAAGCAGTCCAATTATTTGCTGCTTGAAAACTCTTGACCTGGGCTTTAAGAGATAGAATAGGAGGCAAGGTGCTTGCCTTGCATGCAGCAAACCCGATTTTGATCCCTGGCATATGGACCAGGGAGTGATTGCTCAGCACAGAACCAGGATAAGACCCAGGGTATATGCCCCCAGACAAACAGAAGAGCAAAACAGTAGTAACAACAACTGAAAACTCTTGAATCATTTTCCTCAGCTCCTTTTTTCGGTGTTCACTTCATTGGAAATGCCTTGTATACAAGTCAGACAAGTTACCTGGACCAGCCTTCCAGGATCGCTCTGTGACTTGCTCAGAGACCTTTTCTGCTCTCGTGACAGCTGTTCTTTACCTATGATCAGAACTAATGTCCCCTACACAATTTAGCACTTCTTTGTCCTGACTGAAAGACTTAAGAAAAATTCCTCTTCTAGCTAATGCCTAGTGTCTGCAAACATAGGAAAACAGCTGGAGCCATAAATAAGTTGAGTGGTCTGGAGACAGTCTGTACTTGCTATTTGGGAAGAAAACAACAGATATTTCAGGTGGGGCTGTACAGCAAACAGCTGTAGTTTATGATCCAACATCATCTCTGTCCTTTTGGAGCCAGTTATGTGCTTCTTCTCTAGTCATAGTCAGCTGCAAAAATATTGTAACATGTGTTTTGGAAGCAATTATTGCATAATAGTTTTCTAGACTCAAAACATCCTGAATGATATATTTCTATACCTGGTGGGGAAATAGAGGAATATCGTGTTACTGATACAAAGGCACAAATAGCCTCTATAGAACAATCATATGAAATGTCTTCTCCCTTCGTCTCTTGTTCTTAAATCAGCCTTTCAAATAAATTTCAGTAGCTTTGGTTTGGACTTTCAATTGGCCTTTCATAATTGGATGTGACCTTTTACAGAAGCAGTAGTATAAACACATTTTAACTTACAGTGCAATTATTTTGTACTAAGCCAAGTAGTCTGATAATCTCTCCAAGTTGATAATGTTGTTTACTTATTATAAATAAAATTATTCTCTCCACCCTATTCTTACTTCCCTTGGACTTAGGAGAGGGTTCAGTGAGAGGATAATTCAGACGCTTCGTAAGAAGGAATCCACTTGGACTAAGAATATGAAGTCCTGGGATAGATACCAGATTCTTCTAGATTCGACCGTGTGTTCTTAACTAAACTCATAAAATCTGTAATTTTAAGGTTCCATAAACAGTAAATGGATATAATACGGTCAAATGTGTTTACATATGTTGGATACATATTTTAGATTATTAAGACTACCATAATAACAGAGTACTGTAAGCTGAGTAGTTTAGACCAGTGTTTCTTGACCTTTTCTAATAGTGCCCCCTCCAACCTTGTTTCATTTTTAGAGTCCCCCTTTATGCAGATTTTACATGTGGTCCTCTTGGACCATCTTCTGTGCCCACAGAGGGTCATATAGTGTCCAATTGAGTAACACTGGCTGAGGTGACAGGCATTTTCTCAGAAATCTTGAGTCAGGAAGTGTGAGATTCGAGCAGGTTCAGTTTTCTCTGAGGACACTGGGTAAAGATCTCTCGACCGATGCCTGGCTTCTTCCTGTGTCTTTTAATTGTTGACCCTCACCTCGTACATTTGTGTCCAAATTTCCTCTTCTTAAAAGGATACTACCCATACCGAGTGAGGCCCCCTTAAGGCTTACTCACTTAAACTTAAATACCTTTCCGAAAGGTATTTAAGCAACAGTCACTTACACTGTGAGGTTCTGGGGCTTAGGATTTCAACATGGGGTTTTATTGTGGTTGCTGTTATTTTTGAAGAAACACGTTTCAGCTAATAACAGAATATTATGGAAGCTTATTAAAATAGAAATTAAACTCTTACACTATAGTTTGGATTTTTTGAATTGCTCTTCTCGGTAAATAATTTTAATAAATTTATTTTCATGGACATATTAATAGAAAAAATTGACACTTCTTTAATAACTAAGATGTAAGAATCACCTGATTTTGAGGAGATGCACTAGGAATAAGATAGAATTGCACTGTGTATACACATTCGGTTCCAGCCTATTTGGAGAGCCTTTTATTCTCTTAGCTGGACTGGGTTGTTTGTAAATTTGTTGGGTAAATTTCATCAGGAGTGGGTGAGTTAAACTGTTTAGTGTCAGAGGATCAAAGAAATGCAGATTTTCTTTACTTAAAGCTAGACTCTTACATGCTTTGAAAGTTCAGGCTTGAACAAGTGACAACAGTTGACTCAAAACCCATAAGCTGCTTACTTTAGGTGCTAAGACTAAATACTGAGTTTGCAGTGAATTTAAGTAGGACTGTGTGGGCTTGAGATTGAAAATAATACAAGGAATGAGATCCCTCAATGGAAAATGCTGAGCTTTTAGTTCACCAGTATTGCAATTCTCGATGGACTGTTAATTATGGGAAGAAAGGCAGCCTTTAGCCGATTACTCCGAGGCAGAAGTGATATAGGGTAGTCTGGGAAGCTGGAAGCATGCATTCAGGTTGCATAAAAAGGAGCTTGCAAATACTTTTGCAAGTCAAACTTCTTTGTTTGGCTATAGTGACTGCTAAATAGAGTCCTCTCAAATGATTTCTTTAGAGGTGCATGTTTTTTCACGCACACACAAACACAAACTGTTGTTGAAAAGGAAAGCTGGAAAACAACTAACTTCATCAAGCTAAAGTCTAAAAACAGCTTTGTGTTTTCTGATTTAATTTTCTGAAATAAGATTACTGGGTAGGGGATTGGAAAGTTACTGCTAGTGGACTAAATGCTCTGGTCTTCAGAATAGTGTGCACAGTGAGAAGAATTTTCCATTTCTGAATTACTAATATGCTCTGGGCTTTTTGAGATTGTTGACAGACTGTTAGCGTGGACTATAGAAAAATTTCTGATGAACATTGAATTTAGAATACTTGTTGAATTCCCTTGATATATGCATACTGGATTCTTATGCATGAATATAGATCAGCAACTTTGGGGCATAGTTTTACTATAAATGTGTCCCTTGATATAGTATGATCTGTCAAGGTATCTCTCCTTATAAATGTTACCACCTTGCTGTCTATAATCTGCTTCCTTCCAAATCTTTAGAGACTATTTATTTGTGGGTAGTGCTACTTAAAGTTCAGTCATCCATTCAGTAATGTATATATGCTAGGCCATGAGCTGGGCATGGAAAAATGAACCAGTGACATACAACTGACAGAGAGAGGGAGAGAGGGGGTGAGAGAGAGAGAGAGAGAGAGAGAGGGAGAGAGAGCAAGCGAGCTCATGATTCCATAGGAAGTACATGAGCCTTTCCCTTTTGGGGAGTGGTGGAGAATATAATATAGACTGGAACATACCATGTTACATATACATCTCTCTCTCTATATATATAGTACATATATATATACACACACATATATATATATATATAAATATGGAGAGATAGAGCAAATGTTAGTGAAGACCCTAAACAGAGGCATCTTTGTGTAGAGGTGTCATTTCATTTCCTGGACCTGTCTAACCCTGAGCAGAGGCATAAGAAGAGTTTGTCAAGCAGTAGAGGACTGATAGACCCGAGGCACATTCTGTCCTGTTCTACCTTTGGTTGGAATACCTAAATGCTTGTTTAGCACAAATTGGCTGTTACATTTTGATGTTATACTACTTTACAGTAACCTCCTAGGGTAGCATTTTGAAATAAAATTACTAGATGAAATGGCAATAACTTAATATTATTGCTAAGGTTCATATGGGTAACTGTTTTTGCTTATAAGTTTTTAAGTGTCTTTTGTTTTGTTTTGTTTTGTTTTGAAATACCATTTTTGGTTCTCATACACCCTCCTCCCTTTTGACCATCACTTTTATTTTTCTTCTGTGCTACCATACATTTTCCTCTCATGAATTTTTATTTTTTGCCTTGTTTGATCTCTGGCCCAAATGACTGCTTGTACTTGTGAGTGCTACTGGGACCTGATGAACTTGCTTGCTGTAGCCAGAGCCTGGGGATCGTACACTTGGAGAAGTTGGAAACTGAGGAAGTAGAGACCATTTGAATGTGATTCAGTATATACAAACTTTAAAATGTGTAGATTCAACATCTGCAGATTTTGAAAGATGTCAGGTGTCATTTGCAGAGCTGATTTGGGGTAGATCTATACTATTTCAGTTCTCAGACACTAAAATTTTCGAATTAAATTTACATTGGTTTATAACATTATGTCAGTTTAGGTATGCACTTCATAAATCAACATCTTATATACTACATTGTTTTCCCCCAAAAGACTCCGTGACATTCTTCACAATATAATTCATCTCACTCATCTGATTTCCTTACTGTCTTTTCCCCTTCCCTACATTAGTCTCTTATTTGTTTCTGGTGGGTGAGGGTATTGGTCTGCACCGTGCTCAGGCCTTATTCTTGGCTCTGTGCTCAGGGATCACTTCTGGAGAGCTGCAGTGTGTACTGGGGATTGTACACAGGTCAGCTGCATGTAAGGCAAGTGCCCTGCCCACTGTACTTGATGTCTAGCTTGGCAGTCTAAGATATTTTGCTTAGATTAGTGTGTGTGTGTGTGTGTGTGTGTGTGTGTGTGTGTGTGTGTGTATTGGGGGTGGGGGAGTTGAGGGGCTTTTTGCCTGCCACATATGAGTAAAATTGTCAATTGTCTGGTATTTGACTCTCAAAGTTCTCTGACCTTTTGTGTTAACATTTTTTTGTATGTGTACATGGCAAAGGATGTTAAGATCTCATCCAAAATATAAGTCAGAGATCTTAACCTCTTTTTGCACATACACATATTTTAAAAATGTTTAAGTACAGGTTTTCTGTTCTTCAAGAACTATCTCAGTTCCACAGGAAAATGTTTCTTAAGAATTTCCAAATAGACATTTCCCACTCGCTGGCTGAATCTAACTTCTCACTTTCTTTTATTTCTGTTTTATGCATTTAAAAGAAGGTTAGTTTTTTTTTCTTTTGAGTTTGGGTCAAGTGGTATACTGTCAGTTTTGATTATATGTTTTCTAAAGAGAAATTTTGATTAGGAAGAACAAGAAATGAAACATGACGAGATTAAATTGAGAGCGCAAATTACACAATGAAGGAGGAGCCAAATGAGTTCTGTTTTTCTACTTAAAGTTTACTGTGGTTCCTGATTGCATTATTAGAGTCCAACTTAGTTATTTGTTAAATTTTTATTTAAGATGACTCTTAGGTTTGCTTTATTTTTTATTTCATTTTTTAAAATATACAGAAAATAGAAATATTTGGATTTTTAAAAAAAATTTTTAGTGACATAAACAAGAAAGCTCTTGAGTAATAGTGGTTTTGACTATAAAAAATATTGGTATTAATTCTATCGTGTGTTTAAAAACTATCACTTCTCAACACTGGCCAAATGATCTTAAACCAGAATAACAGAGTCTCAAAGGGACACAGAACAGCTTGAAGGGCCTCCCACTGGCTGCACTGGTATAATATAGCATTCAAAAAAATGAGGACAGTGGACAATTACAGACTTCACTGAATTAAAAATAAATCTGAGTTCATAGATAATTAAAGTGAGAGAGAAAAAATCAGAATGAAGAAATGATGGAATTAGCAATATTCACATCTTGCAACTATCAGTTTTACAGTATTTCCTGGTAAAAACCACCAGTTTATCTAAGTCAGTCATCAGGTGCTGGGGGAGAAGGTGCTCTGACAGTGAAAAAGGAAACCATTGGCCAGTGGTCAGAGTGCCGAGCATCCCCAGTGGATTCGTGCTGCCACTCTTCACTTTTCATGTGAAGTGCATCTATATAAAATTCTGCTAAAAATGTACAGATTAAATTGAATAAAAGTAAATAGTATGCAATACAGATTGAGCATACAATACGGATTGTTATATATTCTAAGAAAATTCCTCTGCACTCCAAAATTAGCAAATTTGTGAAGATAAAAAAATATAGGAGGGGTGTAAACAATCACTATATGACTAAAATGCAAACATGAAAGTTCATAAGTTTGTAACTGTACCTCACAGTGATTCACTAATAAATTTTTTTTTAAAAATACATATATAGGAGCTGAAGAGACACTTCAAAGGACTAAAGTGCCTGCACTGCTTGTGGGTTTTTACCGCCACCTGGTCCTATGAGTCCTGCTAAATGTGACAAAACTTCCTCACCCAACACCCAAGGATGGATGGATAGACAGATAGATAAACAGATAGATAGATAGATAGATAGATAGATAGATAGATAGATAGATAGATAGATAGATAGATAGATAGAAAGTTTCTGGTTTAGGTTAAAGCAAAACCTGACAACAAATGCAATGTGTGTTTCTTAATTTTGAGCTTTGGGTTGGAAGGAGCACAATAAAGACATTAGAACAGTTGGGAAATGTGGCTATGTATATAGAATAATTTGGATTGTGTCATTTGAGTTCTTATTTGTGATGTTGTTGTGGTCATGTTTAAGAAGACCTTTGTTCTTAGGAAATACAAACTGAAATTTTGAGAGTGGAATAACAAAAGTTCAACAGTTTCCTTTCAGATGGTTCTGAAAAGGGGCATGTGTGTGTGTGTGTGTGTGTGTGTGTGTGTGTGTGTGTGAGAGAGAGAGAGAGAGAGAGAGAGAGAGAGAGAGAAGATAAAATGTGAGAATGCAAAATATTAACAATTAGCTTGTCTAGGTAACTTTTCCAAAGTGAAAAATACTGCCAGTTGATGGGAGAGGTAAGATAGTCTCCTTGGGTGCAATTTGGGCTACTGTTGTTTGTTCATTTAAAGAACGAAGATTTCCAAAAGGGTGCTGAGTAGTTTTGGGTTTATTTTTTTCCCCCAAAAGAGGATAGAGGATGAATAAGTCTATGAACCTCTGGTTTAGATGAAGAGTGTATGGGTATTTTTAGTACTCTCCCTTTTTCTTTTCTACAGATTAAAAAAAAATGTTTCAGAAACAAATACCGATACAGATTAAGAAATTTCATGAAAAATGTTTTTATTTCCAGAATCTCTGGAAACACTATAATCCATCAGTCTGTAGCTCCTGATCTCTCCTGGCATGAATTGATTGGATATATAATCATTGCCCTCTTTATATAGGGCTTTTTCAGATTTTCATACTCCTGGCCCTTTCCTCCAACCTGCTTTCTTCTACTCAGTATCATTTCTTATCTGACAGTTTTGTAAATTTACAGTTTTGTAAATTTGAGTATGGGCTTGCATGCGTGATCTTTTTTGGCAGTGGGGAGGTTTGTAGGTAACCCAGTAGACTCAGGGCTTCCTCCTGGTTCTGTGCTCAGGGATAATTCCTGGCTGTGCTCAGAGCACCATATGCAGTACTGGGAATCCACACCATGTTTGCTGCATGCAAAGCAAGAGTAGTGCTCAGCTGTGCGACCTCTCCGACCTTTAATACTTTCTTGAGAGGGCATAGGTTATGCTATGGATAGGAATGACTTTTCCATGTTCCAGAAGTATAGGTGAGGTATTTGAAGCCCAAATGTGTGAAATTACATCTGGATTTGACCCCTCTCTCGACTGATGAGTTGTCCTGGATCTTTTTTGCCACGGATCCCATGTCCATTCTCATCTCCAAATGCATACAATTTAGTTATACGAGACAGTTAAGAAAATATGAGTCTAATGCTGTTTAGAACTTGCTGTTTAAATGATATCAATATTAATATCCTCCTTCAAATTTAATGTTATAAAATTGTTCTGTGTGGATTCTACCTGTGAATTGAGACAGTCCTGTCAAAGTGTTGATTAAACTACTTGTAAAGTTTTCCAATGTGATAGGCCAAGATTTAATGAGAAAGCATTTTGGGGGGAACGTTTGTGATGCCACGGCAGAAAACAGTGTATAAACTTTCATTACCTTTTCTAAGTCTTTCTATCCTGTGTTTAAGTAAGTGCCTTCCTGTCACACACCCAGGGAGAGTGCCAGCTCTTGCTGGATAATCATGGAGTGGAGCTGGTCCTCAAAATAAGAAAGCTATATCCAGCACGAGTTATAGCCAAGCGAGCCAGTAAATCAGTTCAAATATACAGAGAGAAGGGAAGCAAAGACTGGTGCTAGGGGTCAGATTGCCGGACAAGCGTATCTACCTAATACTTTAACAGTTTTTGTGGGATTTTAATCCCAGCTTAATTTGATGTTTTCAAAAATACTCACTGCTCTTATCCAGTTCCATAGACATATGTGATTTTTGCCTTGTGAAATAAAGACAAGAGTTTTTCTAAAGGGATTTAGCAGAAATGAGCTGACAATCCTCCAGTATTTCAGTAAACCCCAGTTTAGTTGGTATCAAAGGAGCTAGTTGAGAGAGAAACGTTGAATTAACCTGGAGTCAATGAATAACATCTAGTGCTTTCTATTTTTGCTCAAGACCCATACCTGGAATTCTGTGTTGTTCCTTATACACCTAAAGTGTTAAGAGTGTTGAACTTTGCCTGAGGGGACCCATTTATCTACAAGTGGATTTTTGTGAATGTTCCCAGTAGGACTTTGCTTAAATTGGGGATCAGGAAAGAAAAATTTTTCTACTGAATTCCTGAAATAGTAAGAAATGCTGAGAGGAAATCAACATTTATTGCCTGGTTTTCATTCTCTGGCCATTCTTCCCGTCCAGCTGGGCAGTCCACCTGCAAAAGGAATTCATCATTCTTCTCCTTTCTCTAAGACTCCAGAATCAGTTTGGAACCATATATTCTTGAAAATATTTTTCTAGATTGAAACTTCCCACGATTTATGTTCAACTGCCTGTTTTCTTTCTCAGTGTTGAGAACCTCATATTTCCTTTGGGTATCTCTGAGGATTTCAAATAAAGTAACTACTTAGCCAGCCAAATGAGTAGAACTTTGTGTTACCACACTTTTAGGATCAGAATGATTGATGTCAAAAGATATTTCTGAAATTTGTCCTTGGAGATTAACTGCATTATCCTTATTTTTTGCAAATGTTTTCCTTGTGATTTTTCACATGCATTTAATGTTTGTATTTAAAACCATTACTTGGAGGTGATAATCACTGAAAGGAAGCTCTTAGGTAATTCTTTCACATATACTTATTGATTCTTTTTTTTTTTTTTTTTTTTGCTCGGTAGAAATAAGTTCAAAAGAGAGATACCTTTCTTTCTTTTCTTTTTGTCTGATCAGAAAAGCAATTCAGCATGCACACTTAGACGGTCTTCCTTCATCCTCACTCATTCTTGTCAGTATTCCTAAGCACCGATTGGCTACCCAGTTTCTTCTTTTTATTGACTCATTTTTTTCTTTTTCATCCAAAGTGTTTATGTTCATTTAAAGTTTCACATTGCTTGCCATACTTTCCTTTTCATTCAGAAGCATTTCTGTTCAATTAGTTCTTGTATAGATTGCTTGCTATTGACTCTAACCCTCTTATCTGCCCACTCCCTGCGCCTGGCCTCACTGGGCAGGACCAGTTGCCTGTTCCTAAGCCCCTTAATTATTAGACATGATTTGTGAAGGAGTAGCAAGCTAGTTCCTTGGCAGATCTGAGAAAGCATATTGTGTTATGTCGGGCGTATCTGTAAATGAGTTCTGTGGATAAGAACTAGACAGAAGGTTTACAGAGAAATAATTCTGATGTCATTCCATTGGAATGAAGGAGTTGTTGCAACCGTAAATACATTCTATAGCTAGCAGCTAAGTGTCTAGCTGCATTTCTTTTCTAAGAGAGAAAAAAATATCAAACAGACTCACGTAGTAAATTATTTTTATGAAGAGGAATATTTTAATTACTTTAGGTCTTTAGGTCTACAAACAGTCTGAACTTGCAGTTCTTTTTGGAGCAAACATGAAAACCGCTGTTTGTGGAAAGTTTAAAATTTTCACATGACACATCTTTTGTGTGTGCATGAATGTGTATTTGGGGGTTGGAGCATTATCCTCTTAAAATGTATTTGCTTTTCTTGTAAATTTTAATTATTAATCTTAAATTTGTTAAAACATGCTTGATTTTCTTAGGAGGAGAGTTTCTCATAGAGGAAGAAAGAAGGGAGCCTAGGAGCTAAACCCCCTCTCCATCTTTGTTGGCATTTCCAAATAAGGTGGTTTCAAGTCAGTGGTGCAGTGTAGAGCAGAGGCGCCTTCAGAACTGCTTTTTGGAAATCTCCCACCCACCCCCAAAGTGTGCACATCTACCAGAGTGTCCTTTCACTGTTCAGAAGCACCTTGAATTTTTTTTTTTAATTGATCACAGTATTTGCTACAGAGGGAAGGTGCCCAGGTGTTAAGAAGGAAGCGGTGTGAAAGCCAAATGCCCTGTCCACCACCAAATCAAAGTAGTTTTATATGGTTAGGCTCTAAGTCCGGTTTATTTTTTTGCTAAGGGTGACAATTCCAACTGTTCAGAAGCATGGTTAACTCTTGCTTAGGAAGAGGTATGCCTAGTAGAATGATACATTTTGGCACTTTTTATACTATTAACTTGTTTTTACACTATTAACAGTTTATTTTATATGTGGTATGTAACTGTCCCTTTAGCTCAGTTAAACATTATATTTTCATTTGTTTGTGCAAATTTATGCCTGGCATTTATTTACTTTTTCTTTTAGTCTGCAGCAGCACAATGGAAAAACATTAAATGGGAGATGATTGCATATTTCTGTTTTTCTGTATTGACAGTGTAGAACCTTGAGAGAATGAGTGAATCCAGCCTGACTGTGATACCACATTTCTCCTACATAATGGGATAGTGATTGGCATGTCACTGCCTTCTCACCCCATGGCCTGCCCTCTTTCATTCTGATCTCAGAAATCTTTATATATTTGGCTTTATTCATGGCTCACTTTTTTATTCTTCCTTTGCTTACCCACCTTGTTGTAGGGTCCAACGGTCTTCGATCTACATATTTGGTAGCTCTTAAAAGTTTTTTGGGGGAGGCTGGAGCAATTAGCACAGCGGGTAAGGCATTTGCCTTGCACGTGGCCTACCCGGGTTTGATTCCCAGCAACCCATATAGTCCCCCTAGCACCTCCAGGAGTAATTCTTGAGTGCATGAGCCAGGAGTAACCCCTATGCATCGCTGAGTGACCCAAAAAGCAGAAAATAAAAGTTTTTGGTTTTGTTTTGGACCACTTCCTGCTGTGGTCAAGGCTTCTTCCTGACCTTGTCCTCAGAGTTCAGAGAGCATTCCTGGCAGTTCTCGGTAGACCATAATGCAATGAAAATGGGGTTGGATGTGTGCACAGTGAACACCTTATTCCCTGCTCCATCTCTCAGCCTTGTTTGAGTCTTAAGTGCAGAGGATATAAGAACTTAAAGGAGAACCTGCATGATTCCAGGATGGGGAGAAAAGGTGACCTGTTTTAAATGTTAATCAGTTTTGGGTTGGGGTCCATATCTGGCTGTACACAGGGCTTATTCGTGGCTCTGTGCGCAGGACTCACTTTTTTTGGCACTCAGGGAACCATATGTGGTGCCAGCAATTGAATCAGGGTTGGCTATATGCAAAGCAAGTATATTAACCATGTACTATCTCTCTGGCCCCTTTTTAAGATTTCTTTTTTTTAATGGGTGTTGTTGTTTCGTTTTTTTTTTAATCACCGTGAGAACAGTTACAAAGCAGTTTAAGTCTCACTCATACAATGATCAAACACACATCCCTTCACCAGTGCACATGTTGCACCACCAAGAACCCCAGTGTACCCCCTTTCCTATTCCCCACCCTGCCTGTGGCAGATGATTTTCACTTTACTCTCTCTTTACTTTGATTACATTCAATTTTCAATGGAAAACCCACCGTTATTATTTGGAATTTATCCCCAACAATCAGACCTGCCGAAAAGTCATCATTACATAAAGGCAACTCAAGCTCTCTTAGGGGATACATGGGTCTTGGCATTCCCCCTTTACTCCTCCCATCCCATTCGTGAAAAATCTGCTCTGCCCCTCCCTCTTTCCTCTTCACATCCTCTTTCCAAAGCCTGTAGGCTCTGTTTGTTGCGACACAGTTCATGGTTACACATGCTTTGTCACCACGCACTAGACTTGTAGCTTGGGGGAAAAAATATCTTGTTTTTTCTCTGAGACTCCATTTCCTCATTCATTGCTCACACAGTACAAAAATGTCTGAAAGTGTGCTGAGGACCAACACTAAAACGCCATGCCAAGTAGAGTACTGTCTGGCCCACCACTGTAAAATGCAGTAGAGAAAGCATCTCACACGAGGGTTATAAATATTAGTAAGGCAAGTAGGTATGTTAACTAGTATGTAGCAAGCTGCTCAGATAATGTCTGCCTTCACTAGTAAAGTCAGACCAGGAAAATTGGATCCCTCTTTGGATGGTGTTTTTTTGTTTGTTTGGTTTTGTTTTTGTTTTCATTTTTTTCCCTTTAATTATCCGGATCTTCCACTTGTATTTCTGACTCTTACCTGAAACCCCTCCTTTGTTTTTTAAACAAGGGGGCTCGGAGGATGCTTAATTCAACCTCCTTTCTCACGTTTTCTTTTGATCCCAAACTTATAAGCACTTCTGTTATGTCCATTTGAAAGCTGCCAGAGGGGCCAGTGTCTAACCTCGGTGCCGCGTGGGCTCCGTAGCTGCTCCGCTTTCTTCTTCCTGGCCAGGCCTCCTCAGGGCTTCCTTTCTCTGCTGAATAGGCGGTTGTCTCTGTTCTAGTTGCACCTTTCCTACCTCAGGGATAAGCCCGGGCGTCAGCCTTTGTGGCAGTCAATCACGCAGAAGGAAACAAGGGCCTCTTTCAGGGGATGTGTCAATGTCTCTCTGTCTGGGAGGGCCGGGAACCATGAAGGCCTTCAAGCTCCGGACTAACCAGAGATTGAGAATTTTGTCTTTTAACAGCTGGACTTGTTATTTATTGAAACTGTGCTTATGTTCCTTTTTACTGACAATTATTTTCTGAGCTACAGAGTATTTATGATTTACTTATATTCTGGCATTTCTGATTCCAGAATATTTGCAAGTCTAAATGCTTTTTTAAATTATCATTATTATTATTATTATTATTATTATTATTAATGAATCACTGTGAGATACACAGTTACAAAACTGTTCATGTTCAGGTTTCAATCATATAATGTTCCAACATCCATCCTTCTACCAGTGCACATTTTTCCACCACCAATATCCCCAGTTTTCCTCCTGCCACCCCCTTCAGCCTGTCTCTATGGCAGTTTCTCTCTCTCTCTTTCTCTCTCTCCTCTCTCTCTATCCTGCTCTATTCTGTCTCTCTCCTCTCTCTCTCTCTCCTCTCTCTGCTCTCTGTCTCTCTTTTTATCTCTCTCTCCTCTCTCTCTCTCTCTCTCTCTCTCTCTCTCTCTCTCTCTCTCTCTCTCTCTCTGCAATACAGATACTGAGAGATTATCGTGCTTGTTCCTTTACCTGTTTTCAGCACATGGTTCTTGTCCAGAGTGATCGTTTCCAACTATCTCTGTTATCGTGGCCGCTCTCTATCCCAACTGCCCTTTCCCAGCCCTTGAGGCAGGCTTCCAACTGTGGACCGGTCGTCCTGGCCCTTGTTTCTACTGTCCTTGTATCAGTGTCATGCCATGTTCTTTTCATGTCCCACAATGAGTGCCGTCGTTCTTCTCTGTCCCTCTCCTTCTGACAGCAGCAGAAGATAGACTGCAGTCTAAGTGCTTTTCTCTTCTGCTACGATCCTTTCTGTCTGGGTGTGAATGCGTAATTATAAATCAGCTTGTGATGTTTGGCCTTTAATGCAAATTTTTTCTCAAGTTGTATTAAAAAAAACCCTACTCATTTCTGTTTGTCACCAAAGTTAAGGGAAACATATTCTACTAAAATTCTGCTAAAGAGAATGCAGTGGCAAAGACCAGTGCTGAGCAGACTGACACCCCTAAAGTTTAGGATGTTACCAAGAAGTTAGTCTTATTTTTTAATACTTGGGCTCATTTCGGTGGTCAGTGTCAGGTGGGCTATGAATTCACTTACTTGTAGCGGAGCTTTGCTGGCGCCGCGCTCTGGACGACACGGTGAATGCATCCTGGGGGGCCACACGTCGCATCCCGCCGGCCGGCCAGCTTCTGTATAGTCCCCAAACTGGGAGACTTGTTCAGCAGCCAACAGAACAGAGCATGAGTGACAGAGGCCTGCTTGCGGCCTGCCAGGATTAAAGTATTTACTCTTTGCCCCTCTACCCGGAGAGGAAGGGCAAAGACCTGCTCCGGGTCTCCACTCCCCGTGTGTCCCGACGCTCATGTTAAGTGACAGGAAAGACAAGTAAGAACAGGGTAATTCACTCTCAGGCTTAATAATGAGCAGGAAAGAATATGTTGGTTATGAATGAGGCGGGCTGGAGGGAGGTGCTCCGAGGGTGGGAGTTGAAGCGTGGGTGCGAGGGGGTTTGGGTCAGCAAGCATCCTACCCAACACTGCGTGCAAGTGGGTGGTTTGCCTGCCTGACCCGTGGTGCCTCTCTCCTGTTGTCCCTCGTGGCCCCTTGTCCACAGGCCTTTGTAGACTAGACGGTGCTGCTCGCACGCCCTCCGAAGCACCTTCTTTTAAGTCAGGGCTTCAAACCTTTCCCTCTGGTGAGCCCTTTTTGTCCGAAAATAGGCAACAGGGGTGAGCCTTGCCAGGAATACCATGATTCATTAGATGGTTGACTTTATATCATTTTTGGTCATTGCATGTTCAGAAGCCATTTACTGTTGCCTAATATTTTTGCAACTCACCCCTCCCCTCCCCGCCTTGAGTTATTTAACACCTTACAGGGTCATGACCCATGGTTTAAAAAGCCAGGTTTTCAATGAACTTTATCTTCATACCCACTACATACAGTTACCTGAAGTTGCTTTCATCATCTCACTAGATGTAAAATAGTGTGAAAACAAGGACATGTATAATCATAGTTTGGGGCCCACACCTGGCTGTGTTCATGGCATATCCTGACTCTGCACTCAGGGAATCAGTCCTGGTGATGCCTGGGGGCAGGGGGGCGGGTCATAGTGGGGCCAGAATTGAGCCCAAGTCAGTTGCATGCGAGGCTGGTACTTCCCACTATATTCTAAGAATAACAGTAAAAACAGTAACAATAAGTCTCTCAATGAGAGACGTTACTGGTGCCCGCTCAAACAAATCGATGAGCAACGGGATGACAATGACAGTGACAGTGACCTTATAAGCGAGGCTTCACTGTTAAAAGACCTGTGAACTAAATATTGTATTCCATCAACCATTGTGAAAGTCAAAACGCTTTTCTCTAGCAAAGCAGAATCTTAAGTTTCAGTTCTCTCATTTCTCTCCTATGATACTTATGTTCCCTGTCTTGTCCTTCCTGCTCCAAGCTCACACTTTCCTTTTTTGCTTGTTTGTGT
The DNA here is from genome assembly GCF_027595985.1 of Sorex araneus. NCBI lineage: Eukaryota > Metazoa > Chordata > Mammalia > Eulipotyphla > Soricidae > Sorex > Sorex araneus. The sequence goes on along the minus strand of NC_073303.1, from coordinate 306,811,115 downwards.
GTTTTGTCTGGAGCCACCTCCAGCAGTGGTCAGAGTGTACCCCGGCTCAGCACTCAGGGATCATTCCTGGTCAGACTCAGGAGACAGTATCGGTACTGGGGAGCAAACCTGGATAGGCCCCATTCCGGGTCAGTGCCCTTCCTGCTGAACTGTTGCTTGGGACCCCGAGCTCTTTCATTTCAAAAATAACTTACCTTTTTCCCCATCCTCCATTCAATTGATCCACCCAACCACCAGGAATTATCCTAGATTTTTCTTATTCCCTCACATTAGCCTATCCAGTCCTTCAGCACTTACCTTGAAAATCAGTTACCCTATTCTCATCATTCACCTATTTGACTTGGAGCAAAATTGAGTTAAAAAATTCTGAACTCACAGCTCTGCATGAACTGACATCTTGTTGCCTCCTCTTCTCCCTTTTGAAGGCTGTTTTTTCTCTGTGGCCTGTTGAGTTATTAATTGGAATTCATTGTTAACCTCATCAATCTTGTGATTATATAAACTGATGCAGTTGCAGTTCTCGAAGACCATCATGAAATCTCTACCCCAAAAACACCCCTCTCCTGATTTTCATTATCATGTTTATGATAGCAGAACTTAATGGTAACATGTAACTGACTTAATGATACCCTTATAAGGGATACCCTTATATACCCTTATATTCCCTTTTAAATGCTAGTCCTTCTGCTAATTTTGGGAAGGACCTTGGTAATATGTCGCTTTCGAATGACATTAACTGGTGTTCATTTTCTCTCTTGCCCTGCAGAGTATGAGTTGGAAGTGAAGAGGGTGCAAGACATCCTTTCGGGAATAGAGAAACCACAGGTATGTCTTCTGGATTCCTCCACACAAATGACACTTTCTTAAAGACTTCAAGTGTGCTTTTCTTTCACCACATAGTAAGTAAGCAAAAGGGCGCCTTCCTATTGCAGATTATTCATGAACTATGAAATAGTGTTGTTATTAATGGAGCATGAAAATATAGAACAGTGGTCTTCTGTTTAGTCAAAATCCATCGAAATGTCTTCTTTATTTAGATATTCTGAATGCAGTTGATTATTCTTCCCAACATCCAAGGCTGCATTCTACCCTCTCCACCTCCCTTTGCTGCCCAGGTCTACAGAGCGGTTTTCTTTTGGTAGTTCCTTTTCACCTATGTAAATTTAGCAATAATAATTTTGGGAAACCTCAGTAATTCCAAATATTTTTCCAGGTAACTGTCAAAAAGATACTAGTAGCTAAAAAATAAGCCCAAATAGTGAGCGCAATGGTAAAGGGGAAAACTGGTGGAAATGGTGATATTGTAAGGTTTAAAGTTTGTTTTTAGCTAGGTGCTTTGGAATTCAAGTGAAAAGTTAACATTGTTGATTCATTCTTTCATCTGAGATTAGAAGAACCAAAGTTCTTTGGAGTATTTTCTAGCTGAATTGGAAAAACCTTGATTCTTCCTATGTTTCAAAGACTTTTTTTTTTTTAACAGAAGAGTGCAAACACACCCCAGGGTACATTTTGAATTTGACTAAATCCAAAGGCATGGGGGGGTGTTGGAGGGCTGCTACAATAAGGCACTTGTGAAGGGGGTAGGGAACCGATGTTGGGCTGGGAAGTCTGTCAGTCTGGTAAGGAGCAGGTTACAACATTGGCCAGGAAGATCTGTGATCAGGACTACATTTTGAGGATGATCAAACAGTTTGTAGATGAGTTGGTGTTTAGTACAGGGATCCAGAAAGACAAGTGTTAGGAATCTCTTACTGAAATTCTCTTGAAAGGCTGTAGAAATTCAGGGTGGCGTTAGGGATGACAGGAGAGAAATCCATGAGGCCTTGTGTAGCCTCTTAGATAGCAGGTGTAATTGGCTGCTGGGTTTTCGGCCATAGAAGCCTCATCTCAGCATATGCTTCCTCTGAGACATCTCCCCATTTGCTTTCCCTGCCCCAAATTGGGTGCTGCTCATAGTTCTGAATTACACTGGTACTACCCTAGGTACACTGCAAATGGCTTTGCGTGTAGTCAGTACACCATTTTTCTGTTTTCTGTAGCATTCCAATAATCTGAGTACTTCTAAAAGAATCCCATGTCTGTGGTCTTTTTCTATTTTTGGTTCCATTCTTAGGCATGCTGGGTGTATTTCACTAGCGAGCGTCCAATAATATAAAATACTGTGGGTAGTTTCCAGCAGTTTTTCTGGTAGGTCAATGCTTTGAAGACCCGAAACAGATCACTGATAGGGTCTGATTACAGTAATGGGAATGACGATTCTCAAGCCTCAAGAATGGGTGCCAGGGGACCAGAGAGACAGCTCAAGGGCCAGGGGGCACATCCCTTGCATTTGCAGGGACCAGAATTCAGTCTGGCAGCCCTTGGTCCCTCCAGCACCAGCGGCTGTAACTCTGAGCATGGCTGGGATTGCCCTGATGGCTTCCAGCGTCCCTTGCAGAGCAGTGTCCTGCCGCTGCACCTGAGCATTGAATTGCCTGGCGAATTAGTCGTGTTGCTCGGAGTCCTTGTCCCCCAGCCTCCACCACAGAGCTAGGGGTGGAGTTATGGAAAAGAGATTTGAAAAAACCTTGAGAGCAGAGTCTGTCTTCTTCTGCCTTGGCTAAGCTACATGACCTCCCTGTGCCTCGTCTTTGGGAGGTAGAACTCTCCAAGCAGTCAGTCACAGATGATTCAGACCATCTTCGTTAGGGAATATTTCTTTCCAGGTTCTGGTGTTTGCCCACAGCGAAGCTCTGCCTGCTTTTCCCTGAAGTGGGAAGGAGGATCCTCTCCAGGGCAGGAAGCACCACAAAGTTGGGCATATCGATAAAGGAATCTTCTTTCTTGATTTTATTTTTTCACTCACATTGGTAGCAACTCAACAAAAAAGCACGTAGTTTTCTTTGAGATTTTGGAGATTCTTATGGGTGTAGACAATATTTAGAACTTGTGAATTCCAGTCATTTTTCTAGAACTTTGGACTTTCTGGGTTTAACAAGTCATTTACTCTTCAGAAACTCAAATTCTAAAAAAAGTCAGAATACTTCCCTCATCGAGTAAAGTGGAATACAAATATACTAGGTGTTTGTCCTGTGACTATAACATCTCAGGTGCCTTGGGGACTGCACTCACCAGTCACCATGATATCAGAGAAGTGTGATACTGTTCTAAGTGGTTTAGAATGGAGCTTTATTTATACCAGCTACCGCTAACCTAACCTGAGAGCCTGTTCTGATGGTGATACTAGATGTGTCCCCCCCACCCCATAAGCTGCCAGGCTGTTCGTGTTCCAGGTAAATAAATATAACCAGGAATTAGGGTTCTACATTGTTTTCAACTGCCAATGTTTAGTTTACCGGAACAATTGATTTGTCGGTTCCAGAAGTGAGTAAACTGACCTCAGGAAGAACTGTCCCTCCAGAAACAGTGCCTTGGCAGATAAACAGCAGTGTAGCTGGGGACAGATGGGGGGTTCAGTATTTATGGAATTAGAGAAGCAAGTGATTGTGGAATTACTAGATTAGAAGTTATCCTTTTTGTTTGAAGAATGATCTCTTTGACCTTCTGCTATATAATTTTCCTCTGCATTGCTATTTTTTCATGATCTTACTTTTGAAGTGGAGCCAATATTTTTATGGTAATATTTCCTTAAAGTTCCCCCATGATTGGCTCAGCAGACCTCCCACTTGGTTGACTCCAAAGACCAGACCAAATATAGATACTGCTAGTCTGTACAGAAATATTTTGAACAGGGGAGAAAGAGTGTAGTGACTTTATGAGAATAGATGCTGCTTTTGATCCAACTAATGAATATCTTTTGCATCTTATATAGCCTGAGAATTAACATGATGAATTTTATCACGCAGCTTGAGAATACTGGGATAAACAGAAGAGGGGGAGCAAGGATAAGGGGAGCGAAGGATTATACATCAAATGGCCACAAGATAACAGAGCATAGGGATTTCCTAATTGTATACATAACTATTTGACTTGTTTGGTTTAGGGTTTTTTGTATTGTTTTGCTTTGTTTGGGGATTTTGGCCCCATACCTGGCAGTGCTCAGGGGATCATGTGGCACCAGAGGCTATACCAGTGTCTTTGCATGCAAAACAGGCCCAGCAGCCTATTGCTGCCTCTTTCCCTCCGGTCCTATGATTTTAACTGGCAGCTGTTCTCAAGTTAGAGTCTACATGTAATAAATACAGAGTGGGATGCTACTGAGTGGGGAGGAATCTTTTACAAATAGATGCTGGGGCCAGGGAGACAATTAAAGCAGGGCGGACACTTACCTCACATGCTGCCGACCTGGGTTTGATCCCCAACATCCTACATGGTTCCCTAAGCCCTGCCAGGAGTGATCCCTGAGCTCTGAGCCAGGAGTGAGCACTGAGCAAGAAGACAGTAAATAAATAAAAGTTAACTTGTTTAAACAGACAAAAAAAGAAGTAGATGCTGATGTTATGAGTCATTCCAGGTACTTCAGAGTAACTGAATTGAGTTTCATTGCAGACTTAGGCTAGCACCCTGCACAGCCAACCCGTTGACAGCTCAGCTGCTGAAGCAAATGTCAGATTGGGTTTTATCCAATAATCTTATACCTAGAAATCACCACTGTTATCACCATTGCAAAGAAGAGTGACTTCTCGTTCCAGGAGAATAATTATGCATCAAGAAGTTGGTTGGCTGTGTGACTTCTAAACTCCTTGTTCGGGAATAACAGCCAGGATGATCTCTGGGTGCTCAGTCTGCTTGGACTCCAGTCCAGTTCGCTTGTCACTACTGGTGTGGGGGTGAAGCATTACTCTGAAATGCACGTGAGCCCAGCCAGAGTTCCTAGAGTTCAGAGTCAGCCTCTGGGGCAGCACCTCCTGGGCTCTGGAAGTGTATGCATCAAGTGCTAAGGAATCCTCTGTATGGGACTTATTTATTTATTTATGTATTCATTTATTTTATGAAAGGCACCATGTAATTTCCTGGCAGGGCCTTGAAATGGAAGAGAGTTCCAAGTTCTAACAAAGACAAAGCCCTCTTTCTCTTAAGATTCCAGCGCCCAAAGAAAGGAAACCTGAAGCCTAGGAGTTAGTGTAAGGGGAGTTGGGGGGGTGGGACTCAGGAGGCCGCTGGCTCCTCAGTAATGCAGGCGGCAGGCTGCTTAGCTCCAGGAGAGAGTTTGCAGTAGCCTCTGTCCTTGGGGAACAATGCCGAGCTATCCAAGTGAGCTTGGGAGAGGCTGGCCTTGCTGAAGATGCATTTGCCTGTGTTCCACTGACCGCGTGACTCCGTTGGGCTGGGTTAGGGGATTTCAGGGACCGGGGAATATTTCTTTGGTATAATATTGTATATTACTGCTCTGCAAAGGTATGATTTAACCAAATCCTAAAGAATAAAAGCAGATCCGTAAGAGCTAATGAGAGGGAGAAGAGTTTAAAGGGCTGTGCCTCGAGGGGTGCTTGTTTCCTATCTCTGTGCACATGTTGCAGAGCTATTTTGAGACATGATGCTATTTCACACCATTCACAGTGACCATTCACAGAGTCACTCTTACTCCACACTGTGTTCCTGGAACTGTGCAAAGGAGCCATTTATCACCTCTGCTGACCATTTCCCAGCATCTACTCAGCTTAATTTTTAATTACAACTGAATTTTTCATAGCAAAAATCTCTGTAAGTTAGAAATCACATATTATCCCCACTGCCTCACTATTACTCATTAATGGTCAATGTCCATGGTAGAAATATCACCTTAAAATCTAAACAGGGGAGCAGCACACAGATAACCAAGTAAAGCACAGTATCATGACATATGCCCCAAACCTAGCCAGTAAATTGTGGCTGAGCACAGAATAAATGATCAATTGTGAGCAGGCATTGAGCAGGCCAGGATGGGCCTCATGCTCTGAGGGTCCCTCTGTGCTCTGACCTCCACCTTGAAGTCGCTCCTCACTAAGCTGGTGCTCACTGAAGCAGAGATTGCATCTTAATAATCACTGTGTCCAGCACCTGTCACTGACTATTATTGTTAAATGAATACTCAGAAGCACGATTTCAAGGGGATGCAAAAGAAGTTTGTTAAAAATAATGTGGCTAAAAGACTAGTAAGATAGTACAGAGGTTAAGGCCCTGACCTCACATGTGGCTGACCCCGGTGTAATCTCTGATGTTGTTTGTGGTTCCATGAGCAACACCAGGACTGCTATCTGAGCAAAGAGGCAAGAGAAAGCCCTGAGCACTGCGGGGTGTCACCCCAAATACCAACAACAGAAAAACACCCAGAAAAGTTAAAAAGTCAAAAGTCAAAAGCTAAGGAGGGCAGTAGGGGACATACGCACTGAGCAGAGAAAGGGGTCCCGTACTAGAAGCCTCAAGTCTGGGACCATAGTTCCATAGTTGAGAGAGTGGACTTTGATTCTACAGCATTTCTCTGATTTGTTTTTCATTTATCATTGGGGGGGGGGATTGTTGAGGGGGACTTTTTTGTTTGTTTTGTTTTGTTTTTGCAAGTGATGGGGAGAACACCCAGTGTCTCAAACATGTCAAGCAAGTGCTCTGCTACTGTGCTTCATAGTCTCCCCATAGATCGTCTCCTCAGGGTTGTTTCTTCCTTTGTTGTTCTTTAATATGTGTGTGATGCTAGTCTCTCACTTCCTGTGCCACTTGCATCAGAAGCCCAGGTTGTCTCACCCTTTTGACTCGAACTGTTTGTTCAGCAACCACAGCACCAACTGAATGTAACATGGGCCTTGTCCTTAGACGGTCCCACATTCTAGCAGGGAAGGGAGACAGAGGCTGTAAGCAGTGTTCGCCATGCAGAGGCATCAGTAAAGGCTTCTGTAGGATGAACAGTGGTGATGGGGCTCCAGGAAAGGCTGCTTGTGGGTAGAGAAGCCTGGAGTCCTGAGGGGTCAGCAGGGGGTTGCCTACATGATTGAGAAATTTCCCTTGATGCTCTGTCGGTACAGAAGTGATGGGGAGGCCGTGTCTTTTCTAAGCTGCAGAGATGATTTGAATAGATGACAGGCTGAAAGGAGAGAATGAGTTCAGTTTTCCATCTTTACAACTCATGCCTTTAATTTTTATACCACATTTTAATGTCCTACGTAAGTCAAATAGTGACAAAAGTAGGGGTGGGCAACTGAATATATTTGTCCACCCAAAGAATTAACATCTAGCCTCTATAACTGAAACTCTTATTTCAGTTTCAATATATTATATATAATATATTATAATTGTACATAATTATAATTATATATATAATATATTTCAGTTTCGATATATTATCCAAATTAATATTAGGAAGGAAACTTACAGAATTAAAGTGTCATTGGTGATTTAAACACCATGCATTTGGTTGAATTTCTCTGGAATCCAGAAATAGACTCTGAAAGACAGATTGGAGAATAAGCTGTGTATGTGGGTGCTGCCCCAAGGAAGGCACCATTGGTTTTATGTGGACTAAGTCCTGGAAATTAAAAGCTCAGAGCTTGGATAGGTTATACCTCTCCCTGTGTATTTCTACCACCTGCCAGCCTTAAGTCTTCATTCTACTTGCCTTCACTGGGTGGGTTCTTTGGCCTAGGAACTTACAAAGCATATATGGGTTAAAAGGCATCAGCTTTGATGGATGATTTGATACCAAGCAAGACTTGGGGATTAGGGAAAGGACCAGAGACTGTGCCCCCTTCATTTAGAGTTAACGGCAATCATGGATGTTGTTGAGTTCTCAGCACACATTCAACTACATCTTTTTTTCTTAAAAAAAAAATCTAGGATCCATAGCAATAGGACAAGAGAGAGAGAGTACAGAGGAGAGGTAGTACAGGGGCTAAGACACTTGCCTTGCACACACACTTGCCTTGCCCATTCAGTCCCCAGTACCACATATGGTGCCCTGAGCAGGAGTGATTCCTGAGCACAGAGCTGGGAGTAGGCCCTGAGCACAGCCAAGTGCATCCCAACCCTTGGACAAAAACTTTTCAGTAAGACGTTGTTTTACATTTAGAAACAATGAATTACATTACAAAGGCTTTAGGAGTGTTTTTGGATATCAGGACTTTGACAGGAGAGCATCATCTAGAATGATTTCTGCTTGTTTTCCATTGTAATTAAAGTTGTTCACTGTGAATTAATTCTGGACCAGCTTATGCCATCATTAATAATATTGGTGGGCCCTAGAGATAGTACATTGGGTAAGGAACTTGCATGTTGCTGACCTGAGTTCTATTTCTAGCATCCCATTGGGTTCCCCGAACACCGCCAGGAGTATTTCCTAGGTGCAGAGCCAGGAGTAATCCCTGAGCATCCCCAGCTGTGACCCAGAAACAAATAAATCAAAAAAAGATATGGAAGTACCTGAGATTGTGTCAAATAGATCTGAACACCCTTGTCCCTGGTTTTCTTCCTCAGGTTTCGAATATTCAGGCAAGAACAGTCGTGCTGTCCTGGGCGCCCCCTGGTGGACTTTCCTGTGGACCCCACAGTGGCCTTTCCTTCCCCTACAGTTACGAGGTTGCCTTATCCGACAAAGGGCGAGACGGAAAATACAAGATTATTTACAGGTAGAGTATGTTTCTCTGTGATTTCCTCCGAAACCGCGAAATTGGAATCATTTAGGGAAATAGAAAAACAAAGGAAAACTTGAAGAAATTTTCACTTTTCCCTCCCCAAGTGCACTTTTAGGATTAGTGAGAATTATAATGTCAGGAGTCTGGCCCAGTGCTCTTGTCAGAAATGACTTTTGCAGAGTGCTTTGGCGTTGGCAAAATAGTCTTAGGTTTTATATTGGCTTGTAGGTAGAGAATTAAAGAAAATTTTCGATTGATGTCTATTAAAGAAAAGAAAAGTGAGTATGGCTTAGTTTTGCACTTATAAATCATCTCTTTTTTGACCCACATCTTTTTCCAGTCTGGTTTTAAAAAAATTTGCAATAAAATCCTTCTGTCGCCCTCTTCTTACCCTCCATTGCAGTTTTTCTAACCTGTAAGAAAGATTAGAGCAGTTCATTCTTAGTGATCAGGCATTTAGCACACAGAATAAGGGGATTATCTCCTCTGCTTTATGAACTCCCCACTATTAGCGATTCAAGTGGAAAGTGTGTTCCAAATTTGACTTTAAAAGTCAAGTCTTTCTCCTTTGTAATGGTGGGCACTGCTCAGATTTGCAGGCAGGAGCGCATCGAAGTCATGTTGAACTACCTGACTTCCCTCGGCGTGACCGTGGGGTGCTCTGTGGCCTGGCCACATAAACCTGCTGTGCCTCGGCCAGACAGCGCCGTTTGCCGCCCTCTTTGCACTGGCCTCAGTGCTGCAGAAGTTGTGTCTCACTAGTCCCACTCCAGAGGGGGCACAATCCCTGATGATTCTTCAGCTATCCAAACAGGTCTGACAGTTTTCGTACTTTGGGACCGAGATGCAGTGTTACTCAGCTCAGTGGTGTTCTGGGGACGATGCTAAGCCAGGAATCGAACTCTGGACCTCACGGATGGATAGCATGTCCTCCGTCCCCCTTGCTAATTCTTTTGTGTTGTCCCTGGGGCATGGGGGCACAGGCGGCAGTGCTCAGTGCTCTTGGCTCTGTCCTCAGGGATCAGTCCTGCCGGGCTGGAAGGACCATATGAGATGCTGGGGATGGAACCCAGATCAGATGCCCTACCCACTGTATCAGCACTCCCCTGACCTGGCCCTTCCCCTGCCCCTGGACTTCCCAGCCCCGAATCCTAATTCTCACCTTGCTCTGGGGATATGGCATCTTTTGAATAAAGAGTAAAGGAAGAAACCTTGCTCCCCTCTGCTCACTGTGCTCCCATTGGCCTAGCCTGGCTCCTGCAGGAAGCCCCTCTGTGATCTCAGCATCTCCCTCTCACTCTCTGCTCTCCTCCGACCCACCCACATGCTACAGAAATAGCAGGTGATTCCTGCTGCTCCTCAGAGGGGAGGACTCTCCAACATGCCTCACCGGACTTCAAGCTAAGTAGGACTCTCTCACTACCCAGTCTCACAACTGTTTGATCCCATTTGAGTTATCTGAATGGAAATGATACAGAACTTTATCACATAAGCCTCATTTCCCAGTCTCTCTGTGCAGGGTGCTCCTGGGGTCAGGAACCAAGGGGCTGGCCAGGTTACTGCAGAAAAACTCAGTCTGATTCACCGATTCCCTAACATTTGCATTTGGGTTTCAACTGATGATGAAAATAGGTAAATTTTATAAAACATTTTTATGCCATCATCTTTTCTAATTTAAACTGATCCTGCCTATTCAGACTCTTTAGGCATACAGTGCAGGTCAGATAGCTGAGCTGCAAGCAGTGGACACAGGCTTTTGTTAGAAATAATTTCAGGTTTATAAACCATTGCAAAATGGTCCTGGGAGACCAGGACCTCCCTTCAGTAGCTCTTTACCCTGTTTGCCTTAGGATTGGAGCTTCATGCTTTCCCCTGCCTTTTTCTCTCACCCGTCTTTCTTCCCATTTGTTTTATACATGATTAACCTTTACTATTAATACTTAGTCTATTTCCTATAGTGATATGTTCTTGTGTAGCCACAATGTAATTGTCAGCTTACGATATCTTCATTCTGTCATCCATATTCCCAGTTTTGTTAGTGATCTAAGTGATGCCAATTATGTAATATTTTCTTTTCATCTATAGTCAGATCTCATACATGGTTGCTATGTCCCTTTAACCTTCTTTAATTTGAAACACTTTGCAGAATTTCTTTGCTTTTATGAATGCAGTCATGTACACATACCCATACCCTTATCTTAAATTTTATCATTTACCTTAATTTTTTTGGGGGTGCAAAGGATTGAGCCCAGGCCTCTCACATATTTGAGGCATTATGCACAGGACTTAAAGTCTTTGACTGGAATGTTCCAAAATTACAATTTCTGATTATACAAATATTTTTGTTGTTTTGGGGTGATACCGGCGCAATCCTGGCAGTTCTGAGGGAGACCATGTGAGGTGCTGGGGATTGAGCCCAGGACAGCTATGTGCAAGGCAAGCTCCTTGCCCACTGTGCCATCTCTCTCACCACTAGATAAATGATTTAATTAAGTATGAGATCTTTGTGTTGGTCTGGGGGGACACAAATTAAGATTTCTTCAAGAATTGAGATGACGGAGTAGGTAGTTGGGACTCTTGCCAAGGTGAATCTGGGAGCTGCGTCTAGTTGACAGCTGGTACAGTTATTAACTTATACTCATCCATCTATTTGATTGCTCTACTTACTTTTCTTTTTTAAAAACTGTATTTATATTTAAGAAGTAATAAGACCTTTCTGGATTTTACTCATGTATTAACCTTGCCATTTTCCAGATCTAGGAATGACATCATGAAAAGGAATCTTAGTTTTCTAGTCCAAAGAAACAGTAATACCAAATAAGAAAATTTATTCTGTTTTGGGATTGAATCAATATAACAGCTCATGAATCATTACTGGTTCACGATAGTGAGATCCAAATGCAAAACCTGTTTTACTTTTCAAGCTGAATCATTAACTAATGAATTTTTCTTTGCAGTGGAGAAGAATTAGAATGTAACTTGAAAGATCTTCGACCAGCAACTGATTACCATGTCAGGTGAGTTTAGATATGAAAGCTAGAACTGCACTACAGAGTTCCAATTGCTAATCTAAATCAGATTTGCTTTTCAAAGTATTTTTTTCCAAATCCTGTTCCAGTAAAATATTGAAAATTTGGTAAGGTTTTTTTTAAAAAAAAAGCACTTGGTTCATGGAAATTACCTGACCAATCATTGTAGCTCCTTGACTCACTGTCTATTCACTAGTATTCTGTACTCAAGGAAGCAGTAATTAGCAATACACAAAAGTGTTTTCTTTTTTAAAAAAATATATATACATATATATATGAATCACCATGAGATATACAGTTACATAGTTGTTCATGATTGGGTTTCAGTCATACATAGAAATGTTCCAATACCCATCCCTTCACCAGTGCACATTTCCTGCCATCAGTGTCCCCAGCTTCCCTCCCTCCTGTGCCCACCCTACCCCCACAGGCTGCCTCTATGGAAATATGGAAACACTTCTTTTCTCTCTCTCTCTCTCTCTGACTATCTATCTGTCTGTCTATCTCTGTCTCTGTCTCTCTTTTTCTCATATTTTCCTTTTAGGCATGGTGGTTTCTAGTACTGTTACTGAAGGGTATCATGCATATCACTTTACCTCTTTTCAGCACTCAGTTTTTGTCCAAAATGATCATTTCCAATTATAATTGTCACAGGGTCCCTTCTCTGTCCTAACTCTTTTCCTTTTTATGTAACTCTTCCTCCTTTTTATGGTGTTTGGGTTGACCACAGGCATGGTAAACAGCCTAACTATTACACTCTCTGGCCCCAAAACGCTTCTGATGATAGAAAAAGTAGAAGAGTTTTAAACACTTCGAGTAAACACTTAATTTTAAAAATGAATTTTAATTTATATGGTTTCTGTGAACTAAGATTTTGCGGTTTTTAATTTTTCAGCAGGTTTTAAATAAAGACCATACATATATAAACTGTGCTCTGACTAAACACCTAAAGTTCTTCCCAAGTTGCAGGAAGACCTTTTTTATTTAAAAATTTTTAATGAAAAACACCATGAAATAGAATTACAGACTTACACATTTTTGTGACTACGTTTCAGTCATACAGTGTTTAGTACTCATCCCTCCACCAGTTCCCATTCTCCACCAGCGTTCTCAGTATCCCTCCCATCACCCCTGCCCCCCGCCACCCCTCTCCTCCCACCTCTGTGGCAGGCACATTCCCTTTTACTCTCTCTCCTTTTGGGTGTTATGGTTTGCAATACAGGTAGTAAGTGGCCATCATATTCAGTCTATAGTCTACTTTCAGCATGCAAGAAGACCTTTAAACCTTAAAAGGCATAAAGGTTTTGAAATAAATAAAACAAATTGTAAATTAACTTTGGCAAGAATTTACCCAATTTGGTAAAGATATAAGTTTTTATAAGCTGAATATGTAGTTTGAAATCATTGCTGTGATTTTTTTTCCAAAATTTTTACTGTGACTGCTGAAAAGTGGGTTAGCTAATCCTAAGGAGAAACTCAGCCACCACAAACATACGAGGAAGACAGTATTAGCTAAATATTACAGAGCTCATTTGATTATTTAAAGATATTTCCATCTATCCATTTGTGTTTGTTTGCATTTAGGTAGATTTATAAATGTCGACCTTAACAAGTTTATTATACAAATTTATTTTTATTTTATTTAAAAGTAAATTAAGCTAACCAGAAATGTTAGCCGTAATAATATATGTAGAACTGGAGAAACAGCAAAAGGTTAAGCAAATTCTTTACACAGAGGTCCAGGTTATATCTCTAGCACTACATGGTCCCCCAACTACTACAAGATAGGATGCACCCCACAAAAATCTCTTAAGATTCTATATGTAGTAAGTTTCCTTTCTTCAAATGTGTACATAAAAATTATGTAATAAAATTACAGGCATCAATCATTCTTTATTGTACTTCCCAATGGTTATTTCATACCATATTTTTATTTTTAATGGAATGGTGGCAGAATAACCTAATAACTATAATACTGACACATGTATAGCACTGTAGCACTGTCTTCCCATTGTTCTTCGATTTGCTCGAGCAGGCACCAGTAACGTCTCCGTTTTGAGACTTATTGTTACTATTTTTGGTATATTGAATACGATAAGGGTAGCTTGCCAGGCTCTGCCATTTGGGCGGGATACTCTTGGTAGCTTGCCAAGCTCTCTGAGAGGACAGAGGAATCGAACCCGGGACAGCTGCATGCAAAGTAAACGCCCTACCCACTGTGCTATCACTCCATATAATGTATATTATGTTTTATAAGGTGAGTTGTAGTCAGATTGTGATGTAAATTAATTATTCTAACTTTGGCCAATTCATAGATTCCTTCCAACAATTTTTCATGTTTGAGGATGTATTCAGCTTATATCTTATTAACTACACTATTTAAAACTAAGTTTAAAGCAAGGCATTTTCTGTTCATTCATAAAAAACACATCTGCTTAGCTTTAGTTTAGATGAACTCTTGCAACCATATCCTCTGGTTTAAATGAAACTTTGGATGTTGAGTTAACTGTGTCTTCACCCAGCCACATTAAACTTTTCACATAATCTGCACATATAAAAAGATTTGTATTTTTTGTGTAGCTGAGATGAGATGATAATAGAAATAGATTAGCTATACTTGCAAGCACTTGATTTAACAATGAACCAGAAAATGTAACACCACATAGTGAGTTATGTAAATATTCTCCTTTATTCATTGTCAACATATGTTTTCTTTTCCCCCCATCTTTAACAGTTTGTTACTGCTTTATTGATTTCTAGTTCCTTCATGAGGTGATAATACCCTTTTTTAAGAAATTTGTTATCATAAACAGTCTTTCATGATTTACTAGTCTTCCATTATTTACTAGGCAGTTGTTTCCTTTTATTAGTTTTAACTCTCTGACAACGTCTAAGACCACTTGAGATCATTTACTCATCAATTCTTTTTACTGCCTAGTCTCATGAATACCTAGAATTCTGGGGCTGTGAATGAATTGTTTTTCTCTTATAAAGAGAAGAGGGGCATGAGGTGATTACCACTGGATCCAGACTTTGTCCTGACATAGCTGGAGCCCCATACTCGTGGCTTCTATGACATGACACATATGTGGCACTATACATGTACAATCTAAGGACTACCACGTCTTTGGTCTAGCAAACAATTTTTCCAGTATATTCTGTAACACTCTGGAGTTTTCAAAAAATTCTCCCTTCTTGTTTGTGACATCTTTTGAGTCATTTTTCAAAACCCTTCTCCTAATGGTAATATCTGTAATCCAGATTTTAGTTGTTTTATTGTTTTTTCTGTTGTGGTGGTAGTGCTGGGAGTCAAGGTAATAATTTCTGGTGCTCTGGGGCTATTTGATTGATGCCTAGGTATTGAGTCCAGGACCATATAGGTTCAAGACATGTCTTTACCATTTGAGTCACAGTTTTAAACGCCATATTTTTGCCTTGCCTAGACTGTTTGCTGTATAGATCTATCATTTTTCTTTCCTTACACACATCCTTTATTCAAGAGAGATAAGAAGCACAACTTATGGTCCTTAGATTTTGCTTCCTCTTCCTTGAATTACTTTGAAAAGCCACCCTGATGGAAGAATTTAGCATGTGAATTAATGGCTCTATCACTTACGAGGTGCATAGGCAAGCCATTTAAACTTCTTTGGACTAGTTTTCTCATTTATAAAGTAAAGGTAGTATTTATAACAGTCTCAGAAAAATGCTGTGAGAGCAAAGAAATATATTTATGAGTATGTCAGAAATCAGTCATAGATTATATCATTTATATGTACCTGATAAAGCCAGCATATTATAAATAATCAATCTAATGTAAACCTGTATAAAATATGTATCATAAAGTATGTTAATTTGTTTTACATTTCATATTATTTTCCCACAGTTGGTATAGTCTTTCCACACTCTAAAAATAAGGCTGCATGAGGTGGGTCCCTTAAACCTATAAGTAGTTAGAACATACCACTGTTTTATTGGGATAAAGATAATTGGCACTTAAAATTTCTAAGAGGGAAGCAAAATTTTGTGCAGTTGAATTGACATTCTCAAAGTTTTGGTTCCCTTGGATAAAGAAACATCTACACAATGGAATACGATGCAACTGTCAGGAAAATGAAGTCATAAAATTTGCCTATAAATGGATGGACATGGAGAGTATCCTGCTGACTGAAATGAGTCAGAAGCAAAGGGACAGCTACAGAATGACTGCATTCATTTGTGGTCACTCTGTTATCCCGTTGCTCATGTTGCTCATCGATTTGTTCGAGCGGGCACCAGTAATGTCTCATTGAGAGACTTATTGTTACTGTCTTTGGCATATCCGATATATATTGTAGCTTATATTGTAGAAGAATAATATCCATGGCCAGGGAAATACAAGGTTTAGGAGGCCTAACCCCTAACCTGTGGTTGGAACTAACCACATGTATCTGTGGGGCTGAGGGTAGGGAAGATAGAGGAGAGACCACTATGACAATAATAGCTGGGAATGATCACACTAGGCCAGATCTGAGGGTTAAAAGTAGGTAAGGGTTATTCTTTTTTTTTTTTAATTTATTTATTATTAATTAGAGAATCACCATGAGGGTACAGTTACAGATTTATACACTTTTGTGCTTATACTTCCCTCATACAAAGTTCGGGAACCCATCCCTTCACCAGTGCCCATTCTCCACCACCCGTAAACCCAGCGTCCCTCCCACCCTCCCCAATCCCATCTCCCCCCCACCCCACCCTGCCACTGTGGCAAGGCATTCCCTTCTGTTCTCTCTCTCTAATTAGCTGTTGTGGTTTGCAATAAAGGTGTTGAGTGGCCGCTGTGCTCAGTCTCTAGCCCTCATTCAGCCCGCAACTCCCTTCCCCCACATGGCCTTCGACTACAATGTAGTTGGTGATCGCTTCTCTGAGTTGACCTTTCCCCGGAACGTGAGGCCAGCCTCGAAGCCATGGAGTCAACCTCCTGGTACTTATTTCTACAGTTCTTGGGTGTTAGTCTCCCACTCTGTTATTCTATATACCATAGATGAGTGCAATCTTTCTATGTCTGTCTCTCTCTTTCTGACTCATTTCACTCAGCATGAAACTTTTCATGCCCATCCACTTAACTACAAAATTCTTGACCTCCTTTTTTCTAACAGCTGCATAGTATTCCATTCTATAGATGTACCAAAGTTTCCTCAACCAGTCATCCGTTCTGGGGCATTCGGGTTTTTTCCAGATTCTGGCTATTGTAAACAGTGCTGCGATGAACATACATGTGCAGATGTTGTTTCGATTGTACTTTTTTGCCTCTCTGGGATATATTCCCAGCAGTGGTATTGCTGGGTCAAATGGGAATTCAATATCTAATTTTTTGAGAGTCGTGGTAAGGGTTATTCTTGATAACTTTTCAGTATCAATATTGCAAACCACAATGTCCAAAGGGTGTGTGTGGAGGGGGGAGAAGAGAGAAGAAAAGCACCTGCCTTAGAGTAGAGGCTGGCAGGGGGTGGGGGGTGATGGGAGGAAGACTGGGGACACTGGTGCTGGGAAATGTGCACTGGTGGAGGGATGGGTGTTGGGATGACTGAAATCCAATCATGAACAGCATTGTAATGGTCTGTCTCCCAGAGATTCAATAAAAAAGTTTTTAAAAAAATAAAAGTTTTGGTTCTTGGAATGTAAGCTTTTATCAAATAAAAATTTAATCAAGTAAAGTCACCAAGAAGCCCTCAAAAAGACCATGTGGATATAATTTCCTTCCTTGATTTTTTTTCTTATAAAACTTAGAAAACTGCCCTTACTATACAGCTGCAAAATGAGCACTTACAGTCATTGCCGTTTTTGTTCCTGCATTTCTAGTTTACAAAGTATCTCTCTCGTGGAAGTCTTTACGGCCAGTGGTGGAAATGGAAATATTCCCTTTAGCAGTCCGAAACATACTGCATTTGCTACCAGTCTCACACATTTTGATTAAGACCTGCAGAATTTTCTACTCAAATCATTCCAGTAGCCTGAGAGGTTTCTTTCTCACCTTGCCATGAAGCCTCACGGGGGTTTCTGTTCTTTCATTTCTTGCTGGTTTTGATTTTTCTCCTGCACTTCCATCCCCTTCACTTTGATTATTCAGTACCTTTTTAGATGTGTTTTCTCATTTTTGACTTTTCCCTCCTGTGATAGTATTGCCGACAGTTCACCAGTCAGCTGAGCAGGCCCTTCTTTTCAGTCCCTCTCTAGCAGCAGTCCGTGTCTCCATCAGAGTGCTGTCACTGAGCTGTCTGCTGCATGCCATCAGTTGCCAGGCAAGAATAGCTCTTGATTCCTTGCCATCTTCTCCCTGTTACTGGAAATAGTTCATAAGAGACTGTGTCAGCCTTGAGGCCCAGCTCCAGCTCCTGTGTTTGTGGCTTTTTTTCACCTGCCCTGCCATATTCCCCGCACACATCTCTTGCTGAAAATATGTGTCCTGGGGTAGTTCAGGTTATAAGGGATATTTTTTCCTCCTCACTTTGTGGTATTTGTGTGTGTGTATTATTGCTACACATTTATCCAACAACTATTTTTTCCTCTCCTAGTTATTATATAAAAGTAATTCTCCTTTGTTGATTTGAAAAACTTAGGTATTCGGTCTTGAGTTAACTTTTTATTTATCACTTTCATATTTGTCACTGATTTCTTATAGAGATTGCTTTCTAAGGGGAGTTAGTAATGGTTGAATATGAGAACTCAGTTTGTGGTTATGAAAATATAATTATTTGGTGTTTCCACAGTTTTGTATTTTATGTATTATATAAAAATACAGATAGGAAATCTTGCATGTGAGAAATATTGTGCATATACTATGTGCATATGGTTGTTACTATACCTTGAGGAAGGAAAAGTGAGAAGAAAAATCAATGCATAAATAATATTTCATAGTATTTATATGTAAGTATGCTTCTATTAACATATCACTTATTTTTTACATAAGCAGAGAAGCGTGTTTTTTAATTGATACTTCATCAATCATATTGGCATTGAAATAACCAGTTTTCTATGGGAGTAAAGAATTTGTTTTTTCAGTTGGTAGAAGAATCTACAGTTTAAATGTTGATGAATAGTAATTTCATGATTAAAAATAGTTTTCCAGTCAGTGGTATAAACAGTTTGTCCAAGAAGTTGCCCATAGATGATATCATGTAATAGCTTTTTCCAGAAAAATGATGTGATGTAACATTTCCAAAACTATGGTTGACCAGCTCAGTAGAGAGTTATGAAATAGGTGTTATTGACCAGAAATTGTGGGTCCTAGTGAATTAACAACGTGCTGGAAGAAGTTGGAAGCAAGTTTTCGAAATTCTTGGGGCACCTATTTCATAAGCATCAGTTAAGCTGAAACAAATGTGAAAACTTACACATATTTAATATATTCGTAGAAAAAGGGTATTTTGTAGAGGGATATGTGCAAAATAAATTCAACTGTTTTGATTTATTGAGTCTTAGAAACAGATCCTTCTATCATATGATGATATTTATAGGGAGAAAATATCACCTTCTTGTGAAAAAAAAAATCTTTGAAAATGTAGCATTACTTCTAAACACTTTTCTATTACAGTTACTGATAAAAACAGAAGGGGTTAGTATTGCAATTAATTGTTACTTATTTACCAGTCAATGGAATTGACTAACTGTAGTCATAGACTGGGATTCTCAGACATTGTGTCAAACTTTCGGTACTGTTCTCAAGGCATTTATATTGCCATATTAATGGATCTTGTTTTCCTAGTACTTTTACCAGTGCAAATGAATTAATTGCAGTTTTGGTGTTTTTTTGTTTGTTTTCAAATTTCAATAGTAGGGAATATAATTCTGTGTGACTTGTTCAACTTCAGGTTTTCAACTGCCTCAGATTGTTGTCTTCTGCCAGTTCATTTTCTCCCTCCTGATATCCTCCCAGCTAGGCTGCCAAGCCCTCCTCTATTACTCTTGTTTCTCTCACCTAATTACTGTGGATTTCAGACTCCAAGAATCTAATGGAAGAAAAAAAACAAACATGACGGAGTTCAGATCCACGGCCGGTATCTCCCCACAGTCCAGTCTGCTGGCACTTTGCACGCCCTTCCCTGGCTCCTTGCCTCTGCTCTATTAGCCTGATGGATTTGGGGCACTATTTTTGTGAACCCAGTGTACACAGTATGGCACAGGCTAGTAGGCGAATTACAGAGATTCTTACTAGGACCCTCAGCGGGCAAAGTCCTTGAGCACAGCCCAGCCAACAGCACTCTCAGCCCGAGATGATAGTTGAGCGTGGTTGGTGTCTGTAATGCACATGACCTGTCCCGTCCGAAGCAAGAGCTACTCTCACTTTTATCCTAGGATTCTCGAGCCTGTTCTACAACTTCAGGTTCTTAAGGAAGCTAAGGCGTATGTGTATTTCTGTGTGTGTGTCTGTGTGTCTGTGAGTCTGTGAGATGCCCAGAGGTGCTCCGGGGACACATACTGCCAGAGATGAAACTGGCATGTAAAACATTGTAAAAACATGTAAAAACATTGCACAGTTTGAACTCTTTCCCCAGCTATCCTTTTTTGTTGTTTGCTTTTCGAGGAATCTCCAAAATTACTTTCAGCTTTGGTTTACTGTTCAAATTTAAGCTTGATTTCAGAGAATTAACCAGCTTCTTAGTTACTAGTTTCCCTCTCCTTCTCCTTCCCCCAGCTACTTTGAAGCCTAGTCCAAACTATTATTCCACTTGTGAACCACATTAGCCCCAAACAACCAAATATGGTTCCTTAAAATCTTTAAAAAATAGAACCTGTTCCCATTTCAGCCTGCTGTACTCAGAATGCTAACATCATTTGAATATTCTCTTTAAGAGGCCATTAATTTTTTATCAATAAATTTTCCCTTCATCCTTTTTTCCTCTTTGCAGCATATATGTTGGGATAATTGGGATAATTTTTTCTGTTGTGAATTATTTTATAGTTTGAATGAGGCTGACTCCATCCCTGCAGTGTACTTAGTGTGCTTTTCTGGCTTATACCGTCACCTAAAGTGATGATGATGTCTAGTCAGATACAAGTTCAGTTTTCTGGCAAAAAAATTGTAGTGTTATGATCTCTTAGGGCTGCACAAGTCTGCTTGACTCTTTGAGGTCATCATTGCTGCTGTCTTTTAATTTACAGATGACTCTTGGTATGTTCTTCTCTCCCATCCATACTCCCCGTGTATCTTGGGCCAGATGCAACCCATGAATTGACATTGGAGAATTCTGTTCCATAAATTGAAGCTGGATCCTTGCCCATGCTTATCATACTCTAGATTCATTTTATGTAACTGACTCCCACTGAGCTTATCCTGACTATATGGAAATGATCTTGCAGATAATACTGATCAATTTTATACTTTTCTGTCCCCACTTACAGTGAATGCAGTTTTTTCAAAAAGAGCATTTCTTTCATCAAGTTGCATGGAGAATATTCTAATAGTTAGATCCCACCAGACATCATAGTGTCCTCCCAAAAGACAACTAAGTTAGCTCTCTAGTACATAGGTATTTTGGAAAGTAATCATGTCTCTTGACATGACAGGTCTCTGAGTTTTCTGTAATGAACTTTCTGGAGAAAGGACTATGTTGATTGCATACCTACTACGTAGTACCTGTTTTCCCATAATATTGTTATTTTCCACTGTTATATCATTGGACAGAGTGAGGGGCAAATAGTTTTGTGGGTATTTCAAAAAGCATGATTGTTGAGTGAGAATATCAGACAATATAATATAGCATTTAAACTTTAGCTGTGTAGCTTTTAGGGAACTTCCTTCCATCTCTAGTATGGGTTTTCATATGTCTTTAATAGGATTTCATGAAAAGATGTTTATGGGAATTGAAGGCCTGATACAGACTCTTGAACAATTCTTAATAGTTTAATCTTTGCATCTTTTTTAAGCAACAAAGATTCTTTGTTGGGACTGGAGAGATGGCACAGCAGGTAGAGCATTTGCCTTGCACGCGGCCGACCTGGGTTCCCAGCATCCCATATGGTCCCCCACATACTGCCAGAGTAATTCCTGAGGGCATGAGCCAGGAGTAACCCCTGTGCATCACCAGGTGTGACCCAAAATGGAAAAAAAAATTATTCGTTGTTGTTTTTTCTTAATTTATTTAGGGGGGTGCACAAACCTGGAAGTGCTTAAAGACTATTTGCTTCTGGTTCAGTGCTTGGACACCACTCCTCATGGTGCTCAGGGGAACATGCAGTGCTGGGTTTCAAACTCCGACCTCTCATATGCAAAGCATGCACAATAGCCCTTTGAGCTGCCTTCCTGGACCTTCTGTAGTTCTCTTCAAAAGAGTATGTTTTCACACTAGTTAAATGCCCAACATTTTAAAGACAGAGAAAGGAGGATGCTAAAAATCAACTTACCGGGGCCGGAGCGATAGCACAGTGTGTAGGGCGTTTGCCTTGCACGCGGCCGACCCGGGTTCGATCCCCGGCATCCCATATGGTCCCCCAAGCACTGCCAGGAGCAATTCCTGAGTGCAGAGCCAGGAGTAACCCCTGAGCATCGCTGGGTGTGACCCAAAAAGCAAAAAAATAAATAAATAAATAAAAATCAACTTACCCTATTTTCTGCTATCAGAAGAGAATCTTTTATTTTGTAGGATTTCCTGAGCTTTTCTTCACCGCATCTCTGGAGATATCAGGCACACATGTTCAAGGTCGAGCCAAGCCTCTCAATGTGCAGATGTACAGCTTTAGTATTGGCGTAGGTGCAAGAGATGAAAGTTCCCATAGATAAATCAGAGCATCATTGAATTAATGACACACTTGCTAGTCATGCCTTGTTCTTGAACATTTGTATTTCTTCCTAAATATTTTTGTTTCATGAAAACAATTCAGAGATGCTATTCCTTCTGTTGTTTTCACGTCTGTGATCTCTCCTGCCTGTGCTTGCTCACCCCTCCTTGTTCTTTTACTCTCAGTCCATTCCAGAGTCAAGGCGTTTTGGTTTTTAGAATGTCTTTGGAGAACATTCTGGGGGCTAACACTTATTTTTATATATATATAGCACATTCTTTTCTTGTCAGTAGACTCTCCCTGTCTGAAATGGGATTGGTGATTCAGATCACTAGTGGAAGAGAGAATACTTGGTGGGGGCAGGGGCGGGAGAAATGTCAGGGGGCTCTTCCCTCCTGGGCAGGGAGAGGGGTGGTCCCCTGAAAATGCTGACCCTTGTCAGGTGTGGACAAAAACAGCAGGCAGAAAGTAGACAAAGGACCAAACATGATTGCCTCTCAGTATCTGTATTGCAAACTATAATGCCTCAAAATAGAGAGTATGATCAAAATTGTCTGCCATAGAGGCAGAGGGAGGGGTGGGGTGGGGGGTGGAAGGATCCTGGGGACATTGGTGGCAGGAAATGTACACTGGTGGGAGGATGAGTGGTCGATCATTGTATGGCTGAAACTCAGAACATGAAAGCTTTGTAATTACCTCACAGTGATTCAATTTATAAAAGAGAGAGAAAAGAAAAGAAAAGAAAAGAAAAGAAAAGAAAAGAAAAGAAAAGAAAAGAAAAGAAAAGAAAAGAAAAGAAAAAAGATACAGATAAGTAGCAGAGTCACAGTGTTCATGACCCAAGAAAATTCTATTTTCTGGAAAGTCCTGGTACAAGTCTAAGATTAAAAGCCCTGGCCAGCTCGTCGGCCACCTCCACTCACTGTGTCTGTCTCCTTCGGTTTCAGGGTGTACGCCATGTACAATTCTGTGAAAGGCTCCTGCTCCGAGCCCGTCAGCTTCACCACTCACAGCTGCGCGCCCGAGTGCCCCCTCCCACCCAAGCTGGCACACAGGGGCAAGAGCTCGCTCACCTTGCAGTGGAAAGTGAGTAACGTCAAGTGTGGAACGAGTCTAAAGCCTTTAACCACTTAGCGTTACTCCAGTCAACTGGTGTCTGATGTTCTTCTCAGTCATTGTGAAATATTACGATGGTATCAAGAGTTACCACATCTTCCTATAAAAATGGGCAAAGTAACAGAAAAGGGAACTGTGATACCCAGCTTTCCCAGCTTTAGGTTTCTTCACAGAGGGACTGGCTGGGTTTATCTTTTAGATAATGGGAAATACTTTATAAGGGATATACTTAAAATATCTAAGTATAATTTTCTGAGAGTTTCATTCCTTTGAGAACAGTAAGAGACTTTAGCAAGAGGTTTTGTAAAGAAAGAGGTAGGCACAAAGTGATCTTAAAGTTCTCTTAGCTTTATTCAAGTGGTAACAAAAATAATTGATGTTTAAAACTATCGAATGTTTCATGGTGTGAGTAACATTAAAACTTCATTATATCTACTAATTAGGCCTTGGGATCACTAATTATTTTTAAGACAGAATTATATGTTTCATGAAATTCCATTTACTCTTCACTTTTGCTCAAAAGATGCTATCATTTGCCATGTCAGAGTTGTGCATTTCCGCGAAAATAGCTTGTTGTCCATCTCCATAGCAATTATTTCTGTGCTCTTGAAATTCTGAAGTGTGGTTTAAAAAATAAGATTTGTAGAAGTAGAAATAATAGCTTTATAGTATTTGGGGGAGAGCAGTAAAGGTGAGAAAAAAAAAAAAGAATACTAGGAGGGCCAGTGCTGGAAAAGGAGTATTTGATCTTTTTGTTCCTTGAGGGTAAGATTTGTCTAGGGAGCTGCCAAAAGAGCAGTTGAGAATGGTGGTTAGCAGCCATGCAGGGCTTGGGTAGGCCCCGCTCTTGTGAGCAACTGTGTTCTTGAGCCAGTAGCCAGCAGTGACTGTGTTCTTTTTTTGACAAAGACAAAGTTTCAAATGGCTTAGAATCTGAACTATTTTATTTTCCTTCCTGGCTTCCAGGGATAATCCAGGTCAGTGATTCCCTACCTTTTCAGAGTTTAACACCCAGCTAGTCATCATTAATTTTGTTCCTTGGAGCATATAC
The DNA here is from genome assembly GCF_027595985.1 of Sorex araneus. Lineage (NCBI taxonomy): Eukaryota > Metazoa > Chordata > Mammalia > Eulipotyphla > Soricidae > Sorex > Sorex araneus. Next base: position 306,786,624 of record NC_073303.1, on the reverse strand, counting down.
ATCCATTTTTAAATGTGTCCTATATATTACATGTAAGCATACATAAGTATTTCTTAAGAAAATAATGAAAGCCTATTTTGTTTGGAAAATATAAGGCATTTTCCTGAGCCAAGGGGGACCCCCTTTGGTTTATAAGGGGTCTTAGAAACCTAAAGTTGGGAATCACTGATACATAATTCTGCTTAAAAACTGGATAAAATTCAGACCTCACCAGACCCAGAACAAAATTTTCTTAGAAAAATGTTTCAACCTCAACTTTTGAACTTAATACGCTTCTTGAAATGATCCCAGAGGGATCGGGGCACATTAGGTCAAGGAGGGGGGGAAACAGGTTTGTCTCTTTGTGGGGTACACTTGATGACTATTGGGGGTGCACTCTACATTGAACTAACTTGTGGTAATGTTTGATCAGGAAAACACAGGAACTATCTAGGGCTTTTCTCCTGGGAGAAGAATATAGAGCTATCATAGGCATTATTTATCAATCAACTAGGTTGTTCATAAATTCCATCTGTGAACAGCTTTCTCTAATCTCATCTTATTATTTTTTTAGGCACCAAATGACAATGGTTCAAAAATCACCAACTACCTTTTAGAATGGGATGAGGTAAGCGTATTTTCATGGTCATCTTTGTAAGTAAGGCATCACTTCAAAATAAATAGACTGAGCAGACCTATTCTTTTACATGATGTGCTAAACTGGTAGAAATAAATATAATGCAGAAAAATGTATTATATCTATAATGCATTTATAATATTTATTTTTATTTATTATATTTCTTTATAATAAATATGCAGAAAAATGCATTTCACAGTAATTAACTAAAGTAATAGTTATTTACTGTGAAAAATGAAGATGGATATGAATTTTATATTAAGTTATATTGGCTTATTTGCGAGATGGGATCTGATCAATTTTGTAATCGATAGCCAGCCACTTAATTAGTGTTAGTAATTGATTGCTTTGTCATCTCAACTGCCCAAAGCCATTCTGCATTGATAGTTCTGATAGGAAAAACCACACTATGGGTTCGGAAGTGCAATTTGTTTTCCCATTTTGAATGCCAGGGGTGTACTTTGGCATTGCACTATCTGGAACAGTAGGACAGTAGCTAGACCGTGTGAGACTAGACCATGACAGGTCTGTCCTCTGCGGCTTGTGTCATCAGAGGACCTTGGAGGGTACCCATGATGGAGTTTCCTTGTTCTTAAGGTCACTTTGTGCTGTATGGTGGGTTACATGCACTGCGTTTCTGGCTGGCTCTGTTGATCTTCCACGGAATCTCAAGCTGGAAGTATTGATACAAAGGTTTCTAGCTCAGATTTCCCTTTTGTCCCAGAAGCTCTTAATTCCATCTGTATGTTTACCCTTTGCTTTATCTTTTTGTGATTGAACAAGCCAAGTAATGATTTAAGAGTGGGAAGTGGGGAGAAATGAAAGTTGTGTGTAACTTCAATTTAAGGAAATTAAAAGATTGAAGACAGAGATTATACAAAAAGTGACTTGTCAAGTATAAAAAAAATTAAAATAAAATTGTATGAAAGCGACCTTCATCACTTTCTGCAGAAGCATATTTCCTATCTGCATTGTATCTGAGTTGCTAAAGTCCCAAAACAAACTCTTTTGTTCTTAGAATCCTTGTGAGCAGTTTCTGAGTGCAGATTGGTGAAAGCGCAATCTTAGCCAATGGTTTTACAGAATACATAAGCTTCATTTAAAGATGGCTTGTTTAGGAAGTGAAACTACCCCAGTGGCCTTTGGAGAAAGAGATTTTTTTTTTTAATTTTAAATTTTTTATTGAGTCACCATGTGGAAAGTTACAAAGTTTTCAGGTTTAAATCTCAGTTATACAATGCTCGAATACCCATCCCTTCACCAGTGCACATATTCCACCACCAAGAATCCCAGTATAGCTCCACCCCGCACCCTCACACCCCTAACCCCCCACACCCCTAGCCCCCCCACCCTTAGCCCCCCGCCTGTGTAACTAATAAATTTCACTTTACTTTCACTTTGATTGCATTCAATATTTCAACAAAACTCACTATTATTGTTTGGAGAGTCTCTCCCCTAAAGTCAGACCTGCTGAAAAGGAAGCATTAGATAATTTGTTTTCCATTGCTGAGGATGAAGAGGTATGAGGTCGAGTGACCACTCTTAGCGGCCTCTCCATTTTGGGTTTCTGTATTTTAGTATTTTAGTAACTAAGTCCAGAGAGATATCTGCCAGAAGTTGCATCATTGCCAACTTGTACTTCTCAGTTACATTATATTCCACATAGAGACTCAAGAGAGTTGGAGAAGAACGTGGCTGTCCTACATATAAGCTATCATAACATCTGCCTGCATTTTCTTCATTATGAGGGTCCGTGAGTCTTACAAGTCTTTCTGACTTTTGTGTTAGTGTATTGCACTGACTATCGTTTCTCTCATGTTTAAGATTTTATGTCAAGAACAATTTATCAGTAAGCAGGGTTTTTTTTTAAATTTCAGATAAACTTTCAGAATACAATGTGTGTGTAAGTGTGTGTGTGTGTGTGTGTGTGTGTGTGTGTGTGTGTGTATGTGTGTGTGTGGGAGAGAGAGAGAGAGAGAGAGAGAGAGCACTCTCAGAACACTCTGTGTGTGTGTCTGTCTGTGTTTGTATTTTTTGCTGTTTCTGTCTTGGATTCTGGCCTCATGAGTTAAGTAAGGTAAGAGAAGGTAGAGTACTTGAATAGGAAACCTCCAAGGAAAACCCAGGTGCCGCAGGAAATGGTAACAGTGACTCAGTTGTTGGCTTTCTTCCCTTTGAACATGGATTGAAAGTATCCTGGTGTGGTGCCTGAGGGAAATATGGCCCAGCCTCAGAGGAAACAGAGGGGCCAGGTCTGATAACCATTTATAATCAATGGTGACTATGAGGAAGTAGAAACCACAGAATGCTCAACTGTTTGTTTTCCTTCTGCCTTTTATAACTTGCCTTTTTTAACTTCAATCTTTTTCTTGCCCCTCTGTTAATTCTTCTGATTTTTCCTTTCCTCATTATTTTTTCTCCCACATACAAATTCCTGCCAGAGTTGACTTTGGAGAGGTTAAGTCTCATGGACAGTAGACAGTATAGGAATCCTCCTGCTTTCTGTGCCTCGATAATATCACCTTCTGAAAGAAGCTTCAGACCACAGCCACTGTCCAGTGCTCTTCAGGAACAGAGACTCCCTGGAAGTAGAGACAAAGGGGAAACCCCGGAAGCGTGTTTTAGGAAATGTGGATCATGTTGGAAGTCTCAGACCCAAGGCTTGACTCCTCTGTCAGCTTGTGTGCTTTTATTTGCACCGTCTCGAATCTGGTAGTAAAGACTAGATTGCCCCATGTGGCAAGAGATTATTTGAGAGTCCTTTCCTCTCCTGCTTGCCTGTTCATTTATTAGCTAGTTTGGTGTCGATAAAGATGACATAGCTCCTGGTGCCTCGACACTCAGCCTTTTCCTGTGAGGGAGTCAGAGCAAAAGAAAGATCATGGCCTTATTCTGCTCCCTTGAAAAGCTAGTAGATGCTCTTCTCTGCTGAACAGACACCAGTGGCCGGGCCGGGTGCTCTCCAGTGTTTCTTCAGTAGGTAACATCTTTGGTCTGTGTTTCCCCCTCTTTTGACAGGCACTGCCCTCTGGTTTTCCTGGCAGTGAGACCGAGAGCAGTATTAGTCAACTCACTCTTGCCCATTCCCTCATTTTCTAGAGGAAAGTTGCTGACAGAGCAGTCTTGACAGTTGTTTCTGTTAGTCACCCTCTTGGAAGCAGCTTAAGTGGTGGATTTTGCCCACATTCCCTGCAACTCACGTCTTGACTTCAAATAAGAAAATTATATGTATAGGAAACAACATCTGACAGCAGGTGGTGTGAGCACGCAAGGCTCTGGTTTTTCCTTCTGAAACCTTCTGGTACTTCCTGGAGCCAGGTGTACCTGTATAAGCAGCTAGTTTAGCCTTGCTTTGTTGGTAGAGTTCTATGGGAAAACAGCCAGGATGCTTTGCTGGAGTCACTTGCATGTACTCGAATATATGTGCTCATGCCCACACACTCTCAGTCCAGAGCTCTCATCTCCCAGGGTGTCTATCCCTGCAGTACACAGATAGCCTTTCAGTTGGCCAAGGGCCTGTACAAACAAACTTTAAAGGATGGGAGGATGGTGGGATGCTTAAAAGAGGAAGTTACCCCTTGGAACGATGCAGGTACCACTGGCACTATGCATCATGAAGGCTGGTACCTCCCGGTGCCTCTGCTCTGGCAGCTGGGCTGAGCATTCTGCCCTGGGCAGGGTAGACCCATCCAAATAGATCCTACCATTAATATCTGGGTGTCAGCGAATTTGTTAACACCATAAGAAAGTACTGGTTAGAGTTCCAGTATTTTTCCTTTTTTATGGTCCAACTTGTAATCACCATACCTGTAAGGCAATTAGTATAAAAATTTGAAAGTTGATAAAATAAAAACTCAGAACATCAAACTGGGGACACTGGTGCTGAGAAATGTACACTGGTGGAGGGATGGGTGTTGGAACGTTGTATGACTGAAGCCTAATTATTAACAGCTTTGTAAAGATATATCTCACAGTGTTTCCTGAGTAACACAAAAGAATTTGTTTAATAATAAAATCTTAAAAAAAAAAAAGAACCCAGAACATCAAGTTTGACTGTCAGGCCTCTTAGAAAAATTCTTTTAGAGGACAAGGCAGGGGCGGAGAGACGGTACAGCAGTTAGGGTGCTTGCCTTGAAGTGATTGATTCAAGTTTGATCCCCCGCACCCATTATGGTTGCCAAGCACCACCTGGAGTGATCCTTGAGCACAGAGCCAGGAGTAAGCCCTGAGTACTGCTGGGTGCCCCCCACCTTCTGTGCTCCTCCACACAAAGCAAACAAGGAGGACAGATTGTGATGCAGAGAAGTGGACAAGAACCAGAGACTTCCTCTGAGGTGACCTCTGGAAGTGCTGATTGGTCTCTGAGCAGGTGTGGCCCTGGGAGACAGTGAACAGGGAGCAGATGCCTGTTCACTCATGGCCCTGAACACGTCCAGCTTTGCTCCCTAGGAGCCACTGGGAAATGCTCATAGTTCTTCCTCCTTTTCTCCATTAATAATTGTAAGTCAGGGCCGGAGAGATAGTACAATGAGTAAGTAACTCAGCTTGCATGTGGCACACCTGGGTTTGGTCCCCGGCACCACATGTGCACCCCCCCCCACACACACACACACTAAGACCACCAGGAGTAATCCCTGAGCACTGATGAATGTGACTCAAATAACAACAAAAAATGGCAATTGTGCATCTCTTAATCTTTACGTTACTGGTGAAGTAACTCTTGAGAGTGAAATGGTAATAGGAAACTAAAATGGAAGGCAGAGGGGATGCTGACTCCCCCTCAAATAAATTCCTTTGCAGAACTCAGGAGTGCTGTAGCCTTTTTCAGCCCATGTTGCTTTTTGTGGTGACTCAGGTGAGCTATAGCGTGGCACATGGAGCCTAGAACTCGCCCTACATGTGTATGGCTTTTCAGCCACAGTTTCCCTTCTTCGAGAGACCCCACTTACTGAGCAGCAGAGCAGAAGGCCATTTCCAGGCGGATTTCTTCTTGATTAATAGAGGAGGCATCTTCGCACTATAATCTCTCTCCTGTACCATGTTCATTATAGTCATTCAGAAGGCTGACCCAAAAGCAGGCCTGTTTTGAGCAGATGGTGGGGGTCACGGCTTTGGAGCATTGGGGGCCATCCCCTCTAACGCTCAGGACTACGCCTGGCACAGTGGCTACATGCAGGGAAGCCCCTTGTGCCCTGTACTGCGTGGCAGGCTCCAGGAAGTAGGTCTGAAGCCTGTGGTGAGGTCCTTCTTTTAGGCTCTTGGTGTTTCGTGATGACTTAAGAACAAACAGAAAATTCCCACATGAGTTCATTCTTAGTTTAATCCAGAATTACAACTATGAAAAAGGGCTCGTGACTTTTTAGCAATGAAACAGTGCAGGGATGTTCTATTTCTCTGGGCAGGAGTTCCCCTGGGGATAGGCTGATGTCAGGAGCCGTAACCTCAGCTCATGCCACTCCAAAGCTAGTCCCTGTAACCAGCCCTCTGCTCCCTCTGGGTGTCTTTTCTGCTAATGTGTCTTCTCTGCTTAATCCAGCAATACTTACGTGTAATGGGGCAAATATTGAGGATATCGAGGCCTCTAGATTATTGGCTTTCAACTTTTTCACATCTGTAGACCACTGAAAGGGTCTGCTGAGGAATGAAAATAAGCATTATTTCTAATAAGAATGTTGATGTAGCAGTGTTTATACTAGTATGCTACATGATCAAATGCCTCATGTGCAAGTGGCAGTAACTTTTTCACAGAGCAGCAGGAAGTTCGTGCAGGCTGCTCTGGGGAGGGCTTTCAACAAAAAAGCATTAGGAACCTTTGATTGGCTCATAAAAGTCTACCCTGTTACTTTTAAGAAATGGTGGTTTGTTTGGTTTTTTTTTTTGTTTTGCTTTTTTGGGTCCACCTGGTGATGCTCATGGATTACTCCTGGCTCTGCACTCAGGAATTACCCCTGGCGGTGCTCAGCGAACCATATGGGATGCTGGGGATCAAACCTGGGTCAGCCACATGCAAGGCAAACGTCCTACCCACTATACTATTGCTCCAGCCCCAAGAAATGGTGGTGTTTTTTTTTTTTTTGTCCTCAGACACTTTAATCAAAGGGCAACCTTCCTAATCAAACAAGAAATTTTTTCCCTCCATTTAAAACAACATGAGTTCTGGAGCTGGGGAGATATATCTGCAGGCGTGATGCTCACCTTACATGCAGCAAGCCCGGGTTTGATCCCTGACACCCCATATGGTCCCTCAAGTCAGCCACAAGTAAGCCCTGAGCACAGTCGAGTGTGGCCCCAAAACAAAAAAGCAAATAAATCACATGAGTTCTGTACAGGAAGTAGTTATAAAACCTTGTTGTGAGATCTGCTCTTAAATACTGCTGTAATTCATGCTGAACTATCATGTAACTGATGCCGTTGTAGCTAACAACACTGCCAAGGCAGGTCTCCTAAAGAGCTCACGGAGAGGGTGTGGTGGAGGGGCTTCATTCTGATGCTGAGGATCTGCTGAGAGACCTGGATTAATAGTGTCTGCGCTGCCTCTCAGGACTCACACAGGGAATTTAAGCCTCAGCCTCCCCACTGGACAAGTCCTGGCAGTTTGCCCGCAGATGGCCCTGGGCAGGATGAGTAGCGTGGACAGCAGCAGGTTTGGTCTGGTGACTCTTTCAGGGATTTTCCTTACATGTTAAGGTCTGTGGTAGGAAAATTCAGCAGTCTGGATCATATGGAAGAAATAGGACATTCCTGTATCAGGAACTTAAACAAAAGTCCTAAGGTTTCTGGTGTGAACTAAACAAAAACAGATGTTCATGCTAAAAACAGATGTTAGGTGGCCTTAGCTGAGCTTCCAGACACAACATGGAGGGAACAGATGAAAGAAACAAATGACTTTGCAAGAACAGGGCGCTCCGAAGAGCCACCTTCACATGTGACTCAGCTCGCCCCAAAAAGAGTTTCACATCTGGTTTTCCTGGTGACTAATGAGACAGCAGAGCCTTAGAGCACAGTGGGACTAGGAAGGAAGTGCACTGTAACACTGTTGTCCTGTTGTTCATTGATTTGCTCAAGTGGGCACCAGTAAGTCTCTCCGTTGTGAGACTTGTTGTTACTGTTTTTGGCATATCAAATACGCCACGGGTAGCTTGCCAGACTCTGCCATGCAGGTGGGATACTCTCGGTAGCTTGCTGGGCTCTCCGAGAGGGACAGAGGAATCGAATCTGGGTCGGCCGTGTGCAAGGCAAACGCCCTACCTGCTGTGCTATCGCTTTAGGAAGCGTGTTTTGAAATAGTACAGAAAAGGGCAGCGGTCATCTTTGGGGGCCAGGAGCAAGCCAGGCTGTGCTGGGCAGTCCTGCTGTGTATCCCTTCTGTATTGGTGGGGGCGAGCTCCAGAGAGTCACGGCTGACAGAGGAACCAACTCGGCTGAGTTAGGGAGCTTAGTCATTGGTATGTTCGTCCGATTCACTTTAGTTTAGGTGTTCGATCACTAGCATGGACAGTCTTTCCGGAGTGTGACATGACCCCCATTACTGGCACGGATGGCGCTGGAAGCTTAGTGAGCCAAGTGATGTAGTAGGTTTTGCAAAATGATGGCGATTGCCCCTCCCTGAATGCAGGGGACATGTGAGGGTTTCCCACCCCATCCCTCTTTAGCTTACAGAGCACTTGGGTTCTGGGGAGACCCAAAGCAGGTTCTCACCCTCCAACAGAATGTGAAAGTCTAAGTGGACATGTTCAGCGAAGGTGCTTCTTCGCCATACAGGACTAATGCTGCGCATTCTAGAGGGTGCCCGTGGGGAGAACGGACACGGCTTCCCAGGCGTTGGGCGTGGTGGCTGTCAGAGACCATCTCGCTCAAGCTCTACAGGCTGAATCAGTGACCTGGTATTAGGGCAGAATTGTAACAGTCACAGACCTTTGCTGCCACATGGCAAGGGCTGGGTCAGGGGTCGGGGCCGGGGTGTGGGGAAAGGAGGTGTTAGGAAGCCGGGGGCCAGCTTTGTCCACTGGACGTGCTATTGAGGAAAACTTGGCTTGGAAGGATCTAGTCATTCATAAAGTTTCCCCAGGTACCCAAGACAGGGGTGGTGGCCTGCCGGGGGCCCTCTTTTTAGAAAACTCCCATCCCAGGTGTCCGCCCGCTGGGAAAAGTTTTATTTCTGTAATCATGTGTCCTTTGTGTTCAGGATGCTGGGGTTGGTTCTTATGTGTCTGGGCAGCAGACTTCATGGGGGAGTTTCTAAATAGGACTAAATTCCAGTTCATCACTTTGGTCCTTGGCACTCAGTTTATCAGCATGTGTTTGTCATGCTTGTTGATTGGGCCCTTGGCTGCAGGGACAGACCAAGTGCACCTATACCTTGGCTCAGTCATGACTAGAACAAGCAGCAGCTTGTTCAAAAGTCACCTCCTCCACTGGGACGGTCTCAGCAATCAGCCTGGTTAGAGTCCCTGAGGTCAGGTAAGCCTTTCTATTCAGAAGGACCTAGAGGAAAATGATGTTTGCTTTTAGTGGGTAGGCCCGGTGATCTTCCTTGACTAACAGGTAGCCATGCCTTTTCTCCTGTAGAAAGGACTAGTGTGTCATTGGCTAATGCATGCAGTTTTTATTTAGTAACATGCAACCACACACTACCCCACCCTCTTTTCTTACCTTTGAAAGCTCTGTGCCTGAGTGTTCCAGAACAGGAAAGAGGCAGCACGGGGGGGAGAATGAGGTTTGGCACAAGGAACTTCTGACTCCACCCAGATGTGAGGGTGCCCCCCCCTCGTTAGGATCCCCCTCTTATATACGGTTATATCAAGCACATACATGCTCTTTTATTCCTAAAGCCAACATTTGTCCTTGATGTTGCCTATAGCCAGCCAGTGCTGGAACAATTTCTAAATATAGACATACTCGCAGACTAAATCTTGGAGCCTGGCAGTAGTTCAGCTGGCCAATGCAACTGTATTTTTTAAATTTGATTTATCTTCGCTGTTCCTGACAGGTTGAATTACTCTGTTACAGAGTGTGCCCAGCCCAGAACTACTCGGTCCCTGTCTGGATCCTGTAGCTGTGGCACCAGGACATGGCGACTGATAACCAACTTCAGGTCACTTGTTTAGCAGAGTTATCAGACTTGGTCACAAAAGCAAAGGAGCGTGTGATCCACGGCGCCATCCGCCAAGAATAAGTCGCAGACCTGAGAGCCCTTTCACGGTGTTTCCTAGCACCCAGGCACTGGCTGCTCTTGTTCTTGTGCCAGGAATGAAGCTGTCAGAGAGAGGATCAGGAAGGACCATTTCCAATTTATTAATTTGAAGGCAATTGAAAATATCAGCCAACTTCATCTGTTACTGCCAGCACTGGAAATGCCAGCTTCCGGGGTTGTTAGTGCCAGAGTAATTGGAAATGTTAGCCAGAGGAACCACATTCCCGGAGTCTACAGAATTGCTTCTGGCAGGCGGGTACTGTAGCCTGAGCTAATTGGGGTATGTGTGAGTGGAACCGGCCTTGAGCATGTTGAGTTCCAGGAAACCAACCCATTTAGAAGATCCATTTTTCCAAGTACTGAGGACAGATTTATGAAGACATACATAAGATTACAAAGGGGGAAACTTGTGCATCTGTCTTTTAGTGACATAATTTTACAGATTTAACACTGTCCTTACAAACACTTTTAACTTCAAAATTATTTGTATTTTATATACTCTTTTTTGCTTATTTGGGTTTTTTGTTTTCTTTTGGGGCCACACCTGGCAGTGCTCAGGGCTTTCTGCTGGCTCTGTGCTCAGTAATCAAGGCTGACTTGGGAAACAATACCAGATGCCAGGGATCGAGCCCAGGTTTCACAGAGGGCAAGTGCCCTACCCACTGTACTGTCTCTCTAGCCCCCAAATTTACTTTACATATAACCAGATCCAGAAACAAACTGATTTCTGCACTGAAACTTTATCTTATCCTGTAAACTGCTACCCAGAGAGGCTAGAACCTGATTATCTGTGAAGATCCTTTGTAGGGTTCATTTACTTACTCCCATACCCTCAGTCTATCAAACTTCAGTCATCCCCAGTAGACTGTTGCATGTCTTTATTTAAAAATCTCTCAGGCTAGTCAACAACTTGAGATAACATCATTAAAATCTTATTTTAGTGTAAGGTATCATTCTCTAAGATGAAGCGATTTGATGGTTGTTAATTTTTAATTTTCTTTGGTCCTCCTCACCTAGGAATTGGCTACATTTTTAACTCCTACAAAAATAGTTTTAAAACATCTAAAATGACCTTCCTCTCTGTTGGATAGCTTGGAGGGAAAAGCTCTGAGTAGAAAAGTGCCTTTTGTTCAAACATACATTAAACATTGAGTCTATGTACCCAAATGCACACTTCGTTCCCCTTCCTCCTAGCTAGTTGGTGCAAGGGGAATTTGTAAAAGTTTACTTCAAAACTTCATACTATAAACATTTGTAGATCAAAATAGATGGGTGTAATACTGCATAACAAGTGGCCTCTCAAAAAGTAATGGTTAAAGCAGGATTTCTCAGAACGGTTGATTTCCCGGAGCAACTCAGGAAGGACCCAGCACCCCAGATGGTCCCCCGAGTCCCACTAGGAGAGATTCCTGAGCTCAGAGCCAGGACTAAGCCCTGAGCACAACTGGGAGTGTTAAAAAATATATAAACTGATAGATTAATTGATACACAGCATCATAGTTATCTTGATCTCCAAATTTCCCATTAAACAACAAAATAATGTTTGGTAAGTCATATCTTCTCCAACCCCCCTTTGGAAATATCTTTGTCCCTGAGGTGATTAACACATCTTGGAAACTGTTTTCAAGGATGAATCATCCTCTGCTATGTATCCGTGAAAGAGGCCCCACATACTTCACCCAGGCTTCCGTCTTCCTCCCCCTCCTCCCCGCCTTCCCAGGGCTGTTCGGTTTCACAGGCCAGCCAGAAGTTGGTGGTGGTCGGCAAGTTTCAGAGTTGAGAAGGAACCTTATAGAGAAGAACATCTGGACTCCGATCATCATTAGGACATAAACCCCTTTCAAAATAAGAAAATAGTAAGGGGACCGAGAAGAACAGATGTGAGCAGTGTCCAGAGCATTGTGTAAGGCCAGGATTGCCCCCCTCCTCCCCTCCCCCCTACAAAGGGCTGACTATTCTTAGCATGTGAATTTAGAACTGGAAAAGAAAAAACCTTATTCACCAAAGATTAGATAAGTGAGTTTACCTAGGCCAGGTGAACCATGCAGTAGAGTTGCAGTAACACCAGAGGTCTGGGCTGAGACAAGCGAGCCCTGTGGGGTTTGTCTGAAATACATCTTGGGCAGTGCAGGTTTGCTCGGTGGGAAAAGAGAGGAGGTCAAGGCTAAGCTGGTGCCTGCGGCTGGGAAGGACTGGTCTGACGTATGGCCTACCCAGGAGCCAGCACGCTGGCACATCAGCGCTTTCCTGGAAAGCGGTTTTGACCAGGAGACAAACTCCTGGGCTCTGGTCAGGAAACAGTTCCCTTTGTCTCAGGGCGCACAGTTCTGAATTGACATGCTCAGGCTAAGTTTGCTTGTGGGGTGATGATAGATTAGTAAGGATTGTGCAGTCAGCTGAGCAAGAAGAGGAATACTGGTAGAAAGGCGGCAACCCAGATTTGTGATACCTCACCATACCCCAGATGGAGTGCCTTCATTTTGATCTGCATATAGCTGGTCTGTACACCCAAGGTCTTTTAGTTCTAGTAAAGATTAACCCGTCCTGGAATGAATTCCGTGTGTGCTGCAGAAACACGCACTTGGGCATGCCCAAGATTATGAAATGGAAACAAGCTCCAGTGAACCCGAAAGAAAATCTCCCTTTTGGCTCATGGACACTGGCAGTCGAAGTGAGTTCTGAACCCTGATGGAGGTTCTGGTGCTTTGGGTTAAATGCAGCCCCATGACGAGGTGTGTTCCAGAGTGATTCAGGCTGTGGGTGGAAACCCCCTTTCACCTCTTTCCTCTACTTGAAGTGCGTTTCCTTTCTTCCCTTTCTCTGAGAACATCACAGGTTAGTTCTGATGCTGATATCCCGAATGACAGAAAATCAGGTACACTGCACGCTCATGTTCCAGCTGCCCTTTTGGGACTGGCCGTTCCTAGGTCTCCAAGCCCTCTGTGTGACAGACCCCAGGGTGGGGACCCTCAGTGTTCCTGCCAATGTGTATGATCCAAGAGCTAGATGATGCAAGCAGGTCTTAACGGTGTCAGGAGATTGCACCTTTTTCTTTGGGCCAAGCTTTCCTAAGAAATTTTGCATAAAGCTGACATTAAAATACTAAAAAGTTTCCTCTGCAGGCAATGTGAGTCTATACTAACTATCTAAGTAACCCCGTGTAATCAAAATTAGACTTTATTAGAAATGGGAACAGGCCTCATTTTAGTCTCACAAATTCATTGGCTAATAAAATATGGCGGTTATGATATGCCATCTGTTAAAGCGTCACTGAGAGTAACAGCTTGGCTGAACTAATTTCTGATAAACAGTGACAAACATTCACATTGTCGTTTCTGTCAGTTCATCTAAATCTTGCGGTCTTCTAAAGCATTGTACTTGGGGGTAGGGGCGTCACAAGGGCCCGAACCCCAAGCCTCACACTGGCAAGGCAAGCATTGTGCTGGGAAACTACATCCCCGCCCCAAGCTTTTTTTCTTTTTCCTTAATCCTGTCTCATCTGCCCATATGAAGAGCCGGACTCGAGTTTATTTGAGTAGTCTTCGTAAATCAGGCTTCCTCCTAATTTACAGATTTCATCTCACCTCCTGTACCTTGAACGTGTGTTTACTCCCCGGGTCACCTGAGCATCCAGCCCAGTATGCCATTCCCACGCTGACTTGCCTGCTCTAGCGAGTATTTGCACTTTGGGGGGCTTTTGTAAATACTAGCGTGTCACTTCCCAGATACCCTGGCTTTAAACTCATGCTCAGTATTACCTTTCATTTAAAACACTCTATCTTGTCTAAAATAATTCTCCCACCTTCTTTTCTCAATTTTTGCTTTTCCTCCACAAGTTCTAGTAATTTACCAATTTGCCTTCTTTTTGCGCTCTATTTTTTATTTTGCTTATTTCAGCCTTCTTTGTGTCAAGTATATGCACTCCTACCCTTCGGGCTCGACTGTTTCTGAATATCATTGAGTCAAAGGTTCCAGCAGCTAGGTGTTTCTACATGTTCTTAAGGCTCACAGACATTTGAATGCATCCTAGAAGATGTTCCAATGGAAATTTGGCACGCTTTGTCTAAACAAGTTGGTGTTTGTTTGGTAGTTGTTCCTGATATACTGAAGTTTAAAAAAAAAGAAATTAACATTAGCAGTATTGAAAACTGTTTTGAAGGTCACAGAATGCCTCATTCTCAATTCTTGAGTGAGCCCCAACATTAGAGAAAATCATAGTTCTTATCATGAAGCCCCCTCCCACTCTTTTAATATTTTTTTAATCCTCATTTAAGCCACAAACAGTCTGGTTTTTATGATAGTAAGCAACAGACTGACTTTTATTTGCTGGCTGTAGTTCTAAGCACCAGAAATGGCCAAAGGAGACCAAACAAAGGAATGGGAGAAACGAGGCATTGAAGGGGAGCCAACATCAGGTTTGGAAAGGATGAGGCGTCCCTGGCGACAGGATGTACTGTCCTTGCACTGTTTACTCCGAGCTCAGAAATAGAGGCGGAAAAAAAGGTATATCACGCTACAGACTGAAATGGATACACAGCCTACCAGGGCGAGCAGAGAGCATAATCAGATGCCAGGGTGATTATGCAAATATATGCATAAATGAATTTTCTATGAATAAATCGTCTGCAGAAGCCACAAGGAGCACTCAAGGTTAAAGCAAGCATTGTGCGTGGTACACCCTGTGCAGTGACTTGATTCAAATAGCAGCCCCCAAATGTTCCATTTTACTGCCTTTTTCTTCCCATTGTTATTGCTCCGGAATGTCCTTTCAGCCTTTGAGAGGCTGAACCTTAAGATGATTGTTAGTGCCGCTCCCCCTTGCCTGAGGACAATGCCCTGTTGTGTGGGGTAGTGTGAGTGCAAGGACGGTTAGCAGGAGATGAGCTGGCTCAGTGGCTGTAAAGGTGTTAACCCTAGTTGGCACTTGAAGCTAGTTCTTTCTGTATTTGTTTTGTTTTTTGTTAAACCTCGCTGGACCTGTGTTATAGTAGCATTCAGAGACCCACTTGAAGGAACGAGAGTCTAACATTTGTTTAGGAGACAAATGTGCTTTCTTTGTTTTTTATAAAATAGTTTAAGAACCTCTGGGACTGGAGCAATAGCAGAGTGGGTAGGGCGTTTGCCTTGCATGCAGCCGACCCGGGTTCGATTCCCAGCATCCCATATGGTCCCCTGAGCATTGTGAGGGGTAATTCCTGAGTGCAGAGCCGGGAGCAACCCCTGTGCATCACCGGGTGTGACCCAAAAAGCAAAAATTATAATAAAAATAAATAAATAAACTAACTTAAAAAAAAAAAAAAGAACCTCAAGCCTACCCCTGAAGGCCTTGGGCCCAACTGCCGGAGAGAATGTTAACATTCATCAAATGTTATGGAATATTTGTCATATAAAATGCTGATTGGAGTCTTCCATGCCCCGGAGCATGGCATAGGGCAGTAAAGGTTTTTTTTTTTTTAATCAGTCTGTAAAAAGAACCTACTGAAATGTTCCCTTAATACCTACCTTGAGGAGTTTGAAGCATTGTGTAAGGCCAGGCAGGCAGTAGAACTATATTCCACCTCCTTGGGCCTGTAGAGTGACTGCAATGCCTGGAGACGAGTTAACCCAGGCTTCCCAGAGCTTGTCAGACATCCTGTTAAACTCTGCGGACATGAAGCTTCCAGACTGTCCCCCACACCGCCCTGGGGAAAGCAGATGTGCCTAGCTGAATCACAGCCACGTGCCCTGCTTGAGGGAACAGGGAGAAACAACTCCCCATTGCCGGAATGTGCACGGTGGGGACTGGCCTGGTGACGGCCAGGCAAGACTCGGGATGGGGCTGCTGGGCAGCTGAACTGCCATTGCCTAGTGGTCGCTGGGAAGGCCTGGTGCTTCCTCGCTCGCCCTGCAGCCTCGGTTGCCCTGGGACTGCCAGCTTACCTCCTGGTTGCTGCGGCTGAGCATTTGCACCAGCCCAGATGAGGAAGATGACCTCAGAAGTTGTGATCCTTGGGGCTGGAGCAATGGCACGGTGGGGAGGGCGTTTGCCTTGCATGTGGCCAACCTGGGTTTGATTCCCAGCATCCCGTATGGTCCCCTGAGCAGTGCCAGGAGTAATTCCTGAGTGCAGAGCCAGGAGTAACCCCTGAGCATCGCCGGGTGTGACCCCAAAAAATAAAAGAAGTTGTGATTCTGCACGTGAGTGTTGCCTTGTTCGCAGCAGGACTGTTTTCCTTGTGTTAAGCAGAAGCCACTTTAGAGCTTCCAGCGGCAGAGACAGTTCCTTGCCGTGGTGCTGTTGTGTGAGGGACATATGTCAGTGTTAGAGATCTGTGCCATGGAAGTGCCCCCAGAAGCTGGCTGCTCCATCCTCTCATGGCTGTTTCCTGATCAAGCATGTGTATGGTTCACTGTTTTCTTCCAGGGGCGAAGAAACAGCGGTTTCAGACAGTGCTTCTTCGGGAGTCAGAAGCATTGCAAGTTGACCAAGCTCTGCCCGGCAGTGGGGTACACGTTCAGGCTGGCTGCTCGCAACGACATCGGCACCAGGTATGGCGTGTCCTCGTCCTCGTGCCGCTCAGCGTGTGTGTGGTGATTTGGGGTCTTTGGCCCACTGAGCTGAAGGCTTGGATTCGTCCCTGCCTCCACACTATGGCAGTTTGAGGTTTGAGGAGAGCAGATCCTCCTCAGAGGGTGGACAGGGTGAGAGAGGACGTCGAGGGCAGTTTCAGAGGTGACGGTGTCTCCAGGCGGCCTCTCTGCAGTCTCCAGCCTTACCACCAAGGCCATGTGAAGGTGTCCTGGGAAGCGAGGCGAGGCTGCCGCACGCCCTTTGGGTGGACTGCCTCTGGGGGTTTGAGTGTCTCAGATCTTGGGCCTTTTTCTCTCATGACTGTAGCCAGCTGCTTATTCACTCGCCTTTTTCAGTTATGTATCTTTCCTGGACCCCCCCTCCAAAAAAAAATACAAAAGAACAGGGTTCTGGACCTAGATTTTCAGAGCGGACTGTTGAAAAAAATAACCGTAATGTTGAAGGTCCCTATTGTCCCAGATAGTATAAAGGAATTGGAAGCCTGGACCAGCTTTAAAAAGGAAGGTACCGCCGAATATATTTGTGCAGTATTGATTGCACCCCATTATTAGTGCTCACACTGACGTGCGCCCAGAGCCTTGTGACATGTCACCTGAGGCTTTATTTAGGGGGGAAGAAACTGAGAGTGTTTCCTCTGTAAAGTGTGCTCTCCCAGTAGTTAGGTACTGGGGAGAGAAACCGGGCCTAGGGACAGTGGTGGAAGGGGAAGGCATAGCACGTCCCTGTCCGCATGACTGGCTGGGCAGCGCGGTGGCCCCTCCCTCCTCTCCGAACAGCCAGGAACCCCCAGGGTGCTGCTGAGCGTGTCTCACTGGGCTTCCTTCTCCACAGCGGGTATAGCCAGGAGGTGGTGTGCTACACCTTAGGGAACATTCCTCAGATGCCCTCTGCGCCACGGCTGGTTCGAGCGGGGGTCACATGGGTCACGTTGCAGTGGAACAAGCCCGAAGGATGCTCACCTGAAGAAGCCATGACCTATACTCTGGAAATCCAGGAGGACGAACATGTAAGTGTTTGGGATTTTATTCCATCACGGTCCTCTGTCAGTGTTGAGCTCGGGTCAGGACAGGGCGCCATGAAATCAGATTCACCTCCCAAGTTCGAAACCAGACTCTTAAATTCCACCCCGGCTGTGAGTGTCCATCACTGACATCACCATCCTCTGGGTGGGGCGGGGGCAGAAACCCAGGAGACATCCTGGATTCCATCCGTAATCAGTTAGGAAATCCTTTGCCATTTTCCTCCACAAATTGTCCAGAACTTGAACCATCTTGTAAGAGTCCCTCAGCTACTCCCCAGCCACCACCCACGGGCATCTCCCCTGGACAGCCCAGTGCCTCTTCCGTGCTCCAGGCCTCGTAATTACTCTGCTGGGATCTATACCTGCCGACAGCACGGGCACTAAGGAGCCCCCTCGGGACACTCCCCGGTCCTCCTCGAAGCCTGAGCTCCTCAGACACTTCACAGATCCTGCCTGGTTGGGGTCACCACTGCTGCCCTGTCCTGCCATGGGGTCTCATTAGCCACAGGTCTGTGGCATTCCTGACCTTAGGACCTTTGCAGGCCTTCCACTCTTGGCCAGCGCCCGGCCATTGTCTTCCCTCACCCCCCTCACTTCTGGGTCACTTCTTTGGAGCCCCTCTCCGACCCCATCTATGAAACAGTGCCCACAGTAGACTTCCTGAGGTGACAAAAGTGCCATAGCATTTGTACTATCCAGTGACATGGCACTTAGGCCACGTGACTGTTGAACACTTGCGATATGGCTTGTGGGCCCAAGGCACTGAATTTTTCACTGTACTTAATATAAGCTACAAGGGCTGTGGTGTGGCTCCTCAGTTAATCTTTGCAGGGGTAGAAAGCAGCGCCTCACCGGCTCCACCTCTGTCCCCTTCCCCAGATTTCTGTTCCTTCATAGCACCTGACACCAAACAAGAGGGCTTTTCCCATCTCTTTCTCTCCCGGTCACGTCGTTTCTCATAGGTGAGACTTTCCCGGGCACTGCTGAATCTAGCTGGGGGATAACTGAACTCGTCCAGGTTTCGATGAGAGGGTGGCGGTTCCTGGCTGGATGTCTGATTGAGAACCAACTAGATGAGTTCCGGTATCGTCAGCTCTCAGTGGTTTATTTCTCTGTCTTCCCCGTCTCAGCTGTCCTTTGTTCTTTGGCCAGAAGGGGACACTGTGTGGTCAGGACCCTCGGCCACAGTTTATTGCAGGCACATTGCAGCCCGACAGTGCTGACCTCCACAGAGGAGGCTTTCTCGTGAATAAGACACTGTGAAGCCAAAGACACACTTTCAGGACGCACCACGTAGGATAGACACTGGTGGCTAACTTCCTGTTCCAAAGGGCTTATTGAATAAGCGGAAAAAGTCTCCTCTTTGGGACAAACGTGGGAGCATCTCTTCCAGAGCAAGTTCCCACTGTCTCCAAGAGAGAACATTGTTCTCCTTCAGATGTAAAGCTGAAGCCGACCCGGGAGAAACTGCAGTCGAGCTCAGTTTTCTCTTCCGACAAGAACGCTTCCCACAGCCCCTGGGCTCCCCTCAGCTGCTCTCTCTTCCAGGAGCAGCCAGAGCTCAGGGCGGGTTGCTGATGGGAAAAGGCGAGATTTTTTTTTTTCCTTTCAATCCTGCAGCCCCAGGTATTTCATGCCCAGATTTTATGATACTGATGTTTCTTTCTGGCTTTGCCTTTTCAGGATAACCTTTTCCACCCAAAATACACTGGAGAGGATTTAACCTGTACTGTGAAAAGTCTCAAAAGAAGCACACAGTATAAATTCAGGGTGAGTCAGCCATCTGGGTACCTGACCTGCTGGAGGATGAAGCTCTTTTGCTCTTCACCCGTTGACCATTTCACATGGACTCCACAGTATTTCACACTATGTTTAGGCTCACGTCACTTTACATTTTAAAGGAAAACCTATAAAACACACACCCAACTTGCAAGTTTCCAGTCCACTCTGGAGAAAGAGAACTGTCGTAATGTGCTGTAATAAATTGTTTTCCAGCATGGCCAGATGCGCTCGCCCGGGACCACCGGCCCACCCAGTGCCCCGCCTCCACAGCACCCCTCGCCTTCCTCGGCCTTTGAGTCGTTTCGAGTCGTTTCGTCTGTGACTCTGCTTTCTCGATGTTTCTGTTCACATCCTCCCCCCTCACTTTCCTCTTCCATTTTCTTACCAGCCCCTTTCCTCTGGGGCTGTGCTTTGGTCATTTGCTGCGGTCGTCGACCCCCTCACCCGTCACGCCACGCCTGGCCTTCACACCAGCACAGCCCTCAGGGTTGGAGCTGAAAGGGCAGAGACAGCGGAGCAGCCCCGGGCAGGGGGAACGCTGCTGCCACCTGCCACCTCCTGACTTAACGCTGTGCATTTAGAGAAGTGAGGTCAGCTCCAGATTCCTGCGTTCTCCAGTTTGGGGACCACCTGGTGTCATTTGACAGAGTAGCCGCTCAGATAGCTGTCCGGTCACCAACTGGAGTGAGTGTGTGTGTGTGACTGCTTGAGAGTTTGGAGGGTTTTGTTCTGTTCCGTTTTGAAATCCGTTGCTATGACAGCGGAGGGGCACTGCTAGCGCGTCTCCACAAGGTGGCGCTGCCTCCCTCCTGAGCGCCCAACGTTCTTTGCCTTGGCTTCCCTCTCTCCAGGAGCCACTAGGTGGTGACATACTTTGTTTTGTGTCTTCTAAAAAGAGGAAAAATGTCTTTAGCCCAAACCCATCTCCTTCAGGTGTGTAGAACAGAAGGGCTCTGTGAGGGGGGAAAAAATGACAAATCAGGAGGTGGAGGTGGTGCAAGAGGAAAGGTTTGTCTGTGCGTCTGAACCGTGTGAGTTTCTGGGTGCCTGAATCTCGCTGTGTTTCCCCAAACCACCATTGGTTGAATTCTCCTCTCCCAAGCATGTCTTCTCATTTGTGTTACAGCTGACCGCCTCCAACACAGAAGGGAAAAGCTGTCCCAGTGAAGTTTTGGTTTGTACGACAAGTCCCGACAGGCCCGGACCCCCAGCGAGACCCCTTGTTAAGGGGCCAGTCACGTCTCATGGCTTTAGTGTCAAATGGGGTAGGTCTCGCCACGTTTCTTTTTCATGAGGGGGCAGGGGAGTCTGGGACCCTCCCGGCTCTCTGTGGTCAGATCCCTCCCAGCGGGGCTCAGTGGGTTAGCGGCGTGCAAGGCAAAGCACACTAGCCAACGTCCTGTCTCCCCTGCTTTCCTCACAGGTTTTTATTCCATTTTCATTAGTGTTAGTGGTTTGAGGGAGTCTTACATACTCAGAATACGAGTAGGAGCGCCTCAGAACTCTCACACTTGATAAAATGTACTATTAGAAGAACATCTCATTTACTTCATGGCTTTTAGCATTATATGTTTTTCCTCCTTTATCTTTAATGTATTATTAAATTTGAATGGAACAGTCTGATCCTCTTTTTCAAGAGTGTGTCCTTGAAAACTGGTAGTTATTCAATATAAAGCTTGACATAAAGTTGATATAGGGAATAAATTGTAAAAGTTATGCCATCCTAATTAATCAGACTTGTAGAATGCTGGTTCTAATGAATTAGGAATATTTTAGTTTTGGTATGTAAACAAAAGCCTTGAGCTTCAGCACTTTTCTTTTTAAGTTTGAGGTTTATCGTATGGTATTCAGAATGTCAGGCAGAGAGTATACCATGTGAATTATTACAGTTAAACTAGATGCTGTTAGTATGATGATTGCAGTCTGTGTGAAACTTTCACGATGAATATAATTATCACTGTCATATAACAATAATTACTGCCTTAGGTCAGAGCAATAGTCCAGCCGGTCGGGCACTTAACCTTGTAGAATGCAGGTTACAATGAATTAGGAATATTTCAGTTTTGGTATGTAAACAAAAACCTTGAGCTTCAGCACTTCTGGCATAGGGCCAATCCAGGTTTGATCTCTGGCATCCCATATAGTCCTTCAAGCCTGCCAGGAGTGATCCCTGAGCACAGAACCAGGAGTCTGATGTCTCACAGACAACTGACTTGGGTTGACCCCTGGCACCACATATGGTTTCCCCTAGATAGATCAGGAGTGACCCCTTAGCTCACGGACAGAAATAAGCTTTGACCACAACCAGGTGTCACCCCAAAACCAACAACAACAATAATAATTTTTAAGGGGGGACGGCGGAAAGCTAATATAGTGGGTATGATCCTTGCTTTGCATGAGACCAACTGAGTTTTGATCCCCAGTACCACATGTGGTTCCCCAAGTGTCACCAGGAGTGATCCCTGAGCAAAGCCAGGAGTAATTCCTGAGCACTGCTGGGTATAGCCCAAAAAGCAAATAAATGAACATTCTTGAACTGTATATGCATTCATAAAAATATCAGATGAATGAACTGAGTATATCTCTAACTAAAGGTGGCCACCTAATCGTAGAAGTAATTTCTTTATTATTTTACAAAATTCAAATGCACAGTATATTTCTACTCAGAAAAGAAAATTCAGTAGGCACAGAATTTGCAGTAGGCAGAATACCCAAGGTTTGCAGATCCCTAGAGTAAACAAGAACTCTTCCTCAGCTACCAGTTTGTTACAACTTCTTTTGATTCATAACTCTAGTTTTATATCAGGTTTACTTAGATATAGCATTTGCTTAGCACCAAATTGTGGTGGAACAGATTTGCTGCATTCCGGTGTTTTATTTATTTCATCAGTAAATTTTGTACTTATTTTTCCTTCTCTTTCCATTACTCAGAGCAATCTGTCCACTGATATTGTAAGTGAAATTAAAATTTCTGTATTTGTTTTTCCTTGTATAAAGATGATGAAATATTGCAGAACAGGTTTTAGAATTCTCACAATAAACTTAGTGACATAATTCTTAGATCTTTTCATTGGTTTTCATTACATTTCACTAAATGCTGAGACTTCCAGCTTTAATAACTTTGAATAATCTGATACTACTGAAGCTTCCTCTAGTTTTTCAAGAAAGAAGTTGGGTGAACTACTACAATGTGTGTGTTGTAGGAACAATTTAAAAATAAAAAGCAATATCTTTTTATAACTAATAAGACATTTGCTCACTTTCCAGATCCTCCAAAAGACAATGGTGGTTCAGAAATTCTCAAATACTTGCTGGAGATTACTGATGGAAATTCTGAAGGTAACACTTTTGGAAATTGTTTTAGACAAATCAACTAGCAATCCCTGTTTTCTGATATGGTGAATATCTGCATAGTACGTGCAGTCAATCATTAATTCTAGTGATAGAAGCTATTATAAGAAACCTTAATTAGATATTGATGGTGTTTATCTTTTAAACAGAATTAGGAGTCTTCTTGGCATGGACTTTTTATCATTTTTTTTGTTTTCTGTATAATTTCCCTAAGCCAGAGATTCTAATTTTGTTTAAGAGAGAATCACCATCAATTAATGAACTAATTGACTCAAGTTTTTAATGCTTTCTCTGGAAGTTTTCATAAGCAGACAGCGTCAGAAGCATCAGCAGGGAGGATTAATTGAATAAAATAAGTAACTTTCATAATCTGAGTCCCCATCTGAGTGTTGACAAAATGGCATCATAGTTAGCTAATGACAGCATTGCCCTTTCATAACAAGTTCACAGATTGTCCCTTCCTGTTTGCCGGATTTCCGAGTCAGCTTCCATATTCATTGCAAGTCACAGTATGTAGGTTAGAGTGGGACACTGAGAGATCCAATTTCTTAGATGAGCTTGTGAAAAATTCCTTAGATCTTCTCTCAGTTAAAGTTCTTGGGCTTCCATAGGAATCAGTCATCAGACCTTTAGAGGTGCCATGTCTCAGGAACTTGAGCAGGCTTTGTCTGCAGGAGGCCTGGCTTCAGCCCTGCCACTGCCTAGTTCCTCTCCCCATGCACAATGCTGCGTGATCCCCAAGAACTCACCCACGAGTAGCTCCTGAGCACCATCTAAAGTGCACCGGAAACATTCTGTATCTGACCAGCCTGGCAGTCACAGGAACCGTTAGTTTTATAGAAAGCAGTACGTGCATATGGCAAATAGTTACTAGCAACATTTCTAACCTGGCGGTGCAGGTGTGGTGCCTGGCTGCCTTTTATTCTGTGCCATGGCAGCCACCTGGAGGGTTTTGTTTTTCAGTTTTTCGTGTCAGTCTGTTGCTGTTTTAAGTAGAAAACATGACATGCTTTAAGATGGGTACAGCTGTTCTTAACGTTGTCTGTACCAGGAATCTGAGTCAGGTTTGTGTTTTTTTCAACAAGAGGAAGAAGATGGCTGAGGAGAGCAGTTGTATAGGAGTGGTGGCTCATTGTGAAAAGCCTCTCTGTAGTTGGAGAGCTAAGGTTTGGGGGGAGACCGTGTGGTGCCAGGGATGGAATCTGGGGCTCCTGTGTGCAGAGCGTGTGCCCCAGCCTTTAGTGACACCTCCCCAGCTTAGATGTTTCATGCTCTCTTGACCACTATTGACAAATCAAAAGTAGATGCTGGTCTCTGCTTGAGTTAGTGCATAAAATGATTCATTGAATCTTGCCAGTTGCCCTGATTCCTTATTGCCATTGCACTACTTATTTTCTGATCAGTAATGTCAGGATATTTGTCCCGTGTTTCCTCTTTCTACTATGGCCCAGATGCCTGGTGCCTAATTGTAATTCTAGCCTGAGGAATGTGTGGCAGCACTTCTGGTAAAATATTATAGGACAGAGTAAAATTTTTCCCTAAAAGAACTTCATGGAGAGATGAGAGAGAGAGAGACAGAGAGAGAGAGAGAGAGAGAGAGAGAGAGAGAAGACAGAAATAGGAGGAGGAGGGAGAAAGAGAGAGATAAAGGAAGAGAGAGAGAGAATGGATACAAGGGCTAAGGCACTTGCCTCGCACACAGCCAACCCCAGTTCAATCCCTGGCACTGCATGTGGCCCCCTGAGTGCTGCCAGGAGTAACCCCTGAGCACAGAACCAGAAGTAAACCTGAGCAGCACTAGATGTGGCCTAAAAAACATAACCAATAAAGCAAAACAAAATCAAAAGAACTCCATGGAGTAAAAGGCCTCTGTAAAATACTCAGCTGGAAACAGCATTAAATAGGACCAAAACAGAGGAGAAAATTTCATCCCGGTTGCCCACAGATGAGCGGGGAAACCAGTCCAAGCAACCCCAGATGCTTTCCAGGCCGCCAGCATCAGGGGACACCAGACCCAGCCTCTCCCCTGCGATCCTACTTTATAGATGTTCCCGGGGTCACTTAAACCGGGCACTCTCCTGGCATTTTTGACTCTTTGGTGAAGGGTCTGTGACGACAGTGGGTCTTCACTCACAGGACTCAGTGACAGGACTTCAGATGCCCCCACAGGCAGGTCACGCAGACCCCTAGAACCTGCTGGATTAACCCTCTTTACACAACAGAACCATGCCATAGCTCACTGACCTTTCCTGCCCCGCTTACCACTCGCAGCTCTGGCTATTTAAGATATGAAATCTTAAAAATGACTTCACATATTGTAGTGTTTAATTGTGTGACAGGAGAGGAAAGAGGGGAGTGAAAGATGTTGGTTTTCATGGAATGTACTTAAAGCTTTCTTCTTACTGTCATGATGGGAACTGTACCTTTTCCCAAATGGCCTCAACTCACAGAGCCTTGTTTCACAGCGAGCCAGTGGGAAGTGGCATACAGTGGATCAGCGACGGAATATACTTTCACCCACTTGAAACCAGGCACTTTGTACAAACTCCGAGCATGCTGCATCAGCACTGGCGGACACAGTCAGGTGGGTCTCATTACAAAAGTAAATTTCTTTGGGACCAAGGAAATTATAGCTCAAAGACCTGAGCACAAGCTTTGCCTGCAAGACACCCAGGTTTCATTCCTATACCACATGGCCCCTAAGCACGGCTGCTGTGTGTCCCATTACCCAGAAAATGAATAAACAAACATCTTTGATCAAATTGAGGCAACCTATCCATGATATTAAAATGCTGCCTTAAAAATATGGGACTAGAAACATAAGATCCAAGCTCTAACCAAATTTTAACATGTGGCAGGGCTGGGGGCCAGAGGAGCGTGGGAATATGGTAGTGGGAAACTGGCACGTGCTCGGACGGGTGCTCAAACATTGCATGTCTGATACTCAGTATCAATAGCTTTCTAAATCGTGTTTTTTTAAAATAAAATTAATTTTTTAAAATGTAGGGCTGAGGCCAGGAAAATAATCCAGAGAGGACGGCACACACAAGGCCCCAGTTCCATCTCTGAGCACCTTCGGGTGTGGCCCTGGGAGTTTCCAAGCACTGTTATGTTGGTCCTGGTGATTCCCACTGCAGTGCTAGCACGTAATTGCTGGCCCATTTGGCATCTAACATCCTCTGAAACCATTCATATTGAAAGAGAACTAGAGGGAAATGGTGTCTTGCTTAACTTTTCAAGGGAACACCTGCTCCAATGGTGCTGAATTTTACCAGTCAAACACCTATAGTGTCATTTTGTGTCTTTTCTTCTAAGGTTTTGTTGGAAGTGTCTCTCTGCCCCCTGAGCACTCTTTGGCAGGTTCCTATCACTCACCTGAAAATACATGTGGAGGGGCTGGAGCACAGCGGGGAGGGCGTTTGCCTTGTGCGTGGCTGACTGTGTTTGATTCCCAGCATCCCATATGGTCCCCTGAGCACCACCAGGAGTAATTTCTGAATACAGAGCCAGGAGTAACCCCTGTGCATCGCCAGGTGTGACCCCAAAAGAAAAAAAAATAGAAAGAAAAGAAAATATGTGTGGAACTGGAGAGATAGATAGCTCAGTGGGATGAGCGCGTGCTTTGCTTGCAGGAGGCTGCCACCTCCTGCCACCACATGATCCCCTAAGTACTTCCAGAAGTCGCTTCTGAGCAGTGTTGAGTGATCTAAATTGCCCCAACGCTCACAAGTGTCTTGCTAATCTAACTTGCCGTGGTATTATATCATGAAACTAAAAATCACTTATTTTTGAATTATGCTTTAAAGGACATAAACGATAGGCCCAAATGATTCTCAACTGAACTGAGGTGTTTTCATATCCTTTTGTAATTTAGTGTTTTAACTTAGAATAGTCACATATGATCATTGAAAATTGACTGTTTCCTGGAATTTGCATTAGTTAAATACGGAAATACGGGGACCTTCAGTTGTGATATGTGAAATGCATAGAATTTTAAGCCAAAAAGATTTGGTTTTGACTCTTTTTATCACTTCTGACAATTTTATGGCAGTATGAGACACATCTTCCTCAAGGTACTTTATTGCCATCTTGTGGAAAATTACTGTAACAGCCATTAAAAAAAAAAACTGAGCAAAATGGTGCCACCTCTAGTTGTTTAGGGTCCAACCCGGTATCTGCAGGCAGCAGCTCTTGCATCGCCACCTTAAAGGAGCAAGCTAACATTTCTGAAGCTTTAGATTTAGCACATAGTGTTTTTGTTGGCTCAAAATAACCAAACAAGTGTACATGACATGTTCTTTAAATGAGATAGTGATTTTTGAACTTATACTCAGAAAGTGAGAAAGGTTAGGTGACAAAAGACATTGTCTTCAAAGAGATGTCTGACGTGGTTTGAAACCATTCATATTGAAAGAGAGCTGGAGGGTGACGGTGGCTCTGTGCAGGCTCGCTGGCTTTTCAAGAGAACACCTGCTTGAAGGATGCCGAATCGTGCCAGTCAACCCACCGCCAATGTCATCTTGTATTTATTTCTTTTCGGTCTCAGGCTGACAGCACTGCAGTGGCCAGACTCCTCATTCAAGTAGACTCTTGTGGACAAAAGGTCCAGTTAAGACCTTTCCTGTATAGTGCTGGAGCCCTCTAAAGTGGCTCCCAGTGTGGACTGGGTCTCCATCAAAGTCATGGGTGACGGGTCCATCTTCCGTGTCAGGCACTTCTGAGGCAGCCCTGCCACGGAGACTAGAGCATCCACACCATCCTCAGAACAAGGAGACTGATGGCGCTGCATAGCTCTACCTTGATTTCTCTCCTTTCAGAGAGAAGCTTCCACACCATTAGCCTTCCACAAGCAAATCCTGTACAAAGGGCTTTCTTATTTCATCATTAACAGAACCTGCTGGCTAATGTCAGGCTCAGTTGATTAATATTTACTGTATTTACTTTCTGCTCTGTTTGGGGATGGTTGCCCATTTATGACTTCATTTAAAAATTTCAGCCAGCTGTTGTTCTGTGTTCTGTGTTTTCTGTTCTATGAAAACGTTTCTTTCCAGTTGGAGTGTGAAGAGAAATGATCGTGTGTTTACAGTATGAAACAATCAAATCTGCAAGTCTGACTTCGAAAACTTCTACCAACGCCATATGCAGTTTGTGTTCACCCTTACAGTGCACACACTGTTGCATAGCAAGGCATACACATGTTCATTATGCAACTGTTCCCTTTTGGAAGCATTCACAGTTATGGGAGAAATTTATCTGTGATGTCAAGGTTTGATAATTCACAACTACTAAGAGCTGCTTCTCTCTGGTGTTTTCTCCTGCAGTGCTCTGAAAGTGTCCCCGTCCGCACACTGAGCATTGCACCAGGTCAGTGTCGGCCGCCGAGGGTTTTGGGTAGACCAAAGCACAAAGAAGTCCACTTAGAGTGGGGTGAGTGAACAAGCCTTCACACTGACAGTTATGGCAATTGAAGGTCAGGCTGAAATCTAGTGCTATATAATTATCTTGTGGATCTTCCCTCTGGGGATCTTTTGTTTTTTCCTGCTGAAAATACCCTTTTCCTTTCTACCCTGCGCTGGCTTGCTTTCCCACACACCCCTCTCCCCACTATTTCTGATCCCTGTCGCTCCTGCTCTGCCTCAGAAGACACTGGGCTAGAGAAAGGTTCAGAGCAGCCTTTTTCTCCCCCAAGACCTTTCAATTTTATTCATTAAAGAAAAGTTCTGCTTACTTTAGAGCACAACCAACATTTCTGTTTAGTGGGAAGCATCCGACTCCTTCACGTCTATACTCTTTGTCATGTGTGAGTCCCAGTGTTTCACTGTATTCACTTCATGCTGTATCAACATTACCAGCCCTGTCAGCAGTTTACAATATGTAAAATCGCAAATATAAACTTGCAGAGATCTATTTTTTCTCTCACCATTTATAACTAAAATATAATAATGTATCAACTTGGATCCTCTAAGATAAAGATTTAACATAAAACTTATTTTTTAACATAAAACTTTTGATGTCAAGATTTTTAGTTGCTTTTCTCCCAAACCCTCTGTTTCTCTTTCCCGTGAATATAAAGAAATTTCCCTGATGGTTTTTTGGGGGGATGAGTTTTATCAATATAATTGGATGTAATGTGCTTTCTCTGGCATATATAGG
This sequence comes from Sorex araneus, assembly GCF_027595985.1. Classification (NCBI taxonomy): domain Eukaryota; kingdom Metazoa; phylum Chordata; class Mammalia; order Eulipotyphla; family Soricidae; genus Sorex; species Sorex araneus. The sequence continues at coordinate 306,757,937 of NC_073303.1, read as the reverse complement.
TAACATCACATTCGGTACATTTTTTTGTTTGTTTGTTTGTTTCTTTTTCCCCTCTGGTGGGGCCAGTATCTCTCTTAGAAAGCAGAGTGCTTTCTAAGAGAGATACAAAGGACAAGCTGTATATATGATGATTTTCAAACCTTACAGAAAAATCAGGTATGATCAAGTGGAAGCACCAGATTGTCCTAAGAGGAAATCATTCTCCATTTCCAGATGTTCCTGCGTCCAAAAGTGGCTGTGAGGTTTCAGAGTACAGTGTGGAAATGACAGAACCAGAGGACGTGGCTTCCGAGGTGTACCACGGGCCTGAGCTCGAGTGCACAGTTGGCAACCTGCTTCCGGGAACCACGTATCGCTTCAGGGTGAGGGCCCTGAACGATGGAGGGGTGAGTATAAACAAGATCTACGTGCTATGGTCAAAACAGTAGTTTTTTCTGCCTTCTGAAATCCTCGGCATATCTGTCCCATCTTCAGAGTCATAAACAAAGTGTATGTAAAATATTACAGAGTCAGTGTATTGTTGGGGTTATCACACAGAGTCACCATTGGAAGTGTTCCTTTTGTCCTCAGACTATTCTAAGAAGACAGAGATTAAGGTTAATGAGAATGTCCTTCTGTTGGTTTAGGTACATTATTTTTTTCCTTCGTAAAGCCTTCTCAACGCAAGAAAATAAGACTCTTTTTCCATTTTTTCCATGTGTTCAGTAATATTTCTGAAGCACTGCTTTGTACCAGAATCCAAGGACAGTCAAGAAGGAAGAGGGCACCATGGCGCACACCGTGCCCCCTAGCCCCTGTGCTATCTCTTGGCCCCTGGGACTGTAAAATTTTAAAGGTCAAAAGCTATTTTTTTGAAAAGCACAGTTCCTATGTTGCATTAATCTGGAAGTTACTTTGTTTTAGACTTGCTACATCACACATTAGAATGGGTGGGTATGGACCTGTGTTTTAAGCCTGTAGTTTGGACTGACTTGAGCAATGTGGTCTGTTGGCATTACAGAGAAAAGAGAAATGCAAAACCTTTAAATAGTTGAGGTGCTAGGAACATTCTGAGAGAACATTAACAGGAACATTCATTTTCAAAATGAAATATACTGATAGCTAGAAGAAATACAGGGAATTTGATATCCAACCATTCCAAGTATATTTTGTGCATTAAAAATTAAACTGTGGGGGCCAGTGATAGTGAGTACAAACTCACTACAAACTGCAGTGAGTAGTGTGGTTTGCTTCCACAAGGCTGACCAGGGTTCTATCCTATATGATCCGTCAAGCACTATTAGAAGTGATTCCTGAGTTCAGAGCTAGAAGTAACTTCTGAGCATCACCAGATGTAGCCCCAAAACCAAGAACAACAAAACAAAAATTGCTAATGTGTATCTGACTTTGTTTTTTTTTTGTCTTCTGAGAAGGTGAAAGAACATAAAATGGTCAAAAATCAATGTATTTTTGTTTCTGATATCAAAAGTAAGAAACATTGGTAGATCAGCTTTCTTATCCTTTCAAATAAAAGAAGAATCTCTTATTTAATATTCAGGATTGTATGTAGGAGAAAACTTTACTCCCATTCAATTTCTAAGTACAAACCTTAAACCACTTGTATTCATAAAATGTATTGACGGTGCTAGCCTAGCCCGTATTTTGTTATGCACTTGTGTGTGTGTGTGTGTTGCTCACAAACGTATGTTCTTTGCTTTCAGTACGGGCCCTATTCTGATGTCTCAGAAATCACCACTGCGGCAGGGCCTCCCGGACGGTGTAAAGCACCTTGTATTTCTTTTACACCTGATGGTTGTGTTCTAGTGAGTTGGGAGGTAAGTCAGGTATCTGTTATATAGCAAGTTTTCCTTTTAATCTTCCCTTAAATGCAAATATGAGGAACATCACTGTATCACTGTGTCACTGTCATCCCATTGTTCATCGATTTACTCAAACAGGCGCCAGTAATATCTCCATTCTTCCCAGCCCTGAGATTTTAGCAGCCTCTCCATACTCATTTTTCTCAAGGATTGGAGGCTCTTTTCAGGGGTAAGGGAATGAGACCTGTTATTGCTACGGTATTTGGCATATTGTATACGCCACGAGGAGCTTACCAGGCTCTTCCATGTGGGCAGGATACTCTTGGTAGCTTTTCTGGCTCTCCGAGAGGCATATATTATTTCCCTATATGATAATGTTCCACACAGCCGCTTTGCGGCCGTGAGGTGCAGGAATATGATTGATCATGCATGAGGCTTGGCCCGAGCTTGTGGAAGCAGCTTGGAGCGTGGTGACAATTGGGTAGTGGAGGTTGGCTGCTGGGGCTGAGTCCCTTGGGGTGGGGAGAGCTCTCACCCGCCCCCCTCTGAGGCACCCCTGGTGTGGAGTCCAGTGGCATGGTTATGGGGGCCTCATTTTCTACTCCCTTCAGGGAGAAGCAGCCGTGAGTTCTGGAGGGTGGCTGATGGGGAAATTATCTAGTGCTGGCAGGAGGTGGCTTATGGGTGTAACCCCTGGGTCACCAGAGATTGGGGGAAGCAGGCAGAGGATCTCTGCTCCTGGGTCTCGTTGACCCCAGAGTTCAAGATCAAAAAGGTCCGCATTACCTGGTTCCATGAGACTTCACTCATGCTTGAGGCTTGGCCCGAGCATGTGGAAAGGGGCCTGGAGTGTGGCGGTGGGGTACTGGAGGTTGGCTGAGTCCCTTGGGGCAGGGAGGGCTCTATGCTCTATGTTCTCTGAGGAACATAGAAAGCCAAAAGTCACATCTGAGTAATTTCTTGCACATGAATCTCCCCTGGCACTGACGTGTATCAGCGTTGGAGAACTTGTACCATTAGTGACCACTGAGAAGGAATTGGGTAACACTTCCATGCTTTTCACAAGTTTTTTAATATCTGGCAAATGCTGATCTCTTTCCCTCTTAACTTGAGCACAGACACTGTGGGATTCTTCTCAGTGAAATGACTGTGAATTTCTGCCTCCCAGAGTCCTGAATGTTCGGGTGCAGACATCTCAGAGTACAGGTTGGAGTGGGGAGAAGATACAGAATCCTTAGAACTCATTTATCATGGGACAGACACCGGCTTTGAAATAAAGGACCTGTTGCCTGCTGCACAGTACTGCTGTAGACTACAGGTAGGTGGACCGTATTCAGATGCAGCTCCGAAAAGAAGCTCTAAGAGCATCTTTTCTTTAAAGAAAAAAATTATAAATTTAATTGTTATTTGCCATTAGTATCTGCTCCTCTCAGAGATCCTGAAACAAAATCAGATTCTTCTCTCCTGTACCTTTTACCACCCTGGTTCCTTGGTTGTCTTGTAAATTCTCAGAGAAATGGTAAAAGCCAAAGGTAAAGTGGCAGAAGTCCTTTGGGAAGATGCCTTGTACACATATTCCCCCGACATACACCTTTTAGTTCCATAGAGCAGAAAAGACAGAAACTTCCCGTGCCTGCTGTTTCTTGGAGGCAGAAACAAATGTTGGGGTAATTGGACTTATCTCTCATAGCTTTAACTTCTAAGAGTCCCCAAAACCTTGAATTATCTTCTCTTTTTTCCCATTTTATTTAAACATAATGGTTTACAAAGTTGTTTGGGTTTGTTTTTTTTTTTTTTTTTGCTTTTTGGGTCATACCTGGTGATGCACATGGGTTACTCCTGCTCTGCACTCAGGAATTACCCCAGCGGTGCTCAGGGAACCATATGGAATGCTGGGAATCGAACCCAGGTTGGGCACATACAAGGCAAATGCACTACCCGCTGTGCTATTGCTCCAGCCCCGTTTGATGATTTGTTATTGGCATTTGATATTCCAACACCAATCTCAAATCTTGAGTTTTCTTTTACTCCTTTTCTTTAGATAATTTTTCCCCTTTGTTAAGTTTCATTAACCTGAGAAAACAAGGTTGATTTTCTTTCATTTGTCCTGTAGCATTTCTGAAGCACGACTTTGTGCTAGAATCCAAGAATGATCTGAATAATCAAGAGAGATACAAATATTAACAATATGTGGTTTTTGACCTTGAAGAATTCTGTCTTTGCATACAATTTAATTTAAATAGATACAGAAGCTCAGGTGCCAGATTTAGGTTTTCACCCGATTTCAAATTGCTTAACTACAAGTCTATCCATAGTGTCTCTGGCCTTTCGGGAGCATATGCTCCCTTCATTAGTTGGTTTTTCACACCAGCTGAAGGCTTTTCTATTAAGCCTGAAGCCTGCTTTATCATAAACATTTCTGATTAAGCTTGTGTTACACACCTTCCTTCCTTCTCTGATGGAGCACCTGGGATTACGTGACCCTTTGTCAGTGAGTCAGGTCATAGCACCCTGTCTGATCTTTAGAATAGCGATGCAGTGTCGTTGGCAGAGGTCACATCAAGTGCTCCCGTCCTGTGTTTGGAATAAGGCAGGACATGAATAAAGAACTGTCTGCCACCACGGGAAAGAACTTCACTCAGTGTGCTTTTTGAGTTTGGATTTCTCTCTAGAATGTTCTGCTTCCTGTCTTCCTTCCAGGTATATGTTGTCACTTAGCAGTGACTTCGCAAAAATTGCATTTGGTAAGAATTCTTACATTGGTAAGAATAGAGGAGAAGCTGCATACGACTATTTCCTCTGTGTCTTGGTAGTCAGAAGTAAATACTTTCCGACATCGTAGAGTGATCCAGATCCCATGAAGAGGCTCATACTTTGAGAACACCCATTGCTGTGCTGAAAAAATATTTTCAAGAGTCTCCTCAACTTATATTAATTTCTTGGCATTTATGAACCTATCGTAAATTATCTGTTTTGTTGTTTTGGTTTTGCTTTTTGGGTCACACAGGGCCATGTTCAGAGCTCACTCCTGACTCTCCCTCAGGGATCACGCCTGGTGGGCTTGGGGTACTGGAGTTCGAGCCTGGGTAAACCATGTGCAAAGCTTCACCCCCTGTGCTAGCTCTCTGGTCCTTGTGAATTATTTTTATTCAGCTTTACTGTAAAAATAAAATAAACCCCCAAAATAGTTATTTTGACTATTAGAGCCTTAGAAATTAAATCATATGTGCTACCTATACATGTCTTATAAAAATTGTGTGAAATCTTTATTTTGCTCAGGAAACTTAATCTGTATATTATTCCTAAAGAATAGGGTAATGGCAATAGCATAAACAGCATAAAGCTTGTCACATGAGGTATACCATATACTATTATTTTGTAAAAGATGTTTTTGAATTAAGTTTACCTTGAAAGTAGGCAATAAAATAATATGTGGTATAAATCAAGAATGATTTTTCATATAAATGAAAAGTAAAGGAGTAGAACCTGAAATAGAAAAAAAATCATCTCCCAGAAAAATTTGTTAAGACTCAAATCTTTCTGAAGAAACATTTGTAAGTGTTCATTTTCTGGAATTAATCATGAGTCTAGAGTTATAAGTGTAGGGGAAACAAAGTGAGAGATACAGGGAAATTTCTGTATACTGGTTTTTCAGCTTCTCTCTAAGTCTGAATTTCTTTTATTTTTATTTTTATTTTGTTTTTGCTTTTTGGGTCACACTTGGCTCTGCACAGGGTTTACTCCTGGCTCTGCACTCAGGAATTATTCCTGGCGGTGCTCAGGGGACCATATGGGATGCTGGGAATCGAACCCGGGTCGGCCGCATGCAAAGCAAATACCCTACCCGCTGTGCTATTGCTTCAGCCCCTAAGTCTGAATTTCTTAATTAAAAAATTAAAATTTATTTATATATACACACATATATATATGCATATACATACACATATATACATGCATATATATGTGTAGTATATATATGCATATATATATATATTTGTAAAGGCGCTTTTTTTTTTCTTTATGCTTTTCCAGTTGGAAGGAAAGAGAATACCCACAGTTGACAATACTCTGCCACAGTTGTTCTTGTTAACTAGTGAAAGCTTTAGCACCTGAGAATTGGGTGTTCCTCCACCTATTTTATATAGGTGTAAACATACTCAGAAGTAAATTTGTCTTGCACACTAATATCCAGGTTCCATGCACGGACTCCGTACAGACTCCGAGGCCTGCCAGGGGTGATCCCTGAGTGCAGAGCCCGTAGTCGACCCAGTACCTTTGGCTCTGCCCCCGCAATGAACTCTAACTGTGGTGTTAAGCTTCTACAGTGGATTTTCACAGGTGATTTGTTAGTCACTGAATGTTTTTTAATTTGCTTCTTTGGAATAAACTAATACACAAGTGTTGTAAGTTTTGCTCGGAAATTCTAAGCCCTCAGGTGATTTCCGTGATTTATCTTCATAAATTTTCCTGTGAGTGAAATAAATGGGTTTTAGAGTTCTTTCACTTTCCTAAGGAGGCTGCCAACTGTTTGTTTTCTCCACGAGAAAAACAGTAGTTTGCGGAGGCCCCAAAGCTGACTCGGGCTGGGGGTCCTTGTGGATCAGCCTAGAAGTCAGAGTGGTTGGAGCAGAAAAAGCAGGATGGTGTCAGTGGAGGGCAGCATGGTAGCAGGGCTCTGGGGAGGGTGAAGGTGAGAAAATCAGAACCTTTGGGGCTGTTGCAAGGACTTTGAAGTTTATTCTGAGTTTGGGGGAAACCACTGAGAAATCTGAGCAGTGTCACCCTGCCTGGGGTGAGTGAAAGACTGTGGAGCAAAGGCCAGGCCACAGGGAGGAGGTCCTCAGTGTCCAGAGACACGCCTTTGCTGCCAGAGGGCTTAGGACACGCTCACGACCTGGATAGGGGAAGGATTTTCTGTCATGACTCAAAGAACCAGAGGCTGCGGAAACCTCCATGGGGCGTACTGGGGCTTCTGATGTGGGGGAGTGGGGAAGAGGCGAGGAGTGGTGCGGGTACGTGAGTTTTGAGACGTTGACTTCGTATTCGAGTGGAGATCAAAAGGCAGTTGGTGCTCTGGGCTGAGCTTCAAGGCAGAGATCAGAGCGACGTGATCTGGGAGTGAGAGATGAATAGCGTTTCCATACCTTGCGTCTCCCTGAGACAAGGAGAAGTCTCTGAGTTCAAGCAGAGGTAGAAAAGGTGTCCCCGAGCACTGAGCCCTGGTACGCTGACAAATACCAGTGAGCCAAGTGAGACGCAGCAGCAAATCCACAGAAACAAAGGTGTGTGGGTTCCAGAGACCACGTGACTCAGTTTTTGTAAGAGAGTGAGTGGTCACGGTGTCAGCTGCTGCTCTGGGGAAAGCCATGTGGGGGCTGAGAACTGACTTCCAGTATAAGCTCATTTTTCACACTGAATAATCGATATTTTCTCTATAATTCTTATAGCTCTCCTAAGGCAATACTTGAATTAAAAAGTTTGCTGAATTTTGCTCACAGCATTTCCTCTAAATCTGGAACCTGAGTGAACTGGAGAGATAACACGGGGGTAAAGGTGCTTCCCTTGCATGCAGCCAGCATTGGTCTAATCCCCCACAGCCTAGATTCCCCAAGCACCACCGGGAGTGATCCCTGAACACTAAAGCAAGGCGTATGCCCTGGGCGCCACTGGGTGTGGACACCCCCCCACCCTCCCCCACACACACATGCATTGAACCTGGGTTATTTGATCTAACTCTGCATTCCCTCCTTTCTGGGAGGCAGATAGGAGTACTTGTCATTAAAATGTCTACCTCAAATGATAATTTTTAAGATTGTGTAAGACAGTATATAAACTGAAGTGAGTTGTGCAACCCTGCAATATTTAAAAAAAAAATTCCTAAGCAGTGATGATTACAGTCTTAATTGTGCTCTATTAATAGAAAATACATGGTTGATGCCTTTAGGAGATGGTTACCATCTTCTAGGCTTTATTCTACCTGCATCTCCATAAGTTGTTTCTCACTATACGTTTATTTAGTGACTGTGCTAATGGAGTGCTTCGTCTCTCTTTCCCTTCTGCTGCGTAGGCTGTCAATCAGGCTGGAGCAGGCCCATACAGTGAACTTGTCCTTTGCCAGACACCAGCATCTGCCCCTGACCCCGTCTCCACGCTCTGCGTCCTGGAGGAGGAGACCTCCGGCCCCCGGCCTGACTCACCTTCTGCGTGCCTTGTACTGAACTGGGAAGAGCCGTGCAGTAATGGATCGGAAATCCTCGCGTACACCATTGACCTTGGAGACACCAGCATTACCGTGGGCAACACGACCACTTATGTCATGAATGACCTTCTTCCAGAAACCACCTACCGGTGAGTGCAGGGAAATGGAAACCAAGCTCCCTCAGCATCTCAGCACTGCAGACCCTTTAGGGCCTGAAGGTCACATGGGTGAATTCTAGAGAGTCTTCATATAATTAAGAGCACCGATCACAGAGAGAGTGAAAGAATTTGTGCTACTTTTATGACTTAGATGCACATTTATTTATATAGCTCCTAACCCCCGAGCGGACGTTTCAGCTCCCATTTTTTTTTTTTTTTTTTTTTTGCTTTTTGGGTCACACCTGGCGATGCACAGGGGTCACTCCTGGCTCTGCACTCAGGAATCACCCCTGGCTGTGCTCAGGGGACCATATGGGATGCTGGGATTCGAACCTGGGTCGGCCGCGTGCAAGGCAAACGCCCTACCCGCTGTGCTATCTCTCCAGCCCACAGCTCCCATTTTAAATCAGGTTTTCTTTGTATTTCTGCCAGGACTCATATGTGGACACTCTTCCCACCTCTGAAACAAGGCTCTCTACCCATTTTCTGATCTCCCCCACAAAAGAAACTAAGTGTTATAAATTACTTGTGGGTGTAGCTTTTACTTGAAATTTCATAAAGAATCGGAGTAAGAGAGGTGACATCACACACCATTGAGCAAAAGTCAGCATCTGCCCCTTCTTTTTCACCAGAAACCTATTTGGGTGGCCAGTCCCACTTCCTTTTCTTACACACCAACATGGCCTCTTAAAATATCCAGTCTCTTTTTTGTCCTGGCCCCACATCGTCTTAACTGAAAACAAAGTCTGTGGTGGGAAGTTCTGGAATCACTATTAGAGGGATTGGTATAGTGTTCTGCAACTGTAAAACAATGACTTTACTATTGTTGTAAACTATAGCAACTCTGTAAAAATATTTTTAGGCCTATAATCAGCATTTAAGGCATGCACATACCATCTGTGGTTATTCCAGTGTGTTTTTGCGCACTGTCTCCCTTTGACAGAATAAATAGTTTCTGGGGAAGGTAATACCTTGGACTCAGTTACATCTGTTCCACCCATAGAACAAGGAGAACAAGGTTCCTTACCTTGTAAGCCTGTTGTAAGTAGTGGCAGATCCATAGATATTCTCTGTGTAGAATTCCAGGCTGTAGCCGTAGCCAGTGCACAGCTTCCTTTGCAGTTCTCTCGTTCCAGGAGCATCAAAAGTGGTTCTTCTTGGGGCAAGCAAGTAAAGGGCAGGCAGATAAACTTGTTCAAAAGGAGCCTATAGGCTTCCTTATTCCTTTTTCTGCAGTGTTTGCTAATTCTGTCATCAGGTAAGCAACCTTGGTTTTAATCATCAGAAGCTGAAGAAATAAATCGGCTAATTAGATATGAAATATCAAAGTTCTATCCTACTACATACATGATAACTCCCGTTTCTCTGATTGTATCTTCTGTGAATGATCCTTACAGTACAATTCATCTTGCTCTTCAAAATTGTGTGCTTACTCTTCATGCTTCTTACAAGTCTGTTTTGGGCACAGACTAGGAAACAGGGCCCTAAGCTAGCTCACCAGGCCGAGTAATGATCTCTGGTGCCATATTGCCCCCTGAACATCACCAGGAGTAACTCCTAAGCACTAAACCAAGAGCAGCCCTAGACTACCACCAAGTATACCTGCAAAGTGAAAACAAACAACAAAACAAAACAAACTAAAGGAAGGGGAGAGGAAAAGAAATGAGAAGAGGAGATGGGACAAGAAACTAGGATCTGGGATGAGAGTGGCAGTGCTTGCCCTCAAGTACCGCTTGGGGTTGGGAGCACTTAAATAACAGTAAGAAATAGATGACTCTGACCTTTCAAGCTGGAAGTAACACTAGATAAAGCCCTTGGGTACTCTGTACAGGAGAGATCCTGGGAATCAGGATGGTCAGAAAGATTTGAAAGGGATAAGTGAAAATAATCACGGGGGGCTAGAGAATAGGCCGGACAAAGACACTGCTTCATCATTAGCCTTCCTCCAGTCTCAGAACACCAGACTTCCCTCTCATTAATCAGATACTGAATGCTTATGGTGTCCAGAGCATTTATTGCTGAGGAAATCCAGAGATGGTGAAGCTCAGACCTTGGCTCTGGGGGATTCCCCTGCTTACAGTGCTCTAAGGAAACAGAACAATGAGGCAGATGGCTAAGTGAGTGGCGTTTCCCAGCTTTCTACAGAACCAGAATAATTGCTTGATGTTGGACCATCAGACTTGAGTACCAGTGAAGAAGACATGTTGGTTTAGAGACTCGCGGGAAGGATTTGTGCCTGTTATTATCCACACTCCAGGCTGCTCTGGGATGGACCCAAACTCAGGTCTCCCGCCTGTGAACTCTCAGGTGTGAGTGACGAAGGGCTTTTGGACCAGGTATTAACCCCCAAATGTGGCTTACATCATTGTAAGACCTATGGGTAGGATGGTCTGGGAGGTATGTTGGCTTTCATTAGTACAGTCAAATTCTACAGTCAGAAACTTCTAGTAAGAAGTCTAGAGCTGAAGGACTCATATGAGGAAACCAACAGAGAAATTTTTTCATGATTTCATTCTATTTATCATAGAAATGATCAGAAACAACTTCTATGTAACTATTTAAAATATGTTTAAAAGTGGGCTGGAGATGTGACTTTGTGGTAGTACACTTTCTTGCATTCCAGGAGAAGGGAGGCCTGCATTCTTTTCCTCACAGCACACACACACACACACATTCACATACACACAATACATGTTAAAAATTGTACCTCAGGCTTCAGAGAGATGTCTTACATGTTTTACATATGGGAGACCTGGGTTTGACACCCAGCACTGCATGGTCTCCCAAGAAACCTTCAGCTGTGCTCAAAATCCAAAAAGAAAAGAAAGAAAATCTACCTCAGGATAATTCTATCATGAGTGATCACTTAGTAAAAGTAAGTAGCTTAGTAATGTCAGGACAATAGGGCAAGGGGAAATGAGTCTAGATTTGGAAAGGAAACTCTCAGGACGGTTTTTTTTAAAGTACTGAATGGGCACAGCGGGTAGGGCATTTGCCTTACACGTGGCCAACCCTGGTTTGATTCCTCTGCCCTTCTCGTAGAGCCTGGCAAGCTACTGAGAGTATCCCGCCTGCATGGCATAGCCTGGCAAACTACCCGTGGTGTATTCGATATGCCAAAAACAGTAACAACAAGTCTCACAATGGAGACGTTACTGGTGCCCACTCCAGCAATCAATGAACAACGGGATGACAGTGCTACTACTACAGTGCTGCTGAATGGGTATAACATAACTAATTCATTTCAGCGTTAGTATGGAAGACCAGCACATTTAGCTGAATGAAGAAATTCAGAATGGGGGATGGGGGATCTCACCTGTTATTTTAGGGTATGTTGAAGATACTATTTTAAACAAGTGGCATGAAAATTGGACATCTGTAGAAGACATCTTTGTGAGGGTGGGCGATGTTTGGGGTGCCACATCCTATTTGCTCGGGGACACTGGCTTTGTGTACTTGAGAGTCACTCAGGGGACCATGCAGTGTCAGGGTCAACCCCGGACCTCCCAGTATAGAGCATGTCCTTCAGCCCCTTGAGCTCTCTCTCCAGCACGAAGGTAGTTTTGTGATGGTAATCATGTTGTATGTTCTTGCCCGCCCCCCAGAAAAGATTTAGCCTAAGAATTTGTCGATCAGTTATTAAATAAATTATACTTATTTACAAAATATAAAATACTTCATAAAATATTGATTTTAATATTCTTATTAAAGATTATTCTTTTACAGCTTACAGAATTTCGTTTCTGTAATGTGTGAGTGTATGCTGTCAGCCCCCCTGTCTTGCTCTTTGTTGGAAAACCGCAATTGTAATAATTACGGCGAAATACAAAGTGAGCGCTTCCAGGAACTCAGGGGTCATTCTGGTTCAGTCAGCTTTTGCTTCACCTTTTTCTCTCCCATAAATTGATTAAAATACAAGTAAACAGTTCAGAATGTTCTAGATAAAAGTGTGGAATGAAAACATTCTGAGCAAGATGTAGGGTTTGGATAAAGGATGTACATGTGTGGGTTCGGTAACCTTCAACAATCACGCACTGTTCCCACATTGAGTTGTTTGTTTTGTTTTGCTGGCATAGAACTGTTGACTTCTCTAGCAAAGCCCACTGCTGTGCAAAAAGTTTTTTTCCAGTGAATCCTTTCTGTGCTGGCACGTCTACTTCATGGCCTGTTGACCTCCTTCCACCTCTTACATTACAGCGCTTTTTCAAAAAACATTTCTCTTTTCTTTTGAGTTTGGGACACACTGGGGATGCTTGAGCACTCTCAGCTCTGTGCTTCTGGCATTGCCCAGAGAAGCATGCAGAGCTGGCCATTAAACCAGGACTTTCCACATGGAAGTAATATGTTCCCACATACTAAGTTATCTCTCTCGACCAAAGACGTCATTTTTGAGCTTAGAACTTAATTTGTATTAATTTTTTGTTAAGATTTGAAAAGAAGAAAAATGTTTAAACAGATGTATCTTTCCTCAGCACACTTCCAGCCTCCTGGAGTCCTGGGTTTTACGAGCTGAGATGAAGTCCCCGGGGGTCACCCTCTCTCCTGGGCCAGGGATTTCAACATCTTCCATTTGTGAGCAACTCGATTATGTTTCCTTCTATTTCATCAAAGCGTCTCTAAATCTAAAGTATACTTGGCTGATCCTGTGCCTTACTGTGGAGCAGAATGGTTCCACATGTGAGGATTTTAAAACAGCATCAGCATTACCTAGAAACTTGGGAAAATGCAAAATGTCCCACAATCCGGCAGACCCACCAAGTCACAAGCCCTGGGGCTGGGGCCCCAATACTGCCTTAGCTCCTGAAACCCTTAAGGAGATTTTGTATATGTTCAAGTTTCAGAGCTTAAAGCAATGCTTCTTAAACTTTTTCCACTTGCGCCCAAACCCCTATCACCAGAGGAGAGGAGGCCAGGCGAGCATTGCCAGAAACACCTCAGACTCATTAAGTGATTGATTTTGAATTAGGTTTTGGTCATTGTGCATTCAGAAACCTTTTAGTGTTGCCAAAATTTCCGCCGCCCTCACATTCAGTTCCTCCACCCAGGGGGCTGCAGCCCCCAGATTAAGAAGCTCAGTCCTAGAGCAGTGTTTCCTGAACACTCATATTTATCTGAATTACCTGGAGAGCTTTTGCAGAGAACAGAGCCATGGACTGTGCCGACACATCCTTGTGTCGTGTCATGTCATATCAGCTTTTCCCCCTTAATCATCCTCACATCAAGCCAGTCTCCATAAGCACGGCTTTCCTCCCGCCACTCCGTGTTTTGGGAGCCATACCCAGCAATACTCAGTGGTTACTCCTAACTCTGCACTCAGAAATTACTCCTGTCAGTGTTCATGGGATGCCAATGATCAAACCCGGTTTAGCTTCATATGAAGTACACGCCCTGCCCTCTGGACTCTCGCTGTAGCCCAAATGCAGCTTCTATAAGCCTCCCTCCATTCTCTTCCATGGATAATTGTTTCTTGATGGGCATCAAAGGGAGCCATGGCCCTTCCTCAAGGAATGCTCTGAACGTTCAGAGTGGAGCAGAATGTCACCTTTCTTCTCCATGTTGAGCAGTTTCTGAGGTCGCTTAAGATTACTTTTTTTGGCAGCCTCATTATGTGTCTGACTCACACTGAGCTGGCAAATAACAGAAATTTAAGGTAGATTTGTTTGTTATGCTCTTTTATGTTCTTTTTGCTAGGTGAAATGGGGATGAAAATAACATTTGTTGAGTTCTTATTATATGTCAAACACTCCATTAGCCTGTCCTGAGTGAGTCATGAATCATTTTGACCTAACAACATGGGTTGGACTTTATTAGGAGACACATTGAGAGTGGTTCGGAAGCAGCAGGCCAGAGTCAGAATGCCTTGACTTCCATCCTGGGCCCCTCACTTATTTTCTCTGTGACCTCTGACTCTCTATGCGTCTATCTCCTGATCTGTAAAATTGGGATAATAAATCTGCCTACCTATCATAATTTTCAGTGTCTTAGAAAATGTTTCAGACAACAGTATGGGAGCACAAAGAAAATAAGCACTCAGTTTGTAATCTAGTGATAATATTTGGTGGGGAGAAAAAATGAACTGAAAAGCAGGTTGTGGCAAGATCATAATTAAAAGTGTCTGGAGAAAATCTGGCATTCTCCTTTAAGCCATGGGAGACATGGACGGTTTTGTTTCTGTGAAGACAGGGCGTATTTTTAGAAAGCAAATCCAAGTGCCTGAGTCAGAAGGGTGGCACTGGAGGCCAAGGTGCTGATGGAACATGGAGTGGGGTTGGAGGGAGGGATGGATCTGAGGCAGCGCGGGTGACCCTTCCCAGAGCCTTCTCGGAGCTGGACTCGGAACACAACTTTTGCTCCCAAAGAGCTTTCCTGTGTTTGGGGCGCTATTCTGTTTCTTCAGAAATTGTCTAAGTATTCTCTGCATTCATATATTCCTCCTCTTGGTTAAATGTTAGTTGAAAAGATGAAGGAGGAAAAGCCTCTCTTTTGTTTCTTGACCTTTTCCTTACCCCAGGATGGGGGTGGTGATTGTCCCACCTCCTTCCCTTGGCCACCCTCAGACCCCTAAGACTGGGATGGCCAGTCCTGGTTGAGCCAACACCTTCCCAAACTGAGAAACGCTAGATGTGATTCTTTAATTGTATGACATTGATATGTGAGACTGTGTGTATATAAAGTATTTTATGGAAGACCTTCTGAGGCCGGAGTATATTGATATTCAAAATTAGATAGGTGGGGCCAGAGCAGTAGTACAGTGAGCAAGGAGAGCACTTACTGTGCATGAGGCTGACCTGGGCTTGATCTCCGAACCCTGTACGGATCTCCTGAACTCACCAGGAGTAATTCCTCAGTGTAAAGCCAGGAGTAGTCCTTGACAACTGCTGGGTTTGGCCCAGAAGCCAAAAATAAAATGAAAATGAAAAAATAAAATCAGGTATTACAGTAGTAACTTTTCAGTCAAAGTACCGAAAGGCTGTACCATCTGTCTAGATTTAAGCCCCACCAGCTGTGTATTTATGAGTAATTCAAGTCCTGGATGCTTGAAGAGATTTTTCACATCAGCCTCACCAAGATGAGAGTTTGCTCAGAGTTACATCGCCTCCCTAAATTGGAAAATAGAAGATTGACATGTTACTTCAACTAAAGAGAAAGCCTCTCAGTTTGTGTTTGGTATAAACGTTAAGTAATTCAACAAAATAGGAAAGCGCTGTATGCAGTGAATTCTGGGAATTGTTTTTCATTTTAGGATTTGTTTTGCTCATTTGTCCATGTGTGCTTTCAATGGAACTAGGAAATTACTTTCACACACCACATTTTCCATCTCAAAACAAAGAGAAACTATCTTAGTCCTTGTTCAGCATTCTTGGCCACCTAAGCTTAGTGATCTTCATATTTTCATCAAAATACAAGAAGCCACAGCCTCAGCTCATTTTAGATACTTGATGGTTCTTTAATTTGAAAAGTTCTGCAGTTTGAACAGTCACTTTAACAGAACTAATTAACATTAACTCTGGTGTATCAAATCGGGAAAGGATTCTTTCCTTAGCATATTCACTGAAAGAAAATGTTTCCTTAAAAAATGTAGGGCAAATCAAGTGTCTTACAATCTTGGTAGTCGATTTCAGAGCCAAAAGTTGTTCAAATCATGTGAAAATAAATGTGCTGGATGTTCTGACTTTCATTGGCAAGTGGCAGTTGTTTTGAAATGGAAGTGTGGTTCAAATTAAAATTGTCTTTGGGTTGGATCTGTGGCTATTTGAAGGCCTATGTTGTGTTAGGAGAGTATGTGATGTGAGGGTGCCCAGAGATGTTGAGCCTGTCAGGACAAGGCTCCAGCAGATGTCTGACCGACATCTGCTGTGTAGCTCATGCAAGCGTGCGAGCCTAGCCAGCTCAGTCATTTTGTAAAATAGATAAAGTAATGTTGACCTCACAGAATCAGGGTCAATATTACAGATACTATTGTTTGTATCAAATCTAGTCTTCAACACCTGGCAACAGCCTTGCGATTGAAGTTGAGTGACTTAACTTGAGTTTGACTTGAGTTCGTTCCCATCTGGATATGAATTCAAGATCAGAGAGAGAAGAGCAGGTAAAGGCCAGGCTTTGCGTGTGGCTGACCCATACCACTGCTTGGGTCCTGGCCTCCACACAGTATGGTCAGCTGAGCGTCAGGGGCAAGCAGGACACGTCCTTAAGTCATAGCATTAAATCACCAGCCGGGTAGGCCGGAGAACACCCAGGCCTTCTCAACACTGCCTGGGAGACCTTTCCAGAAAGTTTGCTCATGTCTAATAGAAAGAGGAAATACCAGTTCCTTCTCCATATTACAGCCCATTGAACAGGGCGGCTTCTCAGTGCTGTGTGTGCTGATCATCAGGGTCACTTTGGTCTGTTTCTAGGCTCCTTGTCTCTCTCACCGTAGGAGGACAGTTTTAAAAGAATCCACTACTTAGAGTTTGTTGCTGGATCCATGACCAGAATTTAGGACAAACATCACTGTATCGCTGTATCACTGTCATCCCGTTGCTCATCGATTTGCTCGAGTGGGTGCCAGTAATGTCTCCATTCATTCCTGTCACATTCAGGGTCAGGGAAATGAGGCCCATTATTACTGTTTTTTGGCATATCGAATATGCCATGGGTAGCTTGCCAGGCTCTGCCATGCAGGAATCTGCATCGCTCTCTTCTGGGAGCTTTGTTTTATAGTATCTGGATCTTGGCCATTGATGAGATTACATGAAGGGGGGAAGGGAGCAGTTTGTGGTTTGTGGGTGTGACTGCCAAGCTACTGGAAAACAGGGGATCTGGGTGGAGGAGGCCCAGTCCCCATCCAGGCAGGCTTGAAGATCTCAGCCACGGGTCCCACATACCTGGGTTCTTCTGTCAGTTCCTTCATGAGTAAGGCTCACCCAAGCATGTGGAGAGTGGACTTGAGCATGACTGCACCTGGGTTCTGGAGAATTTTGGCTGCCAGGGCTCTGCTTGGGGCGAGGAGGGAAACTCAACCCCCACCCCTCGAGGGGGCCCCGGTGAAGACAGCCTGGCGTGGTGGCAAAGAGATTCTTGGGCAAACATAGGTGCTATCAATAGCAGTCACTCATCCTGGAGTGAGGTGGTGGGAATAAGGCAACCACAACAGGGACACATACACATGCCCAGCAGGGCCAGTAGTGCTGGATTTCCACCACACATTTCTTTACTGTGGAGAGAACTGTTGGTCTCAAAGCAAGCATAAGAGGAATGCCTTCATAAATCAGCACTTGAAATAAGTTCACCAAAGTGGTCCTGGCTTCTTAGATCCTGATGACTTTTTGATGAAATGTAAAATATATTTTTTAAAATTGAAAGTGCTTCTTATGTCCCTTATCTTAATTATGAAATCCATTTGTAAATGCAGCAAAGATACTATGTTCTTCTTCTAAGGCATTAGGCAGCTTTCCAAAGACCACTAAAGTGATGAGCCAGAATCCCAAGAAACAACAATCCTAAAGAGTTAAAATGCTATATTAGTATTTATTAGTAAAATGCAATTAGTATTGCCCAGTCATTGAAGGTGGTGGCAGTGGTGGCATTACTCGTAGTAGTAGTAGTGGTGATGGTGGTGGAAGCAGTAGCAGTGTAAGGCTGTGATTATGCACCTACCCGGTACTCTTCTGCAGAAGCTCAGAGAATACAGATTTATAGATATAAGGAACCCAGTATCTCCCAAATGGCTACCATGGAGCCATTTTTTCATGTCTTGACACTTATCTTCTTTTTTAATTAGTTACTTAACGGGTTGTTGGATACCCCTGCATTGCTCAGGGGCTGCCTCCATCTCTGTGCTTGTGGAGGGGAGGTGGGGCAGTCACTTCCTGCAAAAGTTCTCAGGAGACCATGTGATATGGAGGATCAAGTCCCTGGCCTCTGGCACACAGAACATGCAAGTCCATTGTGCTCTTTCTCTCACCCTTGGTGCTTAAACTTTTAAAATTCTTATAACATTCAGAATTCTAAGCATTTTTTTCTTCAGCAGAACCATCTTGAGCAACCTATTTTCTCTCTTCTATTTGTTTGAAAAAAAAAAAAAACAGCAGCAACAACTGAGAGTTGAGAGAAAGAGCACAGGGTTAAGTCATTCGCCTTGCACTCAGCCAACTTCCATTCCGTCCCTGGCACCGCCCAGTCCCTCAAGCCCCGCCAAGACTGAAGAGCCAAGAGTAAATCCTGAGAATAGTCAGGTGTGGGCCACCCACCCCACATGCACCCCAACAAAAAATGATGAAAAAACTGAAGGCCCCGTTGAACAGGACAGTAAGGCCATCTGCAGGGTTCTGCGGGGCTCTGAAGGGCAATGGCAAGCAGACAGGGGAAGAATCTTGGTCTCTGCATGGAGAATTTAGGGGAGAAATGGCATTGGGACACTGGAACACCTTAGTTTAAACCTTTTAGGTGAGGAAATGTGTTACCCCATTGGTGGAGCGGGGGGGAGGAGAATGACACTTGACTTCTGGCTTAATTCTCATTTCCTGAGAAGGAAGAGATACATTTCTGCCATCGAGATGATAACCCTCTAAAACAGACTTTTCCTCTCTAGTTTCAGCAAATTTTATTTTAATCATAGGAAAAACTCTTGTGTTGATGTCAGGAAACTGTTTTTCTAAGACTCCTATTGGGAGACAAGGAAGTATCACCCTGGCATTGCCTTACCCACAACCTGGTGCAGCTCATAGTAAAATAAAGCCCGGCAGAAATCAGGCTCTGGGGTAGTAGAGCTTGTGTTCTGTTTTATCAGAGGTATCTACTACATTCAAACTCTCTAGTTTGCAGTGATATGAGTAGAATTAACTATGAACATTTGTGTACATGTGAACATGAATTGTAATTTTTCTTGAGGAAAGCCCAAACAAGGGATTTGAGTCCCATGTTGGGTCATCTGATAAGAATAATTAAACTTTCTAAGAAACATTGTAAGAAACCTTTACCAATGGGGCTATGTATGCCATTTGCATTCTTACCAGCAAAATAAGAGCATTCAGATTCTCCTTATAGCAGCATGGCATTAAATATTTTTATTTAATCCATTTTGATGGGATCCCATCAAATTATATATAATTATTATAATTTTGATTTTCATCATAGCTGATGTCGTGTGTGTGTGTGTGTGTGTGTGTGTGTGTGTGTGTTTGGGATCCCCAAGCAGTGAGGAGAGGACTCACACCCAGTGATTCTTGTGCAGCCAGGTCATAGTTGAGTGCCAGGGAATGTGGATATGGTGCTTCTTCAGCGCCAGTGCCAGGGACCACCCAAGCCACACTTAGCCCTATAGCAGGGACCATGTGGTGCAGGGATGGAACCAGGGCTGGCACACGCACAGATGCACACTTCCTCCTGTACTACCTCCGAGCCCATCCAACATCTCTTTTTTTTTTCATGATTAAGATTTATTTTTTTTATTTTATTTTTTATTTTTAATTAATGAATCACCGTGAGGGTACAGTTACAGATTTATACATTTTTGTGCTCATGTTTCCCCCATACAATGTTCGAGAACCCATCCCTTCACCAGTGCCCATTCTCCACCACCAGTAAACCCAGCGTCCCTCCCACACTCCCCAGTCCCGTCTCCCCCCACCCCAAACTGCCACTGTGGCAGGGTATTCCCTTTCGTTCTCTCTCTCTGATTAGGTGTTGTGGTTTGCAATAAAGGTGTTGAGCGGCCATTGTGTTCAGTCTCTAGTCTACATTCGGCACTCGTCACCCCTCCCCCGCATGACCTCCGACCACATTTTACTTGGTGTTCCCTTCTCTGAGTTGCCCAGAATGAGAGACCAGCCTCCAAGCCATGGAGACAACCTCCTAGTACTTATTTCTACTATTCTTGGGTGTTAGACTCCTAGTCTATTATTCTATATTCCACAGATGAGCGCAATCTTTCTATGTCTGTCTCTCTCTTTCTGACGCATTTCACTTAGCATGATACTTTCCATGCTGATCCACTTATATGCAAACTTCATGACCTCCTTTTTTCTAACAGCTGCATAGTATTCCATTGTATAGATGTACCAAAATTTCTTCAACCAGTCATCTGTTCTAGGGCACTTGGGTTTTTTCCAGATTCTGGCTATTGTAAACAGTGCTGCAATGAACATATAGGTGCAGATGTCATTTTGACTATACTTTTTTGCTCCTCTGGCATATATTCCCAGCAGTGGTATTGCTGGGTCAAATGGGAGCTCAACCTCTAATTTTTTAAGAATCGTCCATATTGTTTTCCAAAAGGGCTGAACTAGTCGGCATTCCCACCAGCAGTGTAGAAGGGTCCCTTTCTCTCCACATCCTCTCCAACAGTGGTTGCTTTTGTTCTTTTGGATGTGTGCTAGTCTAGGTGGTGTGAGGTGGTATCTCATGGTTGTTTTGATCTGCATCTCTCTGATGATTAGTGATGCAGAGCAAAAATATGGAACGCTTCACGAATTTGATTGTCATCCTTGCGCAGGGGCCATGCTAATCTTCTCTGTATCGTTCCAATTTTTAGTATATGTGCTGCCGAAGCGAGCACCCATCCAACATCTTTTTGTGTACTTATGTGCTACCTGCATATCCTCTTTGGTAGCATGTTCCCATCTTTTGTTCATTTTTGATTTGGGTGGTTTGTTTGCTTATTGATGAGTTTTAAAAGGTTTTATGTACTCTGGAAATGATTTCTTTGTTGACATTTGGTTTAAATACTTTTGCTCCAAGTCTATAGCTATTGTTTCCAATTTTTTATTGGTGCAAAAGTTTTTAATTTTGATGAAGTCCTGTTCTTTCAGTGTTCCACTTTTATAGATCATACATTTCGCATTTTTTCTAAGAACCCTGTACCTAAATCAATGAAACAAATATTTTATTTTCTTCTAAATACTTTCATATTTTTAGTTTAGATCTCCATTCATTCCAAGTTACTTTATATAAGCTTTAAACTGAGATTTTATTTTGCTATTGATATCCATTTGTTCTAATACAATAAAAAGACTATTCTCCCTCAATTGAATTACCTTTGCACATTTGTCAAAAATCAGTTAGCCATACTTGTGCTGATCTATTTCTGAATTCCCAGTTCTGTTACATTGATCTATGTCTCTGCCTCAGTGCGTTTACCACACTGTGTTGTGTTCTGTGCCTTACAGATCAGCTAGTGTGAGTCTTTCAGATTGCTCTTGTTTATATTTTTGCTAATTTTAGCTATTTTGCCTTTTCACATAACTTTCAGAACCAATTTTATATAGCTACAAAGAATCCTACCAGAATTTTATTAGCTTTGTATTATATCTGTAGATCGGCGTGGGGACATCACATCATGAACACTGTATGAATACTGTCATGAACACTGTTTGTCCTCTCTAGGTTTTTATTTTTTCAAATAGCTTCAGCAGTGTCTTATAATTTCTTATAATTTTACTTATAAAAATATAATTTTATATATAAGTCTTATAATTTTATTTATAAGTAAAATCATAATTTCTTTGTTTCCTATCTAAGTGCCTTTTTTCTCTCTTACTGATGGGGCTTCTAGTAATGATGTTGAATAGGTCTAGTGAGAATAGACATCTTTGCTTTCTTCTTGGGTTCCCCTCCCATCCCACTTTAAACTATGCGGGTGATCAAACCCAGGGCACACACATACGTGTGCTATAACACTGAGCCACATCTGTGGGCACTTAGTTTTGATTCTGGAAGGAAAAGCGTTTAGTGTTTTTCCATTTTTAACTGTTGGCATTTCTGTAGATGCCCATTTCAGATTAAGTTCTTTACCTACTTCTGTACTGAAAATTGTTTTATGAATAAAGTTCGGGTTTTATTAGGTGCATTGCCTTTATCAATTCATAGAAATGTGCCTTTTTTCCGACTGCTAATGGCATTGACTAAGAGCTGGGGAATGAGAGAATGCAAGGAGAAAGGGGTGGAAATAGAAGAAATGGGGTTCCCCCCATGCTCTCCACTCACCCAGAGCTCTGCCTATCTCTGAGCAAGGCTTTCTGCTCAATTCTGCCAATGCCAGCCAGAGACAGGCAGTTCCTGAGGTCCAGACTGTACTGACTCCAGTGTAGCGGCTGATGGAATTGGGAAATGCTAATACTACTGGTTTGGGATGAGTTTGAATTCTTCCTTGCTTATTTGAACTTACTACTGATTGCTTAGACTTTTTAAGTAGCTTCCAAATACATGATAATGCCCTGCCCAGTCAACTCATTCTGTGTCTCGCTAGGGGTCTCGCAGGAAGCCCAGAAATGGAAAAAAGCGACTGGAGGAGATATAGACCTGGGAGTACATACTCCAAAAGCCGGAGACTCTGAAAATAAGTGACATTTCTGAGAGAGCAGAGTTGTAGGAAGTGCCACAGTGAATAAAGAAGATAAGGTGTTAGGGCCGGGGGCAGTGGCTGCATCTTTGGGGACAAAGAGCAGAGGAAGAAAGCGGATTGTCAGGAGAAAGTTCAGAGTTCAGAGACATGCAGTCACTGCAGAAAGGGTGCTGAGGAACAGGTGACACCATGCCACCTATTATTGTTGGAGTACCGTGGAGAGCTATATCGGTCAGCTGGTGAAGAGGTAGAAGAACAAAGAAACAGAAAAATTCCTTGGTTATCTTATTTATGAATTTTATTTCTATTTGTTTTTTTCACTCCTTGACTGAGGACATTGCTGGTACATTTATTTAATGTCCTGTAACCCTGTGCATGGCATGCGTCCATTAAGGGTATCACAGAGGCAACCTGCTGGCAGCAGTGGGCGCACAGTGAGCGCTGGCTAAGGGCCATCAGGGGCTTGTCCAGTAAGGCTGGTGCAAAGGAGAAGAGAAATAAATGCCTAGCTGGAGAGCTGATTGTTTTCTTTAGCCTGGAGTTCTGGAGGAGAAGCATTGTTTCTATTTCATTTATCCCCCCTCCCCCACCCCGTGTCCCTCCATCCCCCCACCCAGCCCATTGACTCCAAAATCTGATGTTGAAGCAGCTGAAAATGACCAGAACAGAGTTTGAAAGACTTTCCCTAAAAGGATCTCGGGTTGACTGGAGTAAGCCCGAAGGACAGGGACAGATGCTGGCTGTTCTCACTGGTCTGTCGTATTTGGGACAACCTAGGTCATAGGAGGTTTCAAAGGCGGGAAAAACATTGACTCTGAATTACAGAAACAAAATTCCAGAGAAGGAGAGCAACTCAGTGGGTGAGTAAGAAGAGGAGGCATATGTCTAAACCACAAGACCCAACACTGCTCGATGTGTGGGACCGGACTACAGCAATTAAGTTGAAAACTGTCAAAGAGTCAGTTAGGCAGAGGGGAAGGAGCATGGGCTGATTGTGGAGGGATGGAGTCATGGGGTGGTGGAATTAGAAGTCATTGTATGCCTGAAAATCTGTACAGATCTGTAAATCAGAGTCTAAATTTAAACAGTTTTTTAAGTGATGCCAAATGTCACCTCTGACAGTAGATCTTTTAAAAGGTTGTGAGGGTGCTGGGGCAATAGTACGTTGCATATGGTATTTGTCTTGTAGGCGACCAATCTAGGTTCCATTGCCAGCAGCCCCTATAGTCCCGTGAGCACCACTAGGAGTGAGCCCTGAGCACAGAGCCAGGCGTGAGCCCCGAGCACAGAGCCAGGAGTGAGCCCTGAGCACAGAGCCAGGCATGAGCCCTGAGCACAGAGCCAGGAGTGAGCCCTGAGCAGTGCCAGGTGTTGCCCCTGCCCCCCCACGGCCCCCACCAAAAGAAGATGGGTAAGAACCAAGATACTTAGCTTTTCTTCTTCCGTTCGGTTCACCCCACCCCTGTTTTCAGAATGGAGGGTGTGATCTGTCCTTGAACTACTTAGTTCTCTATTGTCTTAACTGAATTTGTTTTTTCATTTTTCCCCCCATGATGACTGCTTTAAGTGCAAATAAGAAATAAGCCCCCCCAAAGTTCATTTCAAAGGAGGAATTGCCATGTCTTAAACCTTCCATGTTTGTATTTGTTCCCTTTTTCCAGGATCAGAATTCAGGCCATAAATGAAATTGGAGCTGGACCGTTTAGTCAGTTCATTAAAGCAAAAACTCGGCCGTTACCGCCCTTGCCTCCTAGGCTCGAGTGCGCTGCGGCGGGGCCGCAGAGCCTGAAGCTGAGATGGGGCGACAGCAGCTCCAAGGCGCACGCGCTGGACGACGTGGTGTACACGCTGCAGCTGGAGGACAGGAACAAAAGGTTCGCGGGTGCCTGTGGGCGGAGCCCGTGGCTGGCTGGGGGATGAAGCTCTACCCTCTACCCGTTGGTTTGTCCTTTGAAGCACCCTTCATCTCTGTTGGAAACTCACTGCCTTTTCTCCACTTGGAATTTCTTAGCTACCATTCTGAAGTTCCTGGTTTCTCTCCAGGAGATAATCTATGTGTTTGTTTTCTCTCATAAAGCCAGATGATCCCACCAGAGAAACTGCTCAGATGCCCGTCCACCGTGTAATAACGTTTTGTTAGTCACAAGTGTGGAGGGAAATAAGACTCAGAAAGAGATGTCTCCTCTTTAAATATTCAGTGGCCATCAGGACAAAACATGTTTACCGATCTGAGATTGCTGTGGTGATGGACGGAAAGGGTCGGGACTCGAAGTGCGGGTGATACAGTATCAAATTAACCAGAGCAAATAGGGGATTCTTTATAAAACTCCATGTCCAGGAAACACACTTGGCAGCAGAAATCAAATCCAGCCTTGAACATAGTATTTATATAACTTAGCTTCATTTTCCCTGAAAATAACACATCTAAAGCTAGGCAGCCGAATGATATTTAGGAATTATTCATCTACACAAAAAAGTAAAATTTCTATTAACACAAATAGAATATTTGTTCTATGTTGCCATGCCAGGCAAAGAAGGGAGGCAATTACTGTAAAACCAAGAGAGCCTGAAGAAGTGAACACTTTCTGAAATACAAAGCAAGAATTGGCGTAGAATTAGCTGCCATTTCCGCTTGGTGTGACATTGTCCCATGTCCATTTACTTTGGGAACTGGTTCTAGTTAGCATCAAGACCCCCCGGCAGCCTCTGTCACCCCAGTGTACATTGAAGTATTTTAACACATCTCATTGTGGCGGTCCTGCTGTGTGAAAGGCTCCGTGTGGGGTGTGCCTGCAATAGCCACCAAGATCCAGAAACCCAAGTACCTCTCCCAGGAGCACAAGCATCCACCCTAGTTAGTCATCAGACATCAGTGCCATCCCTAAACACTGCTCTGGGGTGGAGCAGGAGTCGTGCTTTGAGAGTTTGGAGGAAGCAGAAATTCCTTGGTTGTACAGGTCAGGAATGACTGACTTTTTGAAATTGTGAATTTTAAACCTGACTTGGAGGGACCTAGCAAACCTAATTATTTGGCTGCAAAAGGCAAAAAAAAAAAAAAAAGGAAAAAGATTGCTCTGTTGGAAACTAGTCCCACCTCAAAAGCATGGAGTGGGGAAGACTCCTTACGGACTGAACTCATGCCCACCCATGGAGCAGACACTTCTGCTCAGAGTACTGTGGGTTGAGTTTCCGTGAGCTCATTACTTTACTGCCAGGGGATTCCTCAACTGGAGAGGACTGATAAGAACAGGAATTACAGACTCACAGAAATCACGAGAAAGCTAACATTCGGAGAAGTTTGTGAGCAAGTCTTTGTTTTTTCCCCTGGTCGCATAACTTCCAGTGGTGGTAGAAAGAGCCTTCCTTGGAGAGTATCTTCTGGTTGTACTACTTCAGAAAAAGGGAAGCCCAGAACATTGTTGAAGCAAATGGTAGAAGTGGAATCAAAGGCAGTGCCTCACTATTGCTTTCAGAAATACGGGGACAGTTAGTCTCTGCCCCAAACCAGCCTTCCCCATGTTGCAGTTATTCCCTGTGTGGGATGGAGAACTGCATAAATGCAGATGCACAAGAGTGCCCTGAGCACTCATCCAAATGATGTTATGTCCTCAGGCATTTAAATATGCCAGACAGAAAATAGTACAGAGCCTGGTCGTCAATATATCAAAATATGTTCTGTCCTAACAACACTAACCAAAAAACAACCCAAGGCTGACCTTGTTGTTAATCACATAGATGCCTTGCCTAAATTTAAATGGCAATTTCAGAAAACTCACCATTAAGGACAGTATTTTTCTTAATTTTATGAGCTGGAGTCCAGATTTATCTTTTTTAAATTAAATTTGTCAGTGTCCTCAGAAACTTATTAAAGTGATGGGAATATAGAGCATAATAAATTCTCATTCTTTCTGTAGATTGATATTTCTGGGATTTAATAGGATGAAACCTGACCTAATTTGAGTCTGGAGATGACCTTTCTTAGTAACTTAGAATTCTTGTGAGCTATTGACCCTTTGAGCCAAACCTTTAACTTTGGATCTTGACCTGTGAGAATCAGAGTCTTTGTCAGTCCTAGTCTCTGTGAGTGTTTTGAGTCGTTGCCCCTGATCTGCCCAGGTGAATGGTGTCTTCCAGAGTAGTATGTCTTTCTTCATCTAATTTGTTATTAATATAGATTCAAGTTATGACTCTTAGAAAAGTTCACATAGCCTTAGCATAGACATTGAATTCACTAAGCACTGATAAATTCTTATGTATATTGCAAAACAATTGCTTTATGGTTTTTTGGTTTTTCAGTTGTTTTTGGGGTTTTGTCCTGGGATTTAACCCAAAGCCCCACATCTACAAAGAATGTGCTCTACCACCAAACTGCCTCCCTAGCCAAAAACATTAAATATCTTGTTATAAAGGTGAGAAGTAGAGCTAGCAAGAAAATTTTTTAAATTTACTTTATTAGTTTAATCTCTCTATTTCCTTTGTGAAAACCTTACTCACCAGTCACTGTGGGCATTTGAAATTTCCATGTAAACAGGAGAGGCCTCAAAGAGGCATGCTGCTCAAATCCCTGCCCCAAGGTAAGTCAACCTAGAATTTTCCTGGATGACTTGAACTTGCCATGTTGGAAGTGTTTTCCTCCTTTACCAGGACTTATATTTACCTTCTATTCAAGATTTTGACACTCATGGTTCCCAGCCTATGGTAACTGCCTATATATTTATTAGCAGCCTCAAAGCACTCCTTTACATTTATAAGTCTATTTCTACCTGGCACTTAAATTATGAACATTCAGCCAACAGTTTCTTCATGAACCAGGTTTTAGCACTAGGTCTTAGATCTTAGTTTTTTGTGAACTAAGTTTTATGTGCTAGGTCTTATAGGGATAGGGATATTTGGCCTACCTCTAAGGAGCTTGTCTTTCTCTGGAAATAAGTTAGCATGAAACACTGAGCAGACAGTGCAAAAAAATTATTGAATGTCAGCAGAAAAGCAAAAATTAGATTTGCTTGGCCATAGAGCAGTCACATCTTTTCTTAACAGAAACTCTGAGTGTCTTTGGTTTCTGTGTATGCAAGAAAACACACACACACGTGTATATATATATGTATATATATATGTGTGTATATACACATATATATGCATTTTATATGTATGTGTGTATATATATATGTATGTGTGTGTATATATATATATATATATACATATATCACTGTCATCCCATTATTCATTGATTTGCTCGAGCTGGTGTGCCAGTAACATCTCCATTCGTCCCTGTCACATTCAGGGTCAGGGAAATGAGGCCCATTATTGTTACTCTTTTTGACATGTCGAATATGCCACAGGTAGCTTACCAGGCTCAGCCATGCAAGATTCTGCATCGCTCTCTTCTGGGAGCTTTGTTTTATAGTCTCTGGATCTTGGCCTTGATGTGATTACATTGCACCAGGGGGCAGTTTGTGGGTGTGACTGCCAAGCTACTGGAAAACTGAGGATCTGGGTGGAGGAGACAGTCCCATTCTGAGCAGGCTTGGAGATCTCATCCACAGGTCCTGCATACCTGGGTTCCTCTGCCAGTTCCTTCATGGGTGAGGCTCATCCAAGTGTGTGGAGAGTGGTTTTGAGCATGGCTGCATCTGGGTTCTGGAGGTTTTTGGCTGCCAGAGCTCTGCTTGGGGCGAGGAGGGAAACTCACCCCACTCCCCTCCAAAGGGACCCCAGTAAAGACAGCTTGGCTCGGGAACAAGAGATTCTGTATAGATATATACATCTATATTCTGTATTGATATATACTTCTATATACATACCCATAGTAAACATTTAATAATGCTGCTTTAACCTAATACAAGGATCAGAATAATAAGATTAGCACATGCATTTCAAGACCATAGTGCTATGTCAATGACTTCGAACATGGATTTGTCTGTGTTCATGAAATGAAATGTTGTGCTGCCCTAACAGGATTTCAGTTGACGGTGGTTCTCATCCTGACCCTGGCAGGCCCATGATTCTGATATCTGCACATACCACTGAGGCCAGAGGAAGTTAAATCCCAGCAACAAATTTGTGGTTGGTGTGTTGTTCAGATTTAGTCAAGACAACCCAAGTATTTCAAAGCAGGCCTCCAGTCAATTGGGAATGGGGGAGGAGGGATCTATTTGAATGGATAATTTCCACTTGCTTTCCATTAACTCAGTCTCTGCGCCTGTGAGACTTTTCTGAATTTTTTTATTCAGAAAAAAAAAATTGGAGTAGTTTTATAATATGAACAGTTTAACTGCCTGATCACAGATCAGAGATCAGGAAACTACCTGGAAAAATGCATATATATTTTCTAGACAAGTAACAGAAATATAAAGGTGGCACAAGTATGTAAGCACAAGGGAGGAGTGAAGTTCTTAATGCTATTGTAGAACTAACTCCGGCTTACTTTTCATAGAGGAGAGACTTTAAGCATTTGTTTCCTTTGCTTCTCTGAACTAGTCTTGGATTCGCTTCATCACCCTTTCATACACCAGAGAGCAGGGTTGCTTCTTGACCAAGGTGTCAAGTCTTTGTTGTAGCCCCAGATCCATTGCTGAGTTCCGGGGTAGCCAGAGACGCGTGTCTCTTGCTCCTTTTTGCCTTAGGTTCTCCCTCTACAAAGTAGAGTTCATAATGACTACCTCCAGACCCTGATTACAGGGGGAAAAGTATGATTTCAAAAGCATTTTCCCTGTTTATGGGGGAAAGTATGATTTCAGAAGCATTTTTCCTTTTGAAAAGAGCATAAAATTTAGCCTACAAGATAAATAGTATTGCTGGTGCAGCCACTTTCAAACAGAAAAGTCGAAGCACTGGACCAGGAAGAGTACTTGGGGACAGACACCTAGCAGGTGACAGCCCAGATTCAGTCCCTGAGCCCTGTATGGCCTCTGTTCTCTCAGTGTGATTCCTATGCAAAAACAGAGCTTAAAAAATAATAAATAGGTAAAATGTCTAGGTGTTGGCAGACATGAGACCACTACTTTGTGACTGTAATCTGACCAAAAGTAAGATTTAGACAATATTTTTTCTTAAGGATTTGAAATCAAAGGTAGTAGTAAGATAACCGTTTTCTTAGACTCATAGGCAAGGGTATAACAATAACAATAGAAGTTGGCAAACAGTGTTTAGAAGACTCTAGGAAAAGCATCCTAGAAGATGAAATTTGCTGCATATATTTTGAAGCAAAGTAAAAGAGAATGCATTCCAAGGATCTTAGAATCCTGAAAGATTCTAAGTACCTTTCTTCCTATACAAATCCTCTTCTATATAAATAAGTGAAGGCATTTAAAGCATTATTGCCATCAGCAGCTTTAGTGACATTTGTTTAGAAAAGTAATATAAAGTTTCAGCCCATTAACTGCAAAGTATTGCAGCCTGTTCCTCATAAGCCAAATGGTCCACATTCAGCTAGAAACACAGGGTTAAGAAATTCACTCCTTTTCTCAGTCTTTAGGATATTTTTCTTGGCCTTTGGTGCTCAGTGTACAAACTGTGACTTTCAGCAGCAGCTGAACCAGACTTTGAAGTGCACCTCCTGCACAAGGTGTCCCACATGATGTCATCTGCTCCTCTGTGCCCCTACCCAGAAATAACAGAACTCATGTCCTTAGAAGAGTCAGGGTACATGCATTCCTGAGCTCAACATGCTCCCTGCCCCAAATTCACACACTTTGTACACTGACAAAGTATCTGTGGAGCCCAGGGACATTAAGGGAAGAGCCCCTGGCACTGTGAAAGTCTAACCACACTGTGTGTATTCCCAGCTGTGATCTGCGCTACAGGTTTTTGTTTGTTTTCTTTGGTTGACTGGTTTTAGAGCCACATCCAGCAGTGCTCAGAGCTTGCTCCTGGTGCCGAGCAGAGAGATTACTCCTGGAGGGCTCGGGGACCATCTGTGGGTGCCAGGAATCAAACCCGGATTGGCCACATGTAGGACAAGTGCCTACCCACTGTGTTATCTCTCCAGCCCCCTGCTTTAGGTTTTGAAACTCGCCATTTGCAGCCTTTCCTAGACTCCGTTTTACATCAAGGTGTTAGATCATTCCAAGAGTTAATATTAACCAGCTCCCTGTAAAAAGCCCAAGGATCATAAGATATTTATGAGTATTAAATAGACACCTGATCAATATCCTTTATTTTCCATTTTACATTTTGTTTTCAGAAATTTAAACATTTCTTGAATGTTTCTTCCAAAATGAAATGGTTTTCAGGAATTGGATTTAAAATCCCTGGAGCCAGGCTGATAGCATAGGGATTTAGGGCCCCACAGGACCTAGTTTGACCCCCACACTGCTTGTCCCCAGATCCCCTTGGGTGTATTCCTGGAGCCCCCCAAGTACTGGTGGGTGTGGTTCTGGGGGCCCCTAGCAGCATCGCATCCTTAGGCCCTCATGCTGGACAGTTCAAGCCAGCTGGCCCAGTCTCATCAAGCATGATCGTGGGGGCACTGCCTGGGAGACCTCTCCCCTTGGAAATTATTTTCTTCAAATGACTGAGTAAAGGAGCGTTTTAAGAAGCAATATGTCTGAGTTTCTTTTCTTAGTTGCACTATAAGGCAAAAGCAGCTATCTCTCACGGTGCTAAAAAATAAAATTCTGACGTCAAAATGTACTTTTTTTTGACTGTGGTGGAAATACTTGAACACTTTGAAAGATGCAGTAACTGTACCTCAGAACTGTGAGTGACACTGTTGTCGCTGTGCTACCTAAGTTACAGTAAAAATCTCATAGTTTTAACTGGACCTTAATAAATTACCAGAATTAAGACCTATCGAGATCGTACAGGAAATAAGGCACTTGCCTTGCATGCATCAACCACAGTTCAGTCCCCAGCACTGCATATCCCCTGAGCACAGAGCCAGGAGTAAGCCCCGGACACTACTGGGCATGTCAAAAAAATTAATAACCCTTAACAAATACAGTACTAGTAAACCCTCCCCAAAGCTTCTTGAAATGTCAAAATCCTTTTCTGCCTACCTAGTCCATATTTAATAAGAAATATTAGGAAATACTTGGTCTTTTCCTTTGGATCTGAAACTGGACAGTTAGTCCCACTGTCTGGGAACTAGGCTTGGGAAGCTGTGAGCTTGCTCAAGTTCCTGCTGAAAGGAACATACGCCACATGCTGCCTGAGAACTTGATGCCATTCGGTATCTGACAGAATGGCAAATATGCATCATTTTTGTAGTCATACTTGAAAATCACTGACAAATTGCCAGCATTAAGGGCTGAAGAGGTAGCACAGGGGTTAAGGCACCGGCCTTGTGTGGGGCTTTCCCCAGCTTAATCCCTGGTGTTAATCCACATGGTCCTCTAGGCATTTCCAGGAGATTCCTCATGAACTGTACCCTCGGGGGCAGATAAAGAGGAGATAGATTCTCGTGAGCTTTTGCATCTCCTACCAGTTATGTAGATCCTCCCCATTCCTGGCCAGTGCTTACCCCCTAGCTCAGAGCAGTGCCCCATGAAGCTTCATGGACCGGAGCTCCAAGCTAGACCTCTGGCTGTGAGCTCATGGTGGCCCAGATCCCGTAGAACATGGCTGTGATAGGTGCAAGCACTAGGCCTAGCACTGTGGAAGCAAAGGCACTGTGCGGGGCAGAGCCCTCGGGGAGGCAGGACAGCCACTGTCTGTCACTGATTGCTTTTTACAATGTGGAGTCATCCATCGTTGCCTCTTGGCATATGTAGGATATTTGATTGTACCCCCAGAGGCCTTTGGCTTCCTTATTAATTAGTTTTAAAATTAAGCTTGTCTTTAAAAAAAAATTTTAGGAGTGAGAAACAAATGAGTCTTTGTAAAACAAATATTTGATGAATATTTTTAATCTCTCTCTGAGTGGTTCTAGCCACGGGCTGTTAACCTACGAAGCCCCTTACAGAGACTGCCATGAAACTGGCCATGAATCACTAGCTCTGAAGAAGGAAGATTCTTCTGCCTCTTGGAATGAGGGGGAACATTACAGAATAAGGGTGTCTTTTTGGTGTTCGTTTGTGTGCATTTTGTTTTGACTAGTTTATTGTGGAAAATAGAAGTTATTGTTTAGCATGCACAGAAAGAAACAGACTCAGCTGATACATATTTGTGGCTGCTCTCTGCAGGGACTCTACAAATGCACCCCTTCCCAGTCTTAACGGGGAAATATTCCTGCTACTTCACTAAGCGTCCCTGTGCAGTGGGGGCTACCTTGCTAGCAGATACTTCAACAAGAATCTGAGCTTCTTCAAACATTTAAGAAGATAATGAATGAGCTCAGTGTTACCCACCCACTGGAATAGAGTGGCTCAGGGAAGGAAATGGAGTTTCTTTTTAAAAATCCTCTTCTCAACATTGAAAAATATTGAGAACCAACATGCAACAGGGATGGTTACATTTCAGGTCTGTTCTACAAAGCTCTGTCATAGTCCATGTAAAACTCATTACAGTTCCTTGTAGGGGGTCCCACACCCCAGCCCGTTATCCTTGCTTTGAGAGGAGAAAGCTAGACTGGCAGAGGCCAACAGCTGGAGTCTCTAAGTCTTCAGGTTCAGTTCTGGTAGTTGAATCACATTTTTGCCAAGACCCTTTCAAGTCCCCACATCTTGGGGAGTAGAGAAAAATAGACCAACAGTATTGCCCCTTTAAGCCTTCAAAAGTAAAACCCTTGAAGCATAAAGACTTAGTATCAAGTATTTTTATCAGATGAGATCTTAGGTTTTCAGTAACCTAAAATTGAGAGATGTGATTTTTATGAATAATTTTGTTTGTAGTTTAAGTAGCATGATTACATGATCTTTTTTTCTTTTTGGGCTTACAAACTGTCTTCATGTAAAGTTCAAAATATACATAAGGATATAAGAACTCTCTTTCACTCCTCCCATCTCTTTCACCCCACAATTTCCTTAAGGTTATCTGTTTGCTCTTCCTTCAGTTGTTTCCTTAAGATGAAGGACGGGGGAGCCTTTAAAAGTGAGTGGAATGTTGGGGCCAGAGCAGTGGGACAGCCAGCAGGTCATGTGCTCGCCTTGCAAGCTGCCAACCCAGGGTCATCCTCAGAATCTCATATGGTCCCCTCAGCCTGCCAAGAGTGATCCCTGAGTGCAAACCCAGGAGTAGGCCCTGAGCACCACCAAGTGTGGCTCAAAAACAAACCCAAAAAAGTGAATAGAATGTGAATTTAAGCAACAGGTTGTTAAAAACAAATCTAGGGATCTTGTCTTGCCCCTGCAATTCTTCCTGTGCCTTTTATGTCAGTTGACAAAAGGTTGTCAAATAGTGACAGCTCTCGTCAGAGTAACAGGCAGGTGATGGCTTATGGCTACGAGCATAAACTATATGCTAAACTAAAGGGAAGGCTCAACACCTGCTTACTTTAGGAAAGACAAGAGAAAGAAAATGTGGCCCCTTCCCCTTCCTTCTGCCAGGAGCATTGGCTGCTACCTCCCACTATTCTTTCCAAGGGAAATTCCAGCTACAAGGCGGGCTCCTACAGCTGCCCTACTCGGCCCTCACTGCAGAATGGTACCACCTTATCCTGAAGTCCTCTGGGCTTATGCTTCCAGGTGAACTGTTGTGACCTCTTCAGCTTTTATCTGGAAGCAAATGTATCTTTTATTTCTGAGTAATATGCTCCTGAGACACAGTGCTCTGATGACAGTTTTTAAGTGGTTCATTACTATCAGCAGTTTCCATAATGCTTTTTGTAAGCTAGAATGGAATTTCTTTTAAGAAATTGGTTAACTACTCTGATATAAGAGCAAAACTAGGATGAAAGAACAAAATAGCCAGTCCAGAAGCAGCAGGTCTTGATGGACTTGACAATGAATATGTATACTATCTGGCTCCAGGCCCCATTCAGATAGCACTAAAAGTAAGGGTACAGAATCTGCTTCAATCTATTGTTTTGTGATTGTGTTACTGCCCATGTATATAATTAAATCTAGAAACAGAGGTATGTCAAATTTATTTTCCAAAGGAAAGAATACTCTCCTTAGCACATTGACGGCAGGAAGTTCTTTCCAAACTCCTCTAAAAAAACAGGCTTAATTACAAGTTTGTAAGAGAGATGTAATGCTTTTACTTTTCTAAGTCATGGCTTTGTTTTGTGATATAATTAAGGGCAGTTACTCTAGTTAGAGATTCTAGCCCAGGTGAGGCTGAGTTAATCAATACCTGTTTGCCTCAAGCATTAACAAGGGCATCTTCATTAATGTGGTGATATGTCAAAAGTGCTGAGTAGGTTGCCATGGCATTCATGGGTTCCCGCCTGGACTCCGACTTCCCTGAAATTAAAAGGGGTCAGCCCTCAGGATAAGGTCCTTCCTTACACACCAAAACAGAAGGAACATTAATTTGTGACGTGACTAGGACTTAGAAACTCAATTATAAATGTTGATGAACACTTGCACACTTAAAGATATGCATTAAGTGTAGCACGTTTTTGTTCCTGGAAAAAAAAAACACCCAAAGTTTGTTTAATCTCATTTCTCGCCATCCATTCATTCTGCAGAAACTCTTCAGAAAATCTATTCCACTCAAGACCAACTAACCCACAGGGATTAAGTCTTACTCATCTCTGAATCCCTAGAGCCTAACACACAGCAGATGTTCCAAGAAATTTCTGTTAAATGAAAGCATAATTTCTGCTTACCCCTGAGGCCACATCGGTCTAAGAGTCAAACATTTTGAATTGGGTGATGCTTTCACTGCCAGACTGCCCGCAGTATCTGAAAACAGCAGATTGTCCTCAAATACAGTAGAAAGCTCTGGAAAGAGGAAGAACCAGTTGGTGTGCGTTTGGATTAATTCATATAATTATTCTCAACTGTCCTTAACCAACAGAATTCAGATCCTGAATCACTGAAACTTCCTCATTAGTACATGAGGTGTAACATTATTGCCAAAAATATAGTTAGCTATAAAAAGATAAATAATGACAGCATAGTCTAGTTTTAATTAACACAATTTCATTGTGAAATACTAATTTTTCAAGATTCTGGGGGGAAGCACTTTATGTATATGTGTGTTTCTGTGTGTGTTTGGGGGGGCCCTTTCCTAGCCCTTGAAATATATTTTTAAGGATCTAATTGTCTGCAGGGGGGTCTCTTAAACAGTGTTCAGAGACCCTTTGCTCTCCACATGGAGCATTCAGGCCAACCAGGCCAGATGACTGGATGATGGGTCCTGAAGATGCGTTGCAGCTCAGATTCTGATGTCCCAGGGACCACTAGGTTCACCTGAAGACACTGGGGCCAGGGCGGGGGGATTCCAGGGCTTCAACCAAGAATGCCTGTGGAGGGGTGTTGAGCATGAAATTCCCTGGATCAGACCGGGGCCCCATACATACAGAACATGCATGCCTACGTCCATGTTATCTGCTGACCTTTGAAATATATTTTTATATTCACACCTTCTAAGCTTATATATCCTGGAAATATCAATTAGCGGAGGTGCAGAACAGTCCTGATTCAGAAGAGAGAATTTGCAAATAGCCACAGTAAAATTGTTTGGCCCACCCGTGCAGTTGCTCTGTTATTTTGATTAATTTGGATGATTTTGCAAACAGTACATTCTTTATACACACTTCCTCCAGAAATCCAAGAGGAAATCCTAAATATCTTCTTAACATTTTGGGGGAAAAATGCTTTGGAAGATCTTGGAAAGATGAAGATTCAAATTAAGAGAATTTTCTAGGTAAACCTTAGTCATTTGGAAAAATCAGGTAAAGAGGTGCCCACTTAATATTAAAGTTGGCACGTAGTAGATGGTGTGCTGGTAATCTTGAATTATATAGATATTGCCACTGTGGAAAATTTGAAAAATTTTCATTTCATTTAAAAGTATGAGGGGCTGAAGAGATATTACAGAGGTTAAGACACATGCCTTGCATGTGACCAACCCCATTTCTTTTGCCACACGACATGGTCCTCTAAGGCCCCTAAGTTCTGCCTAAGCAATCTTAGACATCCCAAGCACTGCCTGGGTGCCCAGGATATCCCTGGAGGCACAGAGGGCCCAAGCAGAGCCACACCCTTGGCGCCTCACATTGAAGCACTTAACTTACATTTAGAGTTCCCTGGAGGACCCTTCCCCCCCCAAAAAAAAAAACAATAACATAAATACCTCTGTAAAAACTATAGAATAATTAAAGAGATCTTACTCTAAGCTCTCAATATATGCTTAAATGTATAATTTTCTAAAACAAATTGTCTAAAACAAATATTAGACATTAAACTCAATTATAACATAGTAAACCTTTACCCCTTTTTAAAATGGTTGCCTGGAGCTAGAGACACAGCACAGCAGATAGGGTGTTTGTCTTGCACGCGTCTGACCGGGTTTGGTCCCCTGGCACCACATACGGTCGTGAGCCAACCTGGAGTGATCCCTGAGCTCAGAGCCGGGAGGAAGCCCAGCAAACTGCTGGGTATAGTCCAAAAACAAACAAAAAATGCGAAAGGAGAGAGTTCAGTGGCTGAGCCCATGCTTTGCAGAACCCCCAGGCCTAATTCCCACCAACACATGGACCTCCAAACATTCAGGAAAGATCCCTCTCTCCCTTGCTCCCCAGCACCGTAGGGTAAGACCCAAAAACCAAAACAAATACGTATAACATGTGAAAAGCATCTCCCAGGTTGGTCATCTGATTCATTAGTGCACATCAGAGTTTGCTGTTACTCAGAGTTCAGGTAGTTGATGGAATCTGCTCCTTCCTCCAGGTTTATTTCAATCTACCGAGGACCCAGCCACACCTACAAGGTGCAGAGACTGACGGAATCCACGTGCTACTCCTTCCGGATCCAGGCAGCCAGTGAGGCGGGGGAGGGGCCCTGCTCCGAAACCTACACCTTCAACACCACCAAGAGCATCCCCCCCACTCTCAAAGGTTTGTCACCCTGTGTTGTGCTGTGCTCTTCTGCAAGAGTAAGGAAAAGTAGGGACTTCGAGTAGGAGACTTATATACACTCTTCTTAAAGTTCTTGTGGTAGTAGGATAGAATCAAAAGAACATTCCAGTAGAGGAGAGAGAATTGAGCTCTCTGGGTGGGGGTGGAGGGGACGAGAGGCCTGAAAAGGCCTACTGTTGATGGCATTTCTCACGTATAAATGACTACTTGATATAATTTTATGGTGAAACATTCTTACCCCTTGGGGTTGCAGATGGATGGACATGAAGAGAAACATACCCAAGACTTTGAGTTAGAATGAAGGTGAATCCTGGTGTCGGGGAGGGCTGGTAACACTTCACATAGAACAGTCAGTATTTCCTTTCCCTGGCACCGTATGGCCCCCACAGCCACCACCACGAGTGACCCTTGAGCACAGAGCCAAGAATAAGCCCTGAGCACAGTTGACTATGACTAAAAAACAAAGCAACAAAAAACACCTAACTGCCTCTAAAGAATTAAAAATAGCAAAGCAGTTCCCCAAAAGAGAAGAGTTGCACATTCTAGTATAAAATAGAACAATACAAGATACTAGAGCTATAAGGATACACCCAATGTTATGGAAAATATTTTTTAATTCCATGACACTTTAAATGCTAGAGCCTAATATAATTTAATTTACAATAAGTCCAGTGGGTGAAAAATAAACCAAAATTATATAAATATTTCATTAATGTTTAAAGACTTCCAGTGCTGCCCATTCTCTGTGCTTTGTATCAACTGTGCCCTGTGCCAAATGTGACTTTGCCTCTAATGTGACTTGTTCCTCAGACTCTTGCACATGTAACTCTCCTTCCTGGAGAAATTCCTGTAATGTTTTCTTTATTTTTTTTAATTTTGTCTTGGGAGCATGATGGGGGCAGGGGGGAGGACACTTGGCTCAGTGTTTGGGGATCACTCTCAATGATGTTTGAGGGACCTTGAAGTGTCAGCTATCAATCCTGGGACTCCAGCATGCAAAGCATGTTCTCCGGCCCTTTAAGATAACTTCCAGTCACTTGTTTATTTTATAATCTGCCATCTTTGTACCTTGTACCATGCTCTCTTCTTCCCTCAAATAAATCTTGAGTGACTTGAAATTAGGTTTATTGTGCCTATTTTTTCATCCCCTGTCTAACCTAGCACAGAGCACAACCATAAGGGAATACTCAATAGGCATCCAAATATATAGAAAACAAAAATGTGATCCCGGCCAAGAATTTATCAACAAAAGAATAAGCAAGGAAATTCTAAACAGTGGCATGCTACTCATGGACTGTCTTACTTATGTAAAAAGCTCCTGGCTGCTTCTGTCATTGGTTGAACAGACAAATTGCCTTCTGGGTTCTCACAAATGACTGTTGACATGATACTCTGAATTTTGAACTTGGATGTATGGGTTTGTATTTCAGCACCTCGAGTAACCCAGTTAGAAGGAAATTCATGTGAAATTTTATGGGAGACGGTACCACCAATGAGAGGAGACCCTGTCAATTACATTCTGCAGGTATTGGTCGGAAGAGAATCGGAGTACAAGCAGGTAAGAACCGGTGGGCTCCAGCGAAAGCCTTGGAATCAGGCTGGTTTCTCGCCTCTGCCAGCAAATTACAATTTTTTAGCCAGTCATAGACTCTTAGTATGATGCAGACCTGTTACCAAGTTAAGGAAGTCCTCATTTGTACTGTAATTTCATGTGATGTTATTCACCTTAAAATTTCAGTTCTCGAGCATAAGCTTGTAAGGAGCTTGAAGTTCTTTATTTGTAGTTGGCTTTGGCCTCTAGATTCACAAATTGCATACTCTACATCATTGAAAACTGAAATACTACAGTTTTATAATGAAGAACAAATTGTTTCCCTCTACATACTGAAACTTATATCCTATCATTTTTACTGAAGTTCTAATGAGTAAGGAAGATAATGATAAGGAAGATAAGTAACCTTTAGGTTATTGAGTCCTTTGACTCAGATGCTCTTGTCACAGGTTGTCACTTTGGAATCTGTACAGGAGTCACTAAAAATGTGTTAAAATTCTGATGTACTAGTAGGGGTGAAATGCTTCAGGTAAGGGCAAGTTCATAGGTGATGCTGATGTTTTGCTCCTTCATAATATGAGGAGCAAGGCTGTACAGATCACCTATAAATCTATGCAAGATAAAATAGAAATATAACCAAAGAATTTGGTTTTTATTATTTTCATGCTCTTTTTCAATCTTTAATGCTTTCACAGCCACCAATTATTATATTATGCCAATGAAACCTACAGGTATTCTCTAGTTTTCTGTAGTGTTCCCAGGAATGGAGTAACCATTTATGTGAGGTCAGCCTGTGTTATTCCTTAAGGTAGCTAAGCCACTCCTTATTAGTACTTATATTAGAAGCATGTATTTATACCAGATTCAGTTGAAGTTAAAAGTAAATAAAAAGAATCAAGAAAATGTTATTATACTTCACTCTAACCTTGTTCATGTGAAGTGTAACAAAAGAATGAATTTCTCTAGGCACATTTTAACAAAATTATCTTAGATGTGACATGTATGTGTTGATTAACATCACAAAGTGATACCACCAAAGTTTTCACCATTCCTCTTACAGAACAAAATACTTGTTTTCTTTCACTTCATAATTTCACCCTGCACAGAATATCCCATGTAAGAAAATAACTGATTTTATATGTATGATTGTTTTATCTTACCAGAAAGTTAAGACTGGTTTCAGGACAACAGCTCACATAAAAAGCAAAGGATCTTCCCCACCAATTCATCAGTTTTAATCAGTAGTACTGTACTGTTGTTACTTGACAATTTAAAAGTGATCAAAAGAAATGTTGTAGAAATTCAATTCCCAGAGTACATCCATTACTTGGTCATCATTGTATTTTAAAAATGCTCTCCACAAAAAATGCTCTCTACCTGTTCTTGGGAAAATATTCTGTTTCTCAAAGCACAAAGATTATTGTTTCCCAGTGAAAGTGCAGCATTATTTGCTTGGCATTATTTGTTCATGCCAAGCACTGACATATAAATGTAGGTAAACCCATGCACATTTAAAGACTTGCTTGGCAGAATAGCTGTTTGAAGGCTTCATTGACAGAAAAGGAGTTTGAATCTTAATTATTTATTGTTAAGTATTCAGACCCATTGACTTGTAAATACTGGTATAATGATCACACATATTCCTCATACTTTTTATTCTGAGTAGGAGTTTCTAGGCGCATGGGATGGGGGAAAAATATCAATACAGGCCATGTTCAG
Source organism: Sorex araneus (assembly GCF_027595985.1). Lineage (NCBI taxonomy): Eukaryota > Metazoa > Chordata > Mammalia > Eulipotyphla > Soricidae > Sorex > Sorex araneus. Next base: position 306,717,279 of record NC_073303.1, on the reverse strand, counting down.
TGGATCAGAATTAAGAGCCCTCACGTAACTGTGTGTTTCCTGCATTTACTAAGAAATGATTAAGCACAGGTAGGGGTACATGAAAAGCTTCAGTTGAGTCAGGGACTGTTTGTTCTGAATTTTTTCTGTCTCCCTGTTCAGTCAGCATTAACTTAAACATGATGTTTGGGGTTCTTCATTCACTTGTTCTGGACACAGGATGAGGATGAAAGCCATTTATATTATGTGTGCAGAGTAATGGTTAAACTAATTACAGTCCAGAGATGATAACAGGCTTTGAAATCATTGAGGCCAAGCAGAAGAAAATGAAGGGTAATAGCTGCTGAGCGTAAAGCATGGCCGAGCCCCAAGCTCCTCGGGAGCCCTGTGTCGACCCCAGGTACGGCACTCAGCAGCTGGCTGCCAGCAGTGCGTGGGCTTCTTGTTAGATGTTTTATTTTCCAGGACTAGCACATAGGTAGGCACTCAGCAAGTATCTCCTACAGGTCTGAGAGCAATTGCTAAAGAACAGGGTTATTCATGCTTCTGGTTGTGATGTGCTAACTGCATTGTGGGGCAGATTTAGTAGTTAAGATGTTTATAATTGAGAAGAAAAATCATCCCTAATAGAAGAGAGTCCTTCTGTTCCCCAAGCTTATTGTCATAAACAACATATGGCAAGAGCCAAGGCTTTTTCTGGTGCTTGGCTTGGAACATAAGAGTTTTACTTTACCTTGTTTTCTTACTAGCTTTCTCTACTTCAGCCATGAGGGCTGAGAAGCTAGTTGTAGTTTTGAAACTGCCTATTAACTTATTAATAGAAAATAAATCATTAAAAATCATTAAACCTAAGAACTTTTGCATGGAGGCAATAGAGAGACTAAAGGGCTCGATACATTCTTCAAATTGACCAGATTCTGCAGTGAAAGGTAAGACAGCAATTCTATATCTCTATATTGGCTTATAACCTCCTTCAATCTCTCATCTATTCAAAGTTATACTAAGAGGATAGAACAAGAATACACAGTCATTCCATTAAGGACTTGATTGGTTGAGGTTGAGGGAATTAAGATTCTTGTCACTGGTATTCTACAAAAGAATACCCCCTTACTCATAGGGACTGGGAGAGATAATACAACACACAGGGCTTGTGCCTTGCAGGCAGCAGACCTGGGTTTGATCCTCAGCACCCCACTTGATCCCCTGAGTGCAAAGTCAGGAGTTAACCCTGAGCACTGTCGGGTGTTGTCCAAAAAAGAAAAGGAAGAACCATGAGTCAAAGAAAAGGAAGAACCATGAGTCAAGTGGAAAAGAAAATTCGATCCTAAAGGAAGGGAAAGTGTGTATGTGTGTGTGTGTGTGTGTGTGTGTGTGTGTGTGTGTGTGTGTGTGTTATGTACATACACATTTTGTTAGGAAATAAGTTTCAGGATGTGAATGCTAATACAGAGTCAGTCCGTGAGCAACTCTAACTTAGTGTATCCCAGATCAAAGAATACCCAGATGGCAGCTTCTGAAACCGGGGAGACAGAGGGTAAAACTTACTAACAGTTTATAATCATGGCACGGATGGCTGTATTCAACAGTAGTAAGAGGTAGTCAGGAGAGTAGCATAAATACCTTCTGTTCTACAAACCACCTCTTAGACAGATGTCTTATGAATATACCTAAGCCCTTTTCTACCCGTTACAACTAGAGCGATAACACAGCGGGTAGGGCATTTGCCTTGCATGCAGGCAAACTGGGTTGGATTCCTCCGTCCCTCTCGGAGAGCCCGGCAAGTTACCGAGAGTATCCTGCCCTCAAGGCAGAGACTGGCAAGCTCCCCGTGGCGTATTCTATATGCCAAAAACAGTAACAAGTCTCACAATGAAGACGCTACTGGTGCCTGCTCGAGTAAATCAATGAACAACAGTGCTACAGTGCTATTAACTTAAAGTATGAAATCCTTACTCACACTACAGTGCAATCTTGTATTGATTTACACATTTTTTGACCATTGCAAACACAAGTTTGTTTGTTTTCAAGATGCTTAAAACTTCTTTTGGGGGTTGGAGCTATAGCATAGCAGGTAGGGCATTTGCCTTGCTGACCCCTTGGCTGACCTGGGTTCTATTCCCAGCATCCCATTTGGTCCCCTGGGCACCACCAGGAGTAATTCCTGAGGAGTGCAGAGCCAGCAGTATCCCTGTGCTTCACCGAGTGTGACCCAAAAAGCAAAAAAACAAACAAACCAAAAAAAAAAAAACTTCTTTTCAAGCAGTATTAATTATATGCATTCTTAAAAAGAATGAAAATTGTAGGAATATATTGTTTTTTATTCAGGATACAGCAAACAGTTTAATACATAAGAATTTTGGCAAATTATTCACATTACTATCCCTGTTCAGACATTAACAAGCTTCACAAAAATATTTCAGGGTAAGCAAAGATAAGAAAGGTGTAACATGGCAAGAAATTAACTAGTGGGCATAAGAACTTGTACGAACTTAATATTCTTAGTGCTCACATTGGTTATGTGAGGGAAAACCAATGTGAGAATATGTGAAGCATCTGAAAATGAATAGAGCTTTACATCCAAATCGATGGCATCTCAGTATATGCATGGTTTTATTGTGTATCTTTAGAATACAGTGTTTACTCTTGAATATTGTAGAAGATTCTTGGGGAATGGTACTTTGCATAAAATAATTTATAATGACAGGTCATTAAATAACATGTTTTCATTCAAGTTGTCCAGAATTGTTTTTTTCCCATCAATGTTATAATAACAATGTTGAATTAAATAGCTTTTTCAAGGATGTTGAAAAATGTGCAGTATTGGAATGTATATCAGTTCCTCATAGCATAAAGTACTTTAAAGATCTCGTTAAAGCTGTTTAAGGTCTTGAGACTAATAAAGTTTTTAATGGGTTTTTTCTGTTGTTCATTCCTTAACACAAATTAAACAGTAAAACAATGACTGTCTTGCTGCACTATTGTTTTACTTTTACATGAATTAAAGGATCAAATCCATTGCAAAACAAAGGTGAAAATAGAAATATAGAAATGCCATTGTCTGTTTTAGTGATTTTTGGGGGAGAGGGGGGGTAGCTGGGCCACAGCCAGTGGTACTCAGTGCTCCAGTGCTTACTCCTGACTTTGCTCAGGGATCACTTCTAGTTGGGTTTTGGGACCCATTTGGTACCAAGGACCAAACAGGTCAGCCACATCAGTGCAAGCACTCTACCCAATCTGCTATGACTCTGCCCCTGTTTTACTGATTTTTTTTTATGAGAGGGAATGGTTTGTGGCCATATCTCTCAAGTGAAGCCTGCCTTTGTGCTTAAGAGTGACTTCTGGGCTTGCTAAGGGTGACAGTGATCGTAGCAGGTCAGTTACATGCATGGCAAGCTCCTTGCCCCCTATAGTTTCACGCCATCCCCTGTTTTGCTAATTCTTAACATGTTTTGGCTTACTGTTAGTTCCCTTTTACTATCTAATGACGACTATGACCTCACCTCAGAAAAAAAAAAAAAACCTGCTAAGGCATGATGTTTATGTAAATTCTCTTATGAAACAAATTTTTATTCAGTTTTATGAATACGCTTATTTATGAATAAGCTTGTGTTGTAGGACCCAAGCTTATCAAGAAACACGGCTTTGTACTGTGAGGGAAGTCTGGAATGTACCTCACAGTGCTCTCAGAGGTAACAGCGTGCCTCAGGAAGCAGCGGGTAGCAGCATCCTTACCTGAGTTCCTGCTCCTCCTTGAGCCCGGGGCAGTGGGTTGAGTCTGCTCCCGTAATCACATGATGCTGAGGATTTTCATTTACCTCTCAGAGCTTTGGCCGACTTGTAAAAGTAGGGATACTAACCCACTAACAGGGTGACTGCGAGTGTCATTTCTGCTCAGTCAGAGAGTGTGCCGTGTAATGAAGGTGCCGGTCAGCTCGGGTTCCCTTCCGTGCTTGGCAAAGACTATAGGCGTCAGCCACGATAGATCTTCCGTGAGCCCCCAACACCCAGGGGCTCTGCTTGAAAGATTTCACGTCATGATATTCTGTATTCAGGGTCACAGGCTCTTCATGTGGGTTATATGGGTATTTAAATCCTCCCATTTGGGGAAAATAACATGTCAAATTTACTTTAAAATATACCTCAAATCAAGAACAGAAATAGTCTTTGTAAAAAACAGTATTGCTTATATACTTGATGCAGTATGATGATTGGTTACTTCAATAAAGAGGACCTTAAATGGGGCTCAGCCTTTTAAATCGGGTTGAGGCACCAGGGAAAACTCATTATGTGCCCCTGTCAGAATGAATGAAAACAAAGAGTCCGAAGCCCAGCGCGCTGCCCTGGCGTGTACAGTTGCATGGCTCTTGAGAGGTTGCTTGGTGGAGGTACAGCAGGCCTGAGGACCTTCTGATTTTGTGACCCTTGACTGTGATTACTTACACAGAAACAAATCAGTATTCTCAAATCTCCGGGACCTGAATTTTTAGGAAATGGGCCATTGTGATTGTTGTAATGTTGATATTTCCAACTAAGAATTGATTGACAAAGCTTAGTATGTATTGGCGACTATTTCTGAAATATCTTTGGTGGGGTCAGACAGATGGTTCAGCTTACCTTGTACACAGCCAACCCAGGTTTGATCCCCAGCATCCTATATGGTCCCCCAAACCTGCTAGGAGTGATTCACTGAGTGCAGAGCCAGGAGTAACCACTTTTGGAGCCACTGCTAAATGTGTCCCAAAACACCAAAAGAAAAAAATAAAATATGATAGACTACTTCTTATGTTCCATCAATTCATGAAAACAGTTTAATCATTGTTAGGGTTTAATTTTTTTTACAGTGATGATTCTCTTGTATTAATTTCCACCTTAATTTGTTCCTGATAATCTGTCAAACAAATTTTCAAATAGTGCAATATAAAAAAAAATCTGCTCAAGTATTCATTCAGCATCTACTTTGAACAAACTCTACTAGTTACCACCATGGATTAACAGGATACTGTCTCATACTCCATGTCTGTAGCACTGTAGCACTGTCGTCCCGTTGTTCATCGATTTGCTCAAGTGGGCACCAGTAACGTCTCCATTGTGAGACTTGTTGTTACTGTTTTTGGCATATCAAATACACCACAGGTAGCTTGCCAGGCTCTGCCATGCGGGCAAGATACTCTTGGTAGCTTGCCAGGCTCTCTGAGAGAGGTGGAGGAATCGAACCCAGGTCGGCCGTGTGCAAGGCAAACGCCCTACCTGCTATGCTATCACCCCAGCCCCATACTCCATGTATGTTTGATAAATATTTTTAAAGAAATATTAACTTTATATTGTCAGTGCTTTTGAAAGAGCACCTTTTCTATTAAAACTATATGATCGGCTAAAAGAAGAAGTGTTTACAAACTAAGTCCTGGCTTTTGATTTGTCACTAAGGAAGTTCCCTTCAATTAGATATTTACTTTTTCCTTCATTAATCTTTTTTGCCTGATGATAGGAGAAAGGTGGCTTTCCTGTGTTTTCAAAATACCCTTGAAAAATATTCACTCTGGGAAATCGGAGTTGAGACATGCCACTAAAATGAATTTGCAAAGCCTGTGATCAGTTGTTCATGAATTGGGTTTCTGGGGAATTAAATATACTTCTGAACCAACATTTTTAAAAGGCCTGCAAATTAGGGAAACCATAGAAAATATTTTAATAGATAGAAATATTTTGATTCACTTTCTAAATGTCTCTTCAGACTTGTGTAGAGGTAGTGTGTTAAGTGGCTTTCTGCAATATATCTGTCACTGACAGGAGTTAAGAGGCCATGTGATAGAAATGCAGACAGGTCCTAGCCGGCACAAAGTGTGCAGAGAGCTGCTTCCTGCCTTGTAAGGGAAAGAGGCGCTGTCCTTCTCCAGTAGCATGGCCCAGGCAGGGGAGTCTGGAAGGTGTTTCCTGAAACCATTGGGGGCAACTAGGGCTTGTTAAATGGGTAGGAAAGACTCAGAGGCCAGGAGACTGGTTCTGTGCCACACTACATTCAGCTTGGAGAGTGTCTGGGTGATGTTGGTACCCTTACCCTTCAAATGGGGTGAAGAATGTAGTGCTGGAGCAGTCAGGCGGTGAGCCAACCTGGTGAGCGGAGATGTTGGGGTGAGGGGTAGGATCTGACTGGGGCACGTCACTCTCCTTGCCATGAGGATGTAAGAAATTACCAGACTGAAGAGATAATACAGTGAGTAAAGCACTTGTCATGTAGTGGCTGACCCTGATTCAAACTCTCACACACACCTTATATGGCCCCTCAAGCTCCCCCAGGAGTGACCATCATGGGTATGTGTATGTATATGTATGTTTAAGTGTGTACATACATATACACATGCATGTACATATATATATGCACACACATGTAAACACACACCATTGTTTTCCTGAAACCACCCACATGCTGGGAAATATAAACACTTCCATCCCCATGCCGTCTAAATCCATGAATAGCTGGCTGATGTGTTGGGGTCATTGCTGTGACAAGCTCATCTTAAAACACCCATTTAACACACCCTGTGAACACAGAGCCTAGTGAGACAGGATGGTCTCTCGGGACCCCCAGAGATTTTCTTCTAAATCTTTCCTCCTTGTTGCCCGTCCAGGGTCTACTTCCCTCCACCAATGTCCCTAGTTCCCCTCTCATCCCAGCCTGCCTCCATGGCAGGTACTTTTTCTTGTTTCCTTTTTATTTTTTTCCTTTTAGGCATTGTGCTTTACACTACTGTTGCTGGTAGGATATCATGACATACCCCTATTTAGAAATACCAAGCGTCTATAATTTCAACTACCTCTTTGTAGCTGGTGAGTATCAGAAAGAGCTAAGGTGATTGGAAATGATCATCCAAAATTGACAGCTCTGCTAAAGTAGATTGGCCTGTCAGTGAATTGAAAATCTATTGCTTTCAGCTGCTATCTTTTAAGATACATTTGGAGAGGTTCTTAAGTTCTGCGTGCCTTGCACACATCGACCCTGACTAGATCCCCAGTACTTCATATTGTCCCCTAAGCACCTCCAGAAATGATCTCCAAACACAGAACCAGAGAATGCCCTGAGCAACGCCTCTGTCACCCAATATCAAAACAAATAAAACAAAAACTGACATTTGCCCAACACTCAGGTACCAGGCTTGCTTTAAATACTTTATAGATACCAACTCATTGCCAGTCATATAGAAAGGGTTTCGTTAATTTTCTTTTCTTCTGTAATTACCCTGGAACTTTTTTCCTCTCTCTGTTTACTGGCTCTAAGTTTTAAACTCTGCTCCAGGCTAATTTCAGTCTGATTTTTAGCTATAAACTAATTCAAGTCTGATTTTTTTTTTTTGGTAGAAGAACCTTATGGATAGAAGAATGTTCTTTCCTATACGTCAGTGAGTCTTAGCTTAGATTATTAAGGGATTATGACCCTTAGTTCAATCATAATAAGCCCTTAATAAACTGGTAGTTTTCAATATCTTGTAATAGGAAAGCTAATGATAGTCATTATATGATTATTTAAGAGTTAACACAAAGGGCAATAACATGCAAGCCCTTGATGGGAAAAAAGCAAGTTGGTCATACAGAGGAAACGAGAGACAGATCATGGAGAGACCGCTTGTAACATAATTCAACTACCTTGGAAAATCTCAAGGTACCCTTTCAGTAACACTATTGCAAGCCACGGTGCCTAAAAGGGAAAAAATTAGAGAGACAGAAAGAGATAGAAAGGGGGGGAGATGGAGGGAAAGAGGGAAAGGGTGGGAGAGGAAGAGAGATGTCTACCATAGAGGCAGGCTGCAGTGGAGAGGGTATGGTGGGAGGTGGGCAGGAGGGAGGAGACTTGGTGGTGGGAAGTGTACACTGGAGGAGGGATGGGTATTGGAATATTACATGACTGAAACTCAATCATGAACAACTTTGTAACTGTATATCTCACTGTCACTCAATAAAAAAAAGTTTTAATCTCAGGAAAGGGAGCTGGGGTAGTAGTACAGCAGGTAGGGCATTTGCCGTACTTGAAGCCAACACAGGTTTGATCCCAGGCATCCCATACAGTGTCCCCTGTGCACCAGCAAAAGTCATCAATGAGTGGAAAGCCAAGAGTAACCCCAGATCATAGCTGTGTGTGGCCCCAAGACAAGCGAACAAAAAGTCTCAAGTAATTTAGGCAAGCCACAAAACTGGAACAAATATTCCCATCACATATCTGAAAGGACTTGTAATTCATATTATCTCAAGAACCCTTACAGATCAATAAAGACAAATTAAAAATAGACAAAAGACTTATAAACATATTCTTCACAAAACAAGGTATTCCAGTTGCTTCTGGGAAAAATACACGAAAAGGCACCTTTGGGCAGTTAGATGAAAATCAGAAGCAGATCTCCCACTAGCATGACTCAACTGTACAGCATGTGAGGAACAGACAGAGGAGGATAGAGAGTGACCAGCGTCTCGTCCTGTGCTGACGGAGTACAGAATGATCCAGCCTTGGGGAAAGTGCTTCTTACAAAGTTAAACATTGGCTTCCCTTGTGACCCAGCACTTTTGAGGATCTGCTCTTCCAAAAATAAAAAAAAAAGCTTAAGTCTTTGAATATTCGCACAAAAATGTTTTTGAGATGTTAAAGCTCTGAGCAAGAAAGTACAGATTTCTCAGTGGAATGGTATTACTCAGTGTATCGATAATTGACAATACTGTCTTTCAACTAAAATTATGCATATAATCATGTGATTCACTGTTTTGTTTCAGTTTAAAAGTGTCCATTTTTGAACTGATGACCAAGATCATCAGTTCCTCATTAGAGTTCAATCATCTTATAATGGAGAGCCTGAAATTTTTTTTTGAAGTGAAATTGTTTTATTTAGAGCTTGAAAGAGAGGAAGAAACCTCATCAAATAAAGTACATACCCCGCATTGAGAGATGGGGAATTCCAAAGTCGAATGTGTGTAGGCAAAATTATTATGTGCAAGTTGACTTTTGTTATGGAGACTCCCCAGGGAATGCCCACGGCCAGGCCTGGCAGGGCCATGCCACTCAGTGTGTCCGGGGTGGGAGGCCATGTGCTGCGCCCAGGTCATACACTTTGTCTCTTTATGCAGCCTCCTTAGCCCCAGCTCTTACTCTTCTGATGGATCGCCATTCAGTTTTCCAGAGGCTCTGCCACTTTCTGTCCCTGCCAGCAGCCTATGAGGATTTCTCTTTCTCCATTCCCATCCCCTTGAGCTGTCTCCAGGGCCCCTCGCAGACCACTTGCTTAATTTATTCAGTGTCTATCTCCTGCCATGATGCAATGTATCTCTAGTCTAATACTACTAAATTTTGTATTTAAATTTTTTCTGTTCAGGTTCGGAGTGGGTGAAATTTTGATGGGGAGAAAAGCCTTCCTTTCTATATCAGTTTCATGATGGTTTTGGAGTTAGTGCAGAACAAATCTTGAAGCCCCCTGCCTTACTATCATTGCTTTATAGGACACAACGTTGTTGCGAATACCTGACCTGAACTTTTCCTTTTCTTGAAGGTGTATAAGGGAGAAGAAGCCACATTCCACATCTCAGGCCTCCAGTCCAACACCGACTACAGGTTCCGCGTGTGCGCGTGTCGGCGCTGCTTAGACACCTCTCAGGAGCTCAGCGGAGCTTTCAGTCCTTCGGCGGCGTTCGTTTTACAGCCAAGAGAGGTCATGCTTCCAGGGGACATGGGGGGCTTAGATGATCCCAAAATGAAGAGCATGATGCCGACTGATGAACAGTTCGCAGCCCTCATCGTGGCTGGCTTTGCAACTCTGTCTATTTTGTTTGCCTTTATATTACAGTACTTCTTAATGAAGTAAACAAACCCGACAAAACTAGAGGTATGAATTTAATTAATGCTACACATTTTAATACACACATTTATTCAGATAGTCCCCCTTTTTAGGCCCTTTTGTTCTTTATCTACTTCTCATTTTACAGATTTAGCTAGGAAAAAAAAAAACTATCAGTGTTTTGGTGCACCTTTTTGAAATGCAAAACTAGGAAGAGATTAAACTGGATTTTTTTTTTCAGGAAAATTTTAAAAAGAAGAAAAGTAAACCAGATACCAAAATGCTAGCTTTTTTTATTATTACATTTTCTTTAAATTTTTCAGATAGGCCTTTATTCTCTTTTCACTGATGTCTTGTGCAAACTTTTGATTTTTTTTTCCTTCCATTGCTACCGTTTAGTAATTTATATTCACCAGTCACTGCTTATGTCTTGGTCATCTGTAACTGTGAGCATGAATCACAGTGTGAATAGTGACAGGGCTAGGAATTCAGTGTTGTCAGAGTGTCACCACACAGCAACCACCACAGCGACGGCATATAGAAGATGCGTTCACTCAGATAAGGCTGCCCTACACCACCCTCTTGTCTCTCAGTTATTTAACTGCGTTTAGCTCATTTAAATCAAAATGTGTACTTTAACCTAAAATGTTTTAATAATCTGTATTTCTTATGATTTTAACACTATGAGCTGCCTATCTCTTAAGAAATCAAGTAACCAAAACGCACCTATAAAATCATGGAGCATTATAGATTTTTTTTTTCATGTTGATTCATAGCAGTAATTTTAAGAGGGCATTGTGCAATAGTTAGTTGTTTCCTTGTTCAGCTATTTTAAAAGCTGCTTTAACGTGTTCGTTTGTCTTTGTATATAACTACTCCTAATCTAATCACTAGAGTTATTATATATTCTGTTGTGTTTGACCAGAATTATCTGATGAGAACTGGTGCCAGTTTAGTGCCTCTGCCCGTTGTCCACGATGTAGGCTAGTTGCGAGCAGTCTTCTCGATGTTAGCTCACCATCTTGGGAAGTTTTGTATTAGGCTGTTCTTTGAGGTATCCATGAAGTGATTGAATTGCAGTACCTTCATTCAGTGCACACATTTTCAGCCTAACAGCAGGTGAAAATTGCTAAAAGCCAAGAGAGTCATCTAAATTTGTAGTTCCTTTGTCTGTGGGGTTGCCCTGACCTAGTGTGGAGCAGAAATGGTATTTGGTGATAAGCACATGGTGTGGGGGGGTCAAGGAGCCTAGATTCTCTCGCTGGATCTGTCACTAACTTGCTGCGTGATCTGAACATGTCACTTTACCTCTCTGTGCCTCAGTTTTCCCATGCATTAAAAAATAAAATGAAATAAAATGGGGATTCTAATGTTTGTAAGTGCTTTGAGATCCTTGATCAACAGGTGCTATTGGAGTGCAAAGTGTTACTCTTGCATGTTTGAGTCATGAGATAATCAATTTTAACCCAAAGTCATTGGATTATTTATATGAAGTCCATAATGTTCGAGTACCTCAGGGACATTTAAGAGTTGGAGGTGCAAATATATTCCAAAAGGGTGCAACAGACACAGTGTATCCCCCTGCTTCTGTTTTTGTATATTTTTGCTACTTGGTTTTTCTTGATCATAGCTATTTTGTTCTTGGTCTATGTTGTCTAAGATTCAGTATCCTGTACTAGCTTATAATATTCCCATACCAAAGTCATGGGGAAACCAACATTATTTTGTTTTTGGTTTATTTATACTATATTCTGCATACAGTACTTTAAATGCCAATTACAGTGCAATCTTTATTTATTGTAAAATTTTTTAAATGTACTTATGTACTAATTTTCCCTTGTAGCATGTTATTTTCGTGTGAGTGTTTTATACTTTTTGTAATTTTAGGTCAGTCTTGTTCCTTGGCAACATCTGTAGTATTACCAATCTTCTGACATTTTCTTGTGTTTATAAAGATATACGCATCTAGTGCATTAAATGCCAAAAAAAAATTCATTATCAGTGATTGAGACGTTTACATATACCCCCAAAACTCATAATCATCTCTTGAAAGAAAATACTAAGATCAATGAATTATTCTGTGTGCCTATATCAGTGTAGTAAGTACTAGAGAATTGTTCTGTATTTTGTTATTGAGTATAATAATTAGGTTAAGTAGCCTCCCAAACTGATGTCATCAAGGTAAATCTATTTTTGCCAAAGTTCTGGCCTTCCAAAACGTACCCCTCTATTTAAAGGTGTTACGACACAGTGAACCATTGCAGCTGCATTTTCTGAAACAATTCCATACAGGAAGAGAGATTTTTTTTTTTTTAGCAATGAAAATTCCACTAATTGCAAGGGGTAGAAAAACTCCTTTTTTGATAACACTTTAGAACTGCTCAAGAACTTCTTAGAATTGGTCAAAGTTTTTCAGTGAAGTAATACTTACTGCAGTCCAAAATTTCTCTGGATATGTTATCTATTCAAGATCTTCCTAATGTCTGTTTTATCTGTTTAGCCATCAGAAAACTGAAGTGTGTGGAACACTAGCTGCTGGCACTTTATTTTATTGCTCTCTGTTATTTGGGCTGCATTACTACCCTTTCAGTCCAAACATTTTTACTCTGTCTGGCACTGTTTTCTATCACAAGTATGTATATGTGATACCTATATATAATTCTCTCTATATATTGCCATTACACATGAACAGTAAAATAAAGTGTTATGTTAACCTTCTCTCTTTGCCCTTTTGCATCACGTAGGAATGAGTGGCTTTCTGATTGTCAAACTCATCCCTGGCACAAGAAATTCCAGTCATGTGAAACAAACAGCCCTTTGTCCTCAAAGACATTGTATCAAAAGAAAACTTTTTTAAAAGATTTTTTCATATTACCTGCCTTGTTCTTATCAACTTGAAATGTTGGCATTTTCTAACCTTGTTTTGTTGGCTACAGTAATTCAGTATTCATGTCAAAATTGAAAAGTGCCCTAATTGAATGTGTTTGAATGTTATCCTTGCACAATTCTTTAAATTGAAAGACAAAAATGTTTTACCTCACTGTTGTTGAACATACATTCCAAGCTTTTCAACTTTAGGAGAAAAAAATTCATATGTTTTTCCTGTATTGTAAATTTTAGACTATTTCATATACATTGTATTAAAACTGCCATATCAATTTTAATGTATAGATTTTGCAAATACTATGCTATATGTAATACCTAACTGTATCTGTAGTGTATATGTAATATATTTATGCCCAATAAATGTTTTAATTCTTTCTGATTTAAGTAGAATTTTTCTGCTATAAATAAGATTGCTGTTGTTTACGTTTTAGAAACAAACCTGTTGCAGAAGTTGCTAGTCCGCATGGCTTTAGCGGCCAGCCTGGTTGGCAGAGCAGGTATCTCTCACGAGGGCATGCTGCAGTCTCGCTTTACTGTTTGTCCCACGCAAGGTTACTTCGAGGAGCATGCACTCTGGTGAATCACTTGGCACAGGAAACCCTACACAATCATGGAGATCAAGTGACTCAAAACCCTCTGTTCATTTTAAAAACAACCATGAAATTACCCAGACAATCTTGGGTATATACATTGAACCGCACAGAATCTGAAGGCTGCCAATCTAGAATCAATACGTGTGGTGATGTGAGTTGGAACCTGGACACAGGATCTGTGGGCCAGAAAGAGTGCTAAATTTTTACACACGCAGAGGGTCCGATTGAACGTACTGGTTTCTGTGTATATGTTCTGGTTACTGAGCACAGGGAGGGGGAGGAAGGCCCTGCTGCACTGCGGAGCTGACGTGGTCAGGTTAAACCTGGCATGAGTTCTTCCTGCACACTAGGCAACCCTTACTGAAGAGCAGATAGTTCTCAGAATAGGAGTTTGCATGTAAGAAAACTATCCCAAAGTCAACTGTATCACTGTCATTCCGTTGCTCATCAATTTGTTCTAACAGGTACCAGTAACGTCTCCATTGTGAGACTTGTTACTGTTTTTGGCATATCGAATATGCCACAGGTAGCTTGTCAGGCTCTGTCGTGTGGGCGGGATACTCTTGCTAGCTTGCTGGGCTCTCCGAGAGGGGTGGAGGAATCAGAAAGTCAGCCATGTGCAAGGCTACCTGCTGTACTCTCGCTCCAGCCCCCCAAAGTCAACTACAGAAGAAAAAATTAATTTAGCATAAAATAAATGCAAATCAGAGTAAAAACGGGTTTAGAGGGAGAGTACAGCACAGAAGACACTTGCCTTGCACATGGCCAACTGGGTTTGATTATCAGAATGATCCCTAAGCACAGAGTCAGGAGTAAGCTTAGGAGTAAGCTGAGCACCATCAAGTGTGCCCTCTTGCCTCAACAAAAAATAAATAAAAACAAAGAATACCAATAGATGCACAAATCCCTCCCATGCACACCCATTTTTTTTCCCAGCAGCTACTTCTCTACCTTTGCAGAAACCTACAGTTGTATTGCCTGGAAGAAATAAAATAAGAGGTTTCTGACTCCTGGGAAATACCGCAGTTGAAAGTGAAGGTACTATGTAAAAGAAAATAGATGAAGAGTACTGAATATACAGGTATTACAGAAGGAACAGAAAGCAAAAATTTGCCAAGAAGGCATTTTTCAGAATTAAAAGCTACAAAGGTTCTGGAAACAAATGGATAAACTTAGGACCTCTACCAAGGAACAGTCTTTTGGAATTTCAAAACACTAGAACTAGGAGTAGCTCCTAGTAGCTCCTCAAAACACAAAAAAATAGTCACATTAGAATACAAAATCAGAATATATTTCCCTGTAACCACCCTGGACACTAAGAAATCAGTGAAGCAATTATGTCCAGATTATAAAAGAAAAGATTTTCTGCCTGCCTGTCTCAGTCAAGAGCAAATTACAAGGAATATGTTTTCTGAAATGTGAAAACTCACAAATTGCCTCCCGTACCCCTTCCTGAAGAAGATTCTAGAGATTGTTAAACTGTCCCATATAAGTGAAAACAAAATGAAAACTCCAGGGATTTTTTTCAGCCAAGTCCAGTGTTTTTCATGAAGGTCAGCAATTAGATCTCTGGTGCTTTGCTCCAGAAAGAACTAGGCAATTTTCACTCTTCTCCTAGCCTCAAGGCATCATTATTCACATGTACATGCATGCATGCATGAACACACACACAAAGACAATCTATTGCTATGGTGTGGTGTTTGGGGTACACTTTTTAAATTGAAATAGATGCTTAACTTAAAGTGTGAAAATCTCACACAAAATACTGGAATTCCAGGTAGTACTGGAATTTGAAAGGCTTAACAATTCTTGGTCTTTGTTCTGGAACAGTTATGGTTGGTACATTTGCCCTGCAAATTACATTTTCCATCAAATTCCTGTCATGGATATGGGTGATGTTCTCTCTTCTAAAAGAAAAGTATCTTGACCTCAGCACATCAAAATTGAGTAAGAGGGTGCGGGTTCAGAGGTGGTAGAACTTCCAAGAGGACATTTGTAAATCTTTACCCAAATTATTTTTTTCAAAACTAGGAATTAAGCAAAAATTTGTAACATGAACTATGATAACAGATTTTGTGGGTATTTTGAGTCCATCCACTCTCCCCCCTGGACTGGAGCAATAGCACAGCCGGTAGGGCGTTTGCCTTGCAGGCAGCCAACCCGGGTTTGATTCCTCCGCCCTTCTCGGAGAGCCCGGCAAGCTACCGAGAGTATCCCGCCCACACAGCAGAGCCTGGCAAGCTACCCATGTTGTATTCAATATGCCAAAAACAGTAACAACAAGTCTCACAATGGAGACGTTACTGGTGTCAGCTCGAGCAAATCCATGAACAGTGGGACGACAGTGCTACAGTGCTACTCTCCCCCAGCCGTTGAAACCCAGCAGCCCTATAGCCACTGGAGCATCTAAGTTGGAGCAATTCAAATCGTTATCCACGAAGACTTGTCATTATTTAACTTGCCTCACAGCTCCCTGGAAACGCGCTTAGGACGTTTGTTGAAAAACAATGGATGTATGTGTTTGGCCCAGTTTAACAATTGTTCTAGTATTGGGGTGTACAACTTTGAGGACTCGGAGAGAGAGGGACCCACAGGGTCTTTAAAAGCTTTTGGCATTCTTGGATTCTTAGGGATCTAGAATACCATATGGACAGACAGGGCTTAGAAAACACCATGGAAAATGCCAGTCTTCCTCTCACCTCACTCAAGCAGGAGGTGAAGGCTGAGGTGTTCTTGAACACTGAAAATCGACTTCAGCATTCACAGTACCTAGAGAAAGAATGGAAAAACTGACCGTTTCATGGCATTTAAGGAAATCTGTAAGCATTCATTAACTGCCACTTCATGAAACAGGGATCCTAGCAGCTAGATACAATGTCAGGAAGGATACAACGAAAATTCATATCTCAAATTTACCTAATAATGATGGAGGCAAGAATAAAATATAATTTAGTCAACTAAATTTTATCTAAATGGTTAAAATACTATAGTATTTTATAGTATTTATTATAGTATAGTATATATTATAGTATTTATTATAGTATAGTATAATATTTATTAATACTATAGATGAAATTTATGTAGTATGCAGTAGAATGTGGTTTTGTGGTAAATAAAACAATTTTGTGAAACGAAATCTCTTCCCTTTTTCTGAGTCAAAGAATAAATAACACTTTTTAATTTGTTTTCCAAAGAACAAAAGGTTTTTGTTTTCTATGCTGATGAGTTATAATGGAAAAGTATTCAACTCAGGTAAAACATCTTTTATATATGAGCTGATGGTTTTTCACCATAGCTATATTTCACAAAGTGAGAATAGGCAAAATTGCTATAAATGGTACACAGTGTAACATAATTTGAATTGTGTAATAAAGGACTGGCTCAGTGATAAACTGCATGCCTTGCATACATAAGTCCCTGGTACTAAAAAAAAAAGAAAGAAAATCCTAATGTTTTTCAAAAAACTAATAAGCAAGTTTAGCAAGACATCACATATCAATATTCCACAACCTACTTGAAGAATAGTACATTAGAGGTCTAATACATTAGACAAGTGTATTAGACTATCAAAAAAGGAAATTAAACAATTCCCTTCATGACTAAATTTGACCCAAAAGTGCAAGACTTGTACATTGAAAAAAATTGCAAATCTTGAAGTAAAAATATTAATTAGGGCGTAGAGAGAAATAGTACAGGAGATAGGGGGATTGCCTTGCACACAGCAGATCCTGGTTTGAATGCCTGCACCACAGAGAATTCCCTGAGTACTGTCAGAGGTCACTCCAGCAGTGCAGAGATAGGAAAAATCCCTGAGCACCACAAATGCAGCCCTAATCCCCCAGGCCTGGCCACCACCATCAAGATAAAGTCTTTTTATTTAAAAAATTAAAAAGCAATGAAGTAAGTGAAGTCATTGCATTATAATTTTAATGTTTTGTGTTTGGTACCACACTAGGCAGTGCTTGCTCCTACTAAGTAAACATACTAGCTAGTTCTTTGCTCAGGGATCCTCCGGGCAGGGCTTGGGGGACCACAGGTGGTGCCAGGATCGAACACAGGTCAGCCACGTGTAAGGCAAGTGCCCAATCCATTATACTATCTCTCTGGTTCAAGATGTTTACTATTTTTACATTGAAAGTTTTAAAATTATAAAGATTGATTTGCAGGTTAAATACAATCCTCATGAAAATTCCAGTTGCCATTTTTTTAATCTTATCAAAATATACTGAGCAGTTTTATTTTATTTTTTTAATTTTTTTATTGATCAGTGAGTCACCATGAGGGTATAGTAACAGATTTACACATTTTCATACTTGTGTTTCCCTCATACAATGTTCCACCACCCCTTCCTCTACCAGTGTCCATTGTCCACCACCAGTGAACCCAGTATCCCACCTCCCAATTCCATCCCCCGCCCCCCCTGCCTCTGTGGCAGGGCATTCCCTTTTGTTCTCTATCTCTCTCCTTTTGGGTGTTGTGGTCTGTAATAGGGGTATTGAGTGGCCATCATGTTCAATCTATAGTCTACTTTCAGCACTCCTGAGCAGGTCCCCCAACCAGAGCTTACTTTATGTTCCTTTCTCTATCTGAACTGCCTTTTCCCCCAGCATGTAAGGCCAGCTTCCAAGCCATGGAGCCAACCTCCTGGTACTTATTTCTACCACTCCAGTTGCCTTTTTTTGTTTGTTTGTTTTTTGGGTCACACCTGGCGATGCACAGGGGTTACTCCTGGCTCTGCACTCAGGAATTACTCCTGGCGGTGCTCAGGGGACCATATGGGATGCTGGGATTTGAACCCGGGTCAGCCTCGTGCAAGGCAAATGCCCTACCCGCTGTGCTATCGCTCCAGCTCCCTCCAGTTGCCTTTTTTTAAGGCAACTTTTTTTTAAGGCAACTATTTTTTAAACTTGACAATCAAGTTTTTAGACCCAAATGAATATTTGAAAGCTTCAGATTAGCCAAAACATTCTGGATAAATATTTTTTTAAAAAAGAGTCTCACACT
This sequence comes from Sorex araneus, assembly GCF_027595985.1. NCBI lineage: Eukaryota > Metazoa > Chordata > Mammalia > Eulipotyphla > Soricidae > Sorex > Sorex araneus. Next base: position 306,699,008 of record NC_073303.1, on the reverse strand, counting down.
TCATAATTTCAAAACTTTTTACAGAACTATGTTAATTAAGATAGTATGGTATTGGCATAATGATGAATACAGATCAATGGAATAGAATTGAAACTTTAGGCATAAAGTCATATAACTATGGTTAACTGGCTTTCAGCAAGGATGCCAAGATCACTCAGTAGAGAACAGGACAACCTTTTAACAAATGGTGCTATGATGACCAAAAATCCACATGCAAAACAAACTTAGATTCCTGCTTCTTACCACATACAAAAAAGAAAGAAAAACCTAGATGTAAAAGTTAAAATTGAACAAAATGCCAGAAGAACACAAAGTATTATAGCCTTTATTTAGACAATCATTTTTTAGGTATGATACCAAACACACCAAGAAAAACTGGACTTTCTCATAATTGTATAACCTCAAGCTTCAAGTATATTATCAAGAATATTTTAAAAACTAAAATGCTACAATAATGGAAGAAAGTTTTCCAATTTTATATCTGATCAGTCTTTTATCTATATATCTAGCTTTGAATCAACACTACAATCAATACAATATGATTCACCAAGCACTGCCCAGAGTGATCTCTGAGCATAGAGCCAGAAGGAAGCCCTGAGCACTTCTGAGATGGCTCCAAAACAAGGGGGGGAGGGGAAGAACTATTACATTTTATTAGTAAGAAGACTATCCAAGTCTAAGATATTATCAACAAAAGATTTTAATAGATATTTTTCCAAAGAAAATTTACAAGGGGTCAATAACCAAGTGAAAAGAGGGGTTTTTCTTGTTTGCTTAGGTTTGGTTTTGCTTTGGGGTTTTTTGTTGCTTATTTTTTATTGGATCACCGTGAGACACAGTTAGAAAGCTTTCATGCCACACAGCCAGGAGTAACCCCTGAGCAACGCTGGGTGTGACCCAAAAAGAAAAAAAATTAATAAGTGAAAGTCTGGCAAAAAAATCTATTCCAAGACAGAACTAAAAATTTTCATAATAATGCAATGGTCCCTATACCATCTAGGTGTGGATTCATTGAATTATTTTTCAAGATATTCTGTATTCCTCATATGACATGACTATATATCCCTTCCCTGTTGAATATAGAGCACTGAAATATGGGCTGAATTGACTTGAATCACCACAAGTGATGTATACTCTGCACCTTCTTTTGCTGAATGCTTAATTTTTAAAATTTGTTCATTTTGTTACAAATATCAATAGTTTATTCCTTTTTATTGCTGGCAAATATTTCATTGTAGAATATTCCACCAATTAAACATCTGTTTTCCTGGTTAAAAAAAAGAAAGCTTTCATGTTTGAGTTCCAGGCATACAATGATCGAACACCCACCCCGCACCAGTGCACATTCTCCACCACCAATGTCCTCAGTATACCCCCTCTATGACTATTTCCCCCATACTCTCTCTATTATAAAAAGAGGTTTGACATCAATAGTTACTGGGGAGGTGTCCCATCAAAACACTGAGATATTGCTTTACAGCCACTAGAATGCTATAATCAAAAAGACAAAAGCAACATTTGGCGAGTGTGGGGAAAATTGTTGATAGGAATGTAAAATTATGTGTTTTTAACACACAATTTTTAACAGCTCAAAAAGTTAAACAAAAATTTTAAATTACCTTATGATTCAGCAGCTCTATTCACAGGTCCAGACTCAAGAGAAATGGAAACACCTGTCCACATAGAACTGTTCATAGCAGCTTTGTTCATAGTACCCAAATGTTCCTACAAATGACAAATGGATAAACAAAATGTGTATGTCTACACAAACAATGAGACAAAGGAATAAAATACTGATCTGCACTATAACATTCAAAGCATTAGATTACGTGAAAGCATACACACACATACACTCAAAACACATACCATATGATTCTTTTTCTATAAAGTATATAGAATGGCAGATCTGTAGAAACAAAAAGTAAACTAGTGGTTTCTATAGTTGAGGGAAGGACTGCTAATAAGTTCAGGAGGGTTTCTCGAGAGAGGGGTGGTATGAGAACATTGTAGAATTGTATAACAGTAATAGCAGCACAACCTTGTAAACATTCTAAAAGCTTCTAAATGTACATTTATTGTATGATGATTATATATCCATTTTTAAATGGGAAAATTAATTTGACAATTTTCACTGAGCAGGAAATAGACTCCTGAATTATTTTCAGATAAAATAAAACAATAGCACTAAGAGGTATTGAACTTTTAATATTGATTACCTCAATAAGATCAAACAGGAAAGAATGAAGATGTTTTACATAGATCTCTGCATTATTTGACAATATAAGTATGGATTCAGCAGTTTAATAGAACAAGTAAAAATATAAATATGCACATAATTGAAAATGATGGAGGGTGTAGGGTTGGAAAATTGTATGCATGAAATCCTACAACAGTATTATAAATAACAGTGCATAAAGATGGGGAAAGAGGATCCAAAATCCTGGCATTTTTCAGGTTTGAAGTCATAGCCCATCATTTGCCTATTCCAGGCCTTAATTTCTTCCTGTGAAAATTTGGTTAGACCGAACCTGAAGAGGAAGAATAAAGGAACCTTCAAACATCCCTAGCTACTCTTTTGCCTTATTAGGTCAACCTTCTATCTCTAGGTCACTGTCACTGTCACTGTCACTGTCATCATTCTAGGCTTATTCACCAGAAATTAACTGATAGTTGATTTTTCTCCTCTGTATTTTTGTCAGACATACTAAAATTAAGAAGGTAAATGCACAATAAGTGACCTATTGTGACTGAGAGAATCATGAGTTAGATAAAATTAAAGGAAACTCACACAGCACCTAGATCTTAAACTCTTCATGCTTCTGCTTATCAGAATGATCTGAATCACTCTTCAGCAGTGAGGGATCTTTTTGAATGACATTGCCATCGTGGAAACATCTGTATCAACAGACAGAGACTATGCAAGAAATAATGCTACAAATTCAATGTTAAGCAGAAAGGAGTCTGGGTGTTTGTGTTTCTTTAGCGCCATCTAGTAAGTTGAAAATAATATGAATTGAAATCGGGCCACACCAAGATCATGGGGTCCAGACTGGGCTCTGTTTACCTCTTGGATTGTGGAAGATGGAATTGTTTCTCTTCCAAGCTATCCTGGAGTTCAGTGTGTCACCATGGCAGGCAATTTCCCCAATACTCTCTCTCTCCTTTTAGGTATTATGTTTTGCTCAAATTTTCCCACCACCATTCAAGCCTACCTGCCAGGGGCAGATGCTAGATCATTTATTGTCCCTTGCTCATTTTGAATATCATGGGTGTCATGGCTACACTTCTGGAATCCTAGATTGTAGATGGTTGTGTTCCAGAAACATTTCTGTAGGGTACTAATCCATTTTGGGATTCAATTGGACATCCCTGGACTAGGGCTGTTGGTGTGTTAAGATGGCACCTGGAGGCACATTGTGGGCCTGAAAGGCAGACCAAGAGTGGAGGGGAGCCAAGGAGGGACAGCCTGGCTCCTCTGCCACCATGCAGCATGAAGATTTAGTCCTGGAACCTGCATACCTGGGCCTTGCTTTTGGAAGCTCTTGGTTACCGGGATTCCATTGGAATAGGTGGGATAGTGCACCTGCTCCATCTGGGGTGCCCCAGAGAGATCTCCAGCTCTTTGGTGTCTTCCGGGGACTCGCTACTGTGTCTCTGGCTTTTGATCTCTTTTGAGATTTATTTATAGGTCTCTGAAGCAAGGCCAGCAGTAGAGTGTACAGGATGGCGCTGGAGTTGACTCATGGGGATGACTCTCAGTGCTTCCATTTGTATTGGGAAATGGGGGGAGGTAGCCAACCCCAACTCTGAGGAAGACCTGAAATTCAGTCACAAAACCCACATACCCAAATTTTTAGCAGATGGTATCTTGGTAAAGTCCATCCTGAGATGGTGGAGTGAGTCCAGGGGTATGGCAGCAAATTTGGACTGTGGATGCAAGTGGCTGCTGGGGGCTCTGCTTTGGCAGACACAAGCCAACCTGCCCCCCTCCAATTTGTCCCAGTCTGTTCAGTCATGCATGGGTCCGAGATTAACTGTGGCTTTTGATCTCTTTCGAGATTTATCTATGAGTCTCTGAAATAAGGCCAATAAATAGGCTTGTATAGCTGAGTCAGAGGTGGTTTGTGGGCATGGCTCCCACATACCTAACTTTTGGCCTTTTAATTTCTTGGTATATGTGATTCCAAGTTGTTAGGGTCTGGCCAAAAGCAAAGTGGCAATTTTGCAGTGTCAGGAAGCCTGACGACACCATCAGGCTGCTGATGCACTCACCCCACAGGTACAAGTTGACCTGTTGGCGGCACCATATCCCCAGCATTTTTTTCTATTGAAGTAAAATTTGTAAAACATAAAATTATTTTTAAGGAATATATTCAGTGGTAATTAGTGCAACTTGTCGTGCTATTTGTGAGGTTTATAGTTTAGAAAGATAAACCTTAGGCCAAAGAGATAGTACAGATGGTTAGGTAATTGCCTTTCATGCACCTGATCAGAGTTTGATCCCTTGCACTGCATATGATCCCCTGAGCACCTTCAGGAGTAAGCCCTGAGTGCAGCCAGGTGTGGCCCCCACACTATATAATTATGCATAGATAGATTGATAGATATGTGTGTATACTATATATACATATAGTATATATTCTAAGATATAAAAATACTTCAGTGTTGACAGTGTAGCTCTCTGGATTCCTGGGACCAACTATTGGCATAAAGGAGGAAGAGATGACATTAGGACATAATTAAATATGTGAGAGTGACACTCATTTTTATTATCTTATTTTTCATATAGGTTCTATAGCATACACTTATGTCAAAACGCACCAAGGTCTATGTAGTCTACTCTTTATTTATTATATTTCCATAAAGCTCATTTGTGTTCACATAAGGAACACAAATGAGAAACCACTACTCTTGATAATATTTGTAACCTATGTAATTAAAAAAAAATTTTATTAGTGAATCACTGTGAAGTACAGTTACAGACTTACAACTTTTCATACTTGTGTTTCAGTCATACAATGCTCGAGTACCCATCCCTCCACCAGTGCCCATTCTCCACCACCGATGTTCCCAGTGTCCTCCCCACCCCCCATCCCATCTTCCCCACCCCACCCCATCTCTGTGGCAGGGCATTTCCTTCTGTTCTCTCTCTCCTTTTGGGTGTTGTGGTTTGCAATAGAGATATTAAGTGGCCATCGTGTTTGATCTATAGTCTACTTTTAGTGCACATCTCCCATCCCCAGCAGGTCCTCCAACCACACTTTACCTGCTGTTCCCTTCACTATCTGAGCTACCTTTTCCTCCAGCATGTGAGGCCAGCTTCCAAGCCGTGGAGCCAACCTCCTGGTACTTATGTCTACTATTCTTGGGTGCTAGTCTCCCATTCTGTGTAACCAATGTAATTTTTAATTCTGCCTATATATTAGAATAACTTAAGAAGGTAAAAATAGTTATACCTGGTAAGTTCTCTTAGAAACTTAGATTGATTTTGGTACCAATTCATTGGATATTAATTGACCATGGCATTAATGCTTTTCTATAGTCTATTCAGGTAAGTTTGTGTGAACACAAATTTAAGACCATGGCTGTAAATAAAAATTATTATTGTAAATGAGCACATTTTGGGAGAACTCAGAGAAGCAGCACCTTGATCCAGAAGCAGAAACCAAACAATCACTTCAATAGTGAGAGCAGCTTTAGAAGGTGAGCAAGTTAAACATCCAAGACAACAGTAATAGAAAGTTGAATTTGTTGTTACATGAAACTGAAAGGAGTTTTAGTTGGTAGTTCATAATAGAGTATATCATTGACCCAAGGGGGGCAATGTGATTATTATATGGAGTGTATTTTAGAACTTTAGCTCTCAAGGAACTTGCAGACTTTCCTTACTGTAAAAGTGACCCATGTCTGGTAGCACTGGCAACGTCTGGGCTCTTGTTAGATGTGTAAATTCTCCAACCTCCTCCACATCATTGAATAGATTCTCTTAACAAGATGACCAGGTGACTCATATGCATATTACAGTGTCACAGGCACTTTGGGAAGATATGAATAGAAAGTCAGTAAAGCTCTGATTGATGAAAGTAGGTTTACCCCTTTTACAGAGAAAAATATGTCTACAATAGAAGAAAACCTAGATCCAGTCAGAGCTCTACTATCTGATCTTGGCTTCTCCACCTCCAGCTTTCTATGTTTCATAATTTCCTTTGTAGTTATCAAGTCTCTATGCCCTTTCGTTCATAAAAGAACTACATGACTTGAACTTCAGGTTTCCGCTGTAGTAATGGAAACAAGACAGGGAGGCATGGGTGCTTAGGAATGCCTTTTCTTATATCAGAGCAGATGATAGGAGTAACAAGGCTCCAGTCTTGTGACCTAATGAAGGACAGATCATTTTTGTCTGGGAAAAATAAGAAGAGAAATAATACAAAGTACCAACAGAGCGGATAAAGTAATTAGAGTCAATACATTGTCTATGCAGACGTAAAGAAAGATGAGCTCTATTAGTGTTCAGTGGTATGGAATGGTTTCCTTAATGACTTCTTGATATGAAAAAAGAAACCAGTGCAGTTTATTTTAGTGATGAGGTGGGGGTGGGGGGTGGAGAGTGAGTGAGTGAGAGAGAGAGAGAGAGAGAGAGAGAGAACTTGCTTATGTTTGGGGGGAGAAATCCAATGATTGTATAGAGAAATACCTTGAAAGATGGCACAGAGGTAGTTTCTCAAATGGTGTGATTTAAAGTTAATTAAATTTTTCAGACATATACAAAAAAGTAAAGATGATGTTATTTTATTTCTTGCTGAATTGTAAATCCTATGAAGTCAAAACTGTTGCTTTGTTCACTCTATCCCTATTATCTAACTATATAGTAGGTGCTCAAGAATAAAAGAATAAACAATGGGAAGAAGAAAATTTAGTTCATACAAGAACTAAATTACAGATCTCTCAAGTTCATTCACCAGGCATTCAGGGGCACTGAAGGTGTGGTAACAGGGCTGAGAACTGAGGAGGTAAGGCCTTAACTCCCATCATAAACCTATGGACTTGGGCTGGAGCTATAGCACAACAGGTAGGGTGTTTGCTTTGCCCTCAGTTGATCCAGGTTTAATCCACATATGGTCCCACAAGCATTGAGCCAGGAGTGACCTCTGAACATTGCCAAACAAATGAACCATAAATAAATAAACAGAACCGTGTACTTCATTCCCAAGGAAATGGGTGGTCTCACTGAAGTGGAGGACTGGAAGAGGAGCTATTGTGTTGTTTGGTACCAAGTTATAGCCTAAAGGATAGCACTGCACTGTAGCACTGTCATCCCATTGTTCATCGATTTACTTGAGCAGGCACCAGTAACGCCTCCATTGTGAGACTTGTTATTACTGGTTTTGGCATATAGAATACGCCAAAATATGGGTAGCTTGCCAGGCTCTGCTGTGCAGGTGGGGTACTCTCGGTAGCTTGCCGGGCTTTCTGAGAGGGACGGAGGAATTGAACCCGAGTCAGCCACGTGCAAGGCAAACTCCCTACCTGCTGTGCTATCACTCCAGCCCTAGCCTAAAGGATACCCTTTTCTATCTCTTGCTACAAAATAGGAGAGAAAGGGGAGAAGAGGTAGGCATAAATGGAGGCAGAGGTAGGAGTGGAGGAGAAGGGTAAATAACACTCCATAAACAAACAAACTTCCTCTTTAGGGCTCCTAATTTGTGGAAAATTTCAAGGCAGCTGAAGCTCCAAGGGCCTGTCATTCACTTGCTGGGTGATGGAGACTGAAAACAGTGAAAAGGCTTCCATTCCTGCATCACAATCTGCGAGCCATCTGCTCCCATCATTCCTACAGTGACTGCCTGGGTGGGGCTGGAAGATGAATGGCCCAAGATCTCAAATAAACATTGATGCCTACTTAAAGTTGCCCCCTCAAGGTTGGAAGAAATCCTGATAATTTGTCTTAATCAATGACTTTGTAATATTAAAGCCATATTAAAAAGTAAAATACTCATATAGTCAAGTTTAGGTCACTGACTTCCTTCCACTGACCACTTTGATCACGCCGTATCTGAAAAAAATACAGCACTTTGTATCCGCGACTTTTCTCCTTGGAGAGGTATTTCATAATATGTGTGTATATATATATATATGTATATACACATTATTTACATAATATATATGTATATATGTATGTAATATATATTTACATACACACATACATATATATATGTTTGGGGGGCCACACTTAGCAGTCCTCAGGGTTAACTCCTGGCTCTTCATTCTGATCACTCCTGACAGTGCTCAGAATACCGTTTGAGGTGCTGGGAATTGAACCCAGGTGAGTCATTGCAGGGCAAGCACTGAGCCCATTGTGCTATTCCTTTATCACTATGTCTGTGTTTAATTATATTTGAAGTTTCTTAGCACACGACAGGGATGAATGGAGATGTTACTGCCGCCTGCTCAAGCAAATTGAAGATCATCAGGATGACAAGTTATACAAGTGATACAAGAAGTTTCTTGATATTCACTCCATCCCTTTCAGCCCAACTCTAACTGTAAACTGAAAGGCTATTTCTAATTGCAAATGTTACTCCAACTCCCAAACTATTCTCTGCCTTTGCACTGCTCTTAGGATGATGATTAAAAAGCCTGGGTTGCCTTGGAGGTCTTGTCTCTCTACATTGAGCCACTCTTCTCTTGCTTATTCTGCTCTAGCCCTTGACTTTGGCCCCTAAATGTTTCCCAACTCCTTCCTAACTCAAACCTTTGCTACACTGTTATTTGTGTGTAGAACTGAACCTTCCCATTCAGCAACTGATGAGCTCATTCCTCACGTCATCATTGAGTAGATGCCTTCCTGGGAACCAACACCCAAACCAGACTCTCATGGCTCTCAGATGACATTTCTCCATTTTTGCCCAAAAGTCTGTTGCAGATAAGCCATCCTGATCAGTTACTGGTTCAATGCTTTACTCCATTAAATCAAATCAACCCTCATAGTGCTGATCTGTGCCATCTTATTTGAACTTTCTTTTTTAGTATTCTGTCACTGTCACTGTCATCCCGTTGCTCATGGATTTGCTTGAGCAGGCACCAGTAATGTCTTCATTGTGAGACTTGTTTGTTACTGTTTGGGGCATGTCAAATACGCCCCGGATAGCTTGCCAGACCCTGCCATGAGGGCGGGATACTCTCGGTAGCTTGCCGGGCTCTCCAAGAGGGGAGGAGGAATTGAACCCAGACACAGTGGCAGAGACATAGACCAAGACAGAGAGAGGGCATGCACTCTTTTTTGTCACATGCACTGATCGTGAGGACTCCAGCTACAATTCACAGTGGGCCTAGGAACTCAAGAGAAACATTTTGGAGGCATATAATTCATTTCTGGTAGGAAATAAGTAAAACTTTATAGTGAAAGTCCTAAAATACAGAAGGAAGAAGCCAGCGGACAGAAGGATGAAACATCAGGAGGAGGGGAGGATGGGTAATCAGGACGTGGGAAGAGCAAAGAAGGAGAGCACAGGTGGAGGAAATGGCTTTGCCCTGGGGCCTGGGGCTGGGTCACAGCTCCCACCAGAGTTGGGGGGTGGGGGGGAAGCAGTGTCGCTGGCAGCTTAGTGGTGCAGCTACCCCCTGTGGTAGCCATGGGCTAAGAGAGTTCAAAACAAAGGGTTTCTATTTCCTTTTATTTTGAATTGGCTTTAAAAAAAGAAAAAGAAAAAGAACCACACTCACATCCCACTGCCTCATCTACTGGCTCTGTTCCAGAGATTCATAAATAAATCTCAAAACAGATAAACTAGCTACAAAAATTCTTGGATACCCAATTCTGGCTGAGACCTCTAGGGCAACTTCAGAAGGGGAAAGGGGCGGGTCCAAGTTCCTGCCCTTCCAAAGCCCAGATAGTCACACTCACACCACCAACAGCTGCCTCCCACGTCTCCAGATGGACTGCCCAGGTAGATATTCTGGATTTTTGGGAGTGCAAAACATCTCCATACTCTACAGTACTAACATACCAGTAGGAGCACGCTACGTTGGATAGTAATGTAACGGACAAGCCAGTGAGGCTTAACTAACAAAGACATTAACATAGAAGGCTTACTTTGCAAAAAAAAAAAAAAACAGTTTAATAAACTCTCCATCAAGGACTAAATATTCCCATGGTGAGATACAAAAATTTTCACTCATTTTCTTTTACTGAAGTATTTTTTGATTAGTCCATTAGTCATTTAGTGGTAACAAGTAGCACTGTAGCACTGTAGTCCCGTTGTTCATCGATTTGTTCAAGTGGGCACCAGTAACGTCACCATTGTGAGACTTGTTACTGTTTTTGACATATCGAATACACCATGGGTAGCTTGCCAGGATCTGCTATGTGGGCAGGATACTCTCCGTAGCTTGCTGGACTCTCTGAGAGGGAGGGAGGAATCGAACCCAGGTTGGCCGCATGCAAGACAAACATCCTTCCCGCTGGGCTATCGCTCCATTCTCGTAACAAATAATATAAGACAAATGATTGTGGGCCTGCTATGGGGATAGTCTTGAGGGGTGGCTGGGAAATGGAGACAGTGATGGAGGGAAGGTGACAGTGGTGGTGGGATTGGTGTTGGAATGATGAATGCCTGTAACAAAACATTATGAACAACTTTGTAAACCACAGTGTTTAAATAAAGTAGGGGGATAAAACATAATGGATGTTATCAAGGAAAAAAACTGAAAAACAAAATCTGATCTAAAAACAATACATTTGTTGTACTTATATACAGTTTGTATAGTAGGTATACAGTATGATTTGATATTATATTGTGTAATATTTACTCCATCATCTAATTAACATCCTTCACCAGTTGCATATTTTCTCTTATGAATTAAACTTTTAAGATCTCTAAGTAACTTACAAATATACTGTACTTTTACTAAAGTATTTTCATGGATTATATAGTTAATCTGACAACATTAGCTGTAGTCATTCTCGGGGCAACTTGAAGCGCCTTTTGATCCCTTTGACCTTGTGGCCCATCAGATCTCCCACCCCTGCCTCTCGCAACCACTAATATATTAGCTCTTTATAACTATGAGTTTGGGTTCTGTTTTGCTCTGTTTTAGATTTTACATAATAAGTGAGGTTATGAGGTATTTATTTGATTTCACTTAATGTACTCAAGGCTCATCTATCACTTGTATCACTTGTCATCCTGTTGATCTTCGATTTTCGATTTGCTCAAGCGGTCGCCAGTAACGTCTCCATTCGTCACTGCCACGTGCTAGTGTATCCCAATGGTTTCTGCTCGCTCCAGGAACATGAAGACCATTCTTCATGTTCAAACCATTCGTTCAGGGTTTTGACAAAGAAGTCTGACCATCTCATAGGTGGGCGACCACACAGTCTTTTGATGTCCCATGGAATCCAGTAACAGTAACAATGGGCCTCCAGGCCGATCTATGTTATCACAACTGATGAGATTTCCATATTTTTAATGGCTGAATAATATTTCTGAAGGGTATGTCTCACATTTTATTTATCCACTAATGGATATTCAGATAGCTTTTATGTCTTGGTTAATGTAAAGTATGCTGCAATGAGTATGGTAGTGCATATATTTTTCACTATAGTGTTCTCATTTTTTTTCTATAACAAGAAGTGTGCTATGGTGGTTAAATTTTCTGGAGACCTTCTATGCTGCTTTTTTTAAATGATGACTGAACAAATTTTACATTCCCCAAAGTACACAAGGTTTCCCCTTCTTTGAATCTATGCTAACACTTGATATTTCTTATGCTTTTGATATTGAGATGGTGAGATGTTTAAAGACAGGACATCTAAGAAGTTCATCACATAAACTTAAGAGTGAGCAGCTAAAAGTGGAATCAGCAAAATTCAAAAAATATTGAGAAACTGGGACTGGAGGGATAGCACAGCGGTAGGGCGTTTGCCTTGCACGCAGCCAACCCAGCTTCGATTCCCAGCATCCCATATGGTTTCCTGAGCACCGCCAGGGGTAATTCCTGAGTTCAGAGCCAGGAGTGACCCCTGTGTATTGCTGGGTGTAATCCCCCGCAAAAAAGCAAAAAAAAATCGTTTAAAAAATATTGAGAAACTAATACTGGAAAATGATCCATCAGCGTCAAGAAATTAGTACTGAGAGAAAGTTAAGCCCTGGTAGGAGCCTCCCTGATTTAATTTGGTATTGGTGGGACTTTCACTCCCTCCCACCATCCCCCGATCCCCAAAGGAATGCTCACTTTTCGACCTGTGGACACATAACACTGATTGCCTATTTCTCCATTGCCCGCACTGTTCCTATCATCACTTCACATCTGAAGCTCTTTGAAATACAGAAATAGAAACTGAGGAAGAGGAAACTGATAAAATGTCACAAGCCACTGAAATCTCAGAATTTGGATGACCCTGATGTTTATATAATGGATAGGCAGCTCTTCATCCTGTCTCTGAAGGCTAAACAAATGTTTGCACCATATACACAGTATTGGAGGAGAACTTTGGAAAAAATTATTTTTTAAGACTACTTTACTTGCGCTCCCTGATGCTTGAGTGTCATTCCTTCATATTGAAGAAGTTTGAAATAACAGTTAAGACACCTATTGCTCTCCAGCCAGAATGTCGTAGATTAAAAATGCCACCAAACCATCTCACTCACTTACAGCAGACATCACTAATAGACCACAAGATTTTGATGATTTTTATCCGTAGCCATCAGAGTGACTTTAGAAGTTAGATGATAATACAATTTATTGTCTAAACCAGGATACTGGGTAGTGAAAAGGAACTGCTGAAAATGTACAAGTTTATTGAAATTTTTGTTAATAAAACAATGATTTATTTCATTAGTGAAACTATAAAAAAAAAAGTTACATTCACCAACCTTTTTCAAAGTTCTTTCCAAAAATAAAATCAAGATATGTACACTTGAAATAAAAAGATTTCTTTGTGCTTTTTTTTCGTTTTGGGTCACACCCGGCGATGCACAGGGGTCACTCCTGGCTCTGTACTCAGGAATTACCACTTGCGGTGCTCAGAGGACCATATGGGATGCTGGGAATTGAACCCAGGTCAGCCGCGTGCAAGGCTAATGCCCTACCCCCCTGTGCTATCACTCTAGCCCCAAGATGCCTTTGTTTTATCCTGAGTTTTTACTTTTTTGAGGAGATAGGGGTGGTGCCCATCCAGTGATACTCAGGGTTTATTCCTGGTTCTGTGCTCAGGAATCACTCCTGCCGCTGCTAGCAGACCATATAGGTGCCAGAGATCAAACCCAGTCGGCTGCATGTAAGACATACCCTGCATACTGTACTATCTCTTGACATCATGTTTTGGTCTGAAGTTAAAACAACCTAAAAAGGAAAATTGTTCATGGAATATATTACATAACTGAATCAAACTACTAGAGCCGTACTTACCTATCATACTGTATCACTGATACATTTTTATAGAGAATGCTTTTCTCCCATGTGATATCTTCTTCTATTTTTTATAAGCATATATGCAGTTTGCATTTGTGGTTAATAAATTTGGAATTCTGAGCATCTTTACTCTCCAAGTAACAAAACACATTCTGAGTGGAACAGAGGATATTCTCTTCCTATTACATTGTTTTCATGTTAAGCGTTCAATTTCATTCAATTCAAATATTTTAGAGTGTATTGCTTTGTCTCTATTCAAATACCTTTTCTATGCGCGCGCGCGCACACACACACACACACACAAAGACTTTTGTATGGTGCCAGAGATCAAACTCAAATCCAGGGCCTTACATTGAAAAGTGCTTTTTTTTTTTTTTTGCTTTTTGGGTCACACCCAGCAATGTTCAGGGGTTACTCCTGGCTCATGCACTTAGGAATTACTCCTGGCAAGTGCTCTGGGGACCATATGGGATGCTGGAAATCGAACCTGGGTTGATCACCTACAGGCAAATGCCTTACCCGCTGTACTATTGCTCCAGCCCAAAAAAATACTTTTATAAATTAAATTTCTCAAATAAGTCGTCCCGTGATTTAACAAAATTAATTATTATATTTTTAACTTGGCTCAGAAATAGAGACCTTGTCTTGCCTTGTATGCATCTGACCCCAGTTCAATCCTTGGTACCACATATGTTCCTCAAGCCTCCACCAGGAATGATCCCTGGACAGAACCAGGAGCAATGGCAGGTGTGGTCCCAAAAACAAACACAAAAAACTAAAGTAGTGGGCGGCACCGGCCTCGTTCTCTGCCGAGATGTGATCCCCGGGGCTGCAGCTGCACGAGCATGATTCCAGAGGCCAGCTAAAATACTTTGGGTACCGGCAGCTCCTTGCAGAATGTCTCCAGACTGAGAACTAAGCCGTGGCCCCATGCCTGCCCAGGAGGGGAAAGGTTTTTCTTGCCTTTTCCTTGGGTGAGGGAGGGGGGATGGCGGGAAAGGTGACCGCCATATTATGAGGACCACTAATGAGAGATACAAGCTTGCAATGATCCAATTTCTGGAAGAAATTTCCCTGGACTTAGTTGCTAAAATACAGAAATCCAAAACCTCATTTTTCTTCACAGCAGGTGTGACTCTAGTGGGGTACTCCTAACAATAATAGTGAGTTTTTTGTTGAAATATTGAATGTAACCAAAGTAAAGAGAAAGTAAAGTGAGATTTATCAGTTACACATGCAGGGGGTTGGGGGAGCGCGGGGAGGGTGTTGGTGGTGGGGTATGGGTACTGGTGAAGGGATGGTTGTTGCAGCATTGTATAACTGAGTTAAGCCTAAAAGCATTGTTATTTTCTACATGGTGATTCAATTAAAAAAATAAAATAAAGTAGACCATTATTCTTTGAAGTAGTGGGATTTCTACTAAACAAGTGGACTTACTAAATAGTGAACTTTCTCAATTTCATTTCCTCAAAATATTTAACACAAGCTTTCATATATTCTAAAGTTCAATTATAGAATTCAGACTTTATTATATGATTTATTCAGTTCCTCCCCGTAAAATACATTCCTATATTTTTATGGGGATTTTTTGTGCTTTTTCTTTTTTGTTATAAGCTTTGTTTGAATTTAACCCTTTCTCAGAGCTTTAAATTTTGGCATTTTTGTAGTTTTCAGATTTGGTGTGGGGTTTTTTGTTTTTTATTTTTAAGGTTTTGTTTCATTTTGTTTTAAATTCCAATTTGCTATTCTGATGAAAAACTTTTTTGAGAGGTTAAGCAAAAGACAAAAGCTTTCAAATTTCAGAACATAAGGTTTATTTTCAAATTAATTTTTTTAAATCACAAGTGTTTCTTTAATCCAATGTTGGGCAGCAAGGATAAAAAGCTACTATTATCTGGAATACTTTACTTTATGTTTAACTTGGTCTCTATGTATACATACTTTTTGTGAATGTGTAAATAATTTTAATGTGATTATTTTTAAATGTTAAAATTGGGTTTTACTTTTACATATTTGTGGTTATTTCTGCATTTTTATGTATTTATATCTTTTTTACTGAATTGTGATTTCAGTTTACCACTAAATATCCAATTCTATTCTTCACCACTCAGTTATTCTCTTCATCCCATTATACTTACCTTCAACTCTCATCCCTCTGTAGCCACTGATTACACTGCAAAAATTTGGTGCAAAAAAATTTTATTAATTTTTGTTCACCTCTTTGTTTATATACCACTATGAGTGGAAACATTATGTCTGTCCTTATCTAGTTCATTTTCTAAAGATAACACTTTTTAGGTCTGTTAGTATTGTTGAAAATGGCAGTGTAAAATAAGCTCCTGCTTATTTTATTAGTAGGTACCTGCTCTGTCTGTAAAAATGAAGCAACTGAGCTAGAGTTTGAAAGCAGGTTTTATTTCTCCAAGACAAGGAATACATGGTTGGTCAAACAAGAGAAATCCAGATCAGAAGGTGAAGCATGGTGGGATTCTCAAAAACTGTAGCTTCTGCCCTAGTCTTTTATTATTTCCTGGATCAGGGCTTGTCCAGGAATGATGTAGGACTTAGTTGTGATATGTGACTTAGCAGTGACAAGTCTGCTGTTGGGGCTTATTGGATGAGCCAAGAGATATACCAAAAACCGTTAAGGTTTGAAAACTCCTGGTTCATTTGTTTGCTCTGGGGTTGGCAGGAGGGGTGGAGTGAAATTGTCTAGAATTTACATGGGGACCCTACTTTCCTATAGCATCTGAATCTGTTAGAAACTACAACAGAAATAGTAAGATAATAATCTGGTAATAATAATACCAACAGCAGAAGCTCATTTACTTATGTAACTAGATAGAATTCTCCTGTATGTGCACTATGTTGTTTTTATCTATTGATCAGTCAGTAGACACTTAGGTTGTTTTCAGTTCTTGGCTATTTTAAAGCATGCTGCAATAAACATGGGGTACATATCTTTTTTTAAAAAATGTTTCATGTTTTAGGTTAAAAACTGGTAATGAAATCATTTGATTTTATGAAATTCCTATTGGTTTTGTTTTGTTTTGTTGTTTGCTTTTTTGAGCACACCTGGTTATGCTCAGAGTTTACTCCCGGCTCTGGGATCAGGCATCATTCTTGGTGCTACTCAGGAGACCATACGTGGTGCTGAGCATCAAAGTGGAGTCAGCTGTGTGCAGGCTAAGCACCCTAACCCTATACTATATCTCTGATCCTTCTACTCTTAATCTTTTTAGACTTCATGCTGCTTTCCACTTTCCCTGTGGCATGATGAATTTACATTCCCACAGTGCAAGGATCCTGTTTTTTCCACACCCTTTCCAACACTGCTGCTTCTTGTCTTTCAGAAAGGAACCATTCTCATTGTTGAGAGTTTTTTTTGATTTGCTTTTCTCATTAAGAAGAGGAGACACACTTTTCCTTGCACCAATTGGCCATCTTTATATCTTTGAAGACAGTCTTTCCAGATTTCTCTGCTTCTTTCTTTCTTTCTTTCTTTCTTTCTTTCTTTCTTTCTTTCTTTCTTTCTTTCTTTCTTTCTTTCTTTCTTTCTTTCTTTCTTTCTTTCTTTCTTTCTCTCTCTCTTTCTCTCTTTTCTTTCTTTCTTTCTTTCTTTCTTTCTTTCTTTCTTTCTTTCTTTCTTTCTTTCTTTCTTTCTTTCTTTTTCTTCCCTTCTTTCCTTCTTTCTTTCTTTCTTTCTTTCTCTCTCTCTCTTTCTCTCTCTTTCTTTGTTTCTTTCTTTCTTTCTCTCTCTCTTTCTCTCTTTCTTTCTTTCTTTCTTTCTTTCTTTCTTTCTTTCTTTCTTTCTTTCTTTCTTTCTTTCTTTCTTTCTTTTTCTTTCCTTCTTTCCTTCTTTCTTTCTTTCTTTCTTTCTCTCTCTTTCTCTCTCTTTCTTTGTTTCTTTCTTTCTTTTTTCTCTCTCTCTCTTTCTCTCTCTTTCTTTCTTTCTTTCTTTCTTTCTCTCTCTCTTTCTTTCTCTCTCTCTCTTTCTCTCTTTCTTTCTCTCTTTCTTTCTCTCTCTCTCTCTTTCTTTCTTTCTTTCTCTCTTTCTCTCTTTCTTTCTTTCTTTCTTTCTTTCTTTCTTTCTTTCTTTCTTTCTTTCTTTCTTTCTTTCTTTCTTTCTTTCTTTCTTTCTTTCTTTCTTTCTTTCTTTCTTTCTTTCTTTCTTTCTTTCTTTCTTTCTTTCTTTCTTTCTTTCTTTCTTTCTTTCTTTCTTTCTTTCTTTCTTTCTTTCTTTCTTTCTTTCTTTCTTTCTTTCTTTCTTTCTTTCTTTCTTTCTTTCTTCATCACACCCAGCAATGCACAGGGGTTACTCCTGGCTCTGCACTCAGGAATTACTCCTGCAGTGTTCAGAGGACCATATGGGATGCTGGAAATCGAACCTGGGTCAGCCACATGCAAGGCAAATTATTCATCTTTAGAATGTCTTTGGAGAACATTCTGGGGGTTAACACTTATTTTTGTATATGACACATTCTTTTCTAGTCAGTGGACTCTGCCTGTCTGAAATGGGATTGGTGGTTCAGATCACTAGTGGAAGAGAGAATACTTGGGGGGAGCGAGGGGGCAGGAAATGTTGGGGGGCTCTTTCTCCTGGGGAGGGAGCAGGGTTGTCCTCTGGAAATGCTGACCCTAGTTGAGCTTAAACAAAAACAGCAGGTAGAAAGCAGACAAAGGATCAAACATGATGGCCTCTCAGTATCTGTATTGCAAACCATGATGTCAAAGGATGTCAACAGAGAGAGAAAGAAGGAAAGTCCTTGCCATAGAAACAGGAGGTGTAATCGGGGTGGGGGGTGGGGTGGTGGTGGGGGCAGGAGGAGGTGCTGGTACAGGAAGGATACTGGGGACATTGGTGGTGGAAAATGTGCACTGGTGGAGGCATGGCTGTATGATCATTGTGTGACTGAAACTCAATCATGAAAGCTTTGTAACTGTTTCTCATGGTGATTCAATTAAAAAAAATTAATTAACAAAAGAAAGAATGGAGGCTTCCTGAGAAAAAAATGGGTGAGGCTTACTAAAACTATAGAAAGATTCTACATTTATGTTTCTTCATGCATATTTTTGTTTTTTCCTGCTTTAAAGAAATGCAAATTGAAATTTATAGATTGTAAACAACCTAAAAAATGGTGGCAATTAGAATTCATATGAATTAGGCTGATATTGGTGACTGATACTGCCCGTTTGCCTCTATTATCTCACTGAATCATGTAAGCAACCCCAAAGAGCAGATATTCCTATTATGGTACTGATTAAACCAAGACCAATAATGGTTAATACTATACTGTCAACCAGTGTCCCATGAGTGATGAAGTCAGAAATAAATTCTTTAAGTATTTGTCTCCAAGCACTATTGGACTGTCATCCCATTGTTCATCAATTTGCTGAAGCGGGCACCAGTAACATCTCCATTGTAAGACTTGTTACCTTTTTTTTCATATCGAATATGCCACAAGTAGCTTGCTAGGTTCTGCTGTGTGGGTGGGATACTCTCAGTAGCTTTTCGAGCTCTCCGAGAGGGACAGAGGAATCAAACTGGGGTCAGCCGCATGCAAAGCAAATGACCTACCCTTTGTACAGGGTGATTTCTCTGCAATCAGTGTCTGCTGACCCTCCCCGGGCCTGTCCCTGCAGTCTCCAAAGCCAAAGTAAATGTTAACCTATGTTAATTATGTTTTTGGAGGATAAGTTGAAAACGAGGGAGTTTTTAACAAAGATTCTGAAGCATTGAACAGACCTAGGTGGTGATTATGTGACATGAACAAAGCCATACTTTTAGGAAATGAGTATATAACCGGGAAACTCTTGCCTCTTCACTTCCTCTTCCAGTTCCTGCTCACTGAGCAGAATATAATCTTTACATTCTACATGCAGACAGAGGTATAAATATTCCCTGGGAGAAGGTGCAAAGTTTCACTCCAAATTATGTCTGTGACATGTTCAAAACCTAATAGTAATTTGTCAAACCCTGGCCAGTGACAGTATCAAGACTCTCTGGCCTACTGGGGTCAAAGCCAGAGAGAGAGAGGTTTTGGATAGAGAGGAGGGTTATCGATTGCTGAACTTCTAGGACAGGTGGCACAAAATGGAGAAATCTTATGTTTTTTCCAAGTGATAAGTAGTAATAGTGGCCATTTAATGAGCACATACATAGGGAGTTTAAGGAACTTGCTGGAACTTCAGCAGCAGAACTGAAATGTGAGCTTGAAGTTATGTGGTTTCTCTCTCTCTGTCTCTGAAATTTACTTCAGTGGAAAGCTCATATTCCAAGGATGGATGTTAACCAAGATATCATCAGGCTAAATTTATTTTTTTTTAAAAAAAATGCTTATCCAGGAACAGAAATCATAATCTAGTCTACCACCAAGGGTGGTATGTTTAAGATATGTTTCACAAGAGCACTGGGGAGGTTGGTTTAGCATTTTTGTTTGTTGTTATTGTTCTCAATTTAGAAAAGCAAATTTGAGGTAACATTGGTTAACCAAAGTATAAATATTTGTTTATCTAGTTTAGAGATACGTTATCACACATACTTACAAGTAGAATGACCTTATCCCGCCACCATCATCCATCAAACTCTTCCACCCCGGCCCTTTGTCCCCACACCATCACCCCCTGGAGTTTTAGACAGACTTATTTTCCACCTGAAAGCCTCAGCAAGACAGCTCAGAGACAAAATAGAATCTGACTCAAAACAGGCCCCAGGGAAGCTGCACATACCAGAAGTCAGAGTTAGTACTGGGCATCGTAAGTCTTATGTAGCTTAAGGACACACACCTCACAGAAACCAAGCAAACCTTACAGCTGGGTGGGTGGAAAATCTATTTCTCTGAATTCACGGAACTGTTTGCCTTTATTTCCATAACATACATATTCCATGTAGAGATACTGGAAATTATATAAAATATTTCTACAAACCAGGGTTTTACTGTTAATGTTTTTTTTGGTATGGTAAGTCTTTTGTTCTGGAAAGAGATTTTGTTTTTCCTTAGCAGATGAGACAAAGGGTTCTTCACTTAAAAATCTTCTCACATTATTAAAACTTTACTATGATGTCATTCTTTAATGCCTGCAAATTATTTCAGGGCAGGAATGTGAAAGCTTGAGAACCCAACTGATCTAGGTCAAATTCCAGTTCAACCACTTTTCAATCCTGTGAAAAAACTCATTTCAGTTACTTCTCCATTCCAGAGGAACAATCCTGGGTGTAATGGGAAGATTCTATAAGAAAGTGATACATAAATGCTGCACCATTTCTTGATTCTACTTAACCAAAATTCAAATTATTTAACATTTGTATTTTTCATGTTTTCACAATTATAAATAAGGTGCAGTGAATGCCAGATGATGATGAACAAGTTGAAGCTGAATAGTTTAAAATGAACATAGTAATAGATCAGTTTTAGTGCCTCTCCATAATTAAGTCTTCATGTGAAATGACAGAATATTAAGCTATGTAAATTTTGCATGTCTTAGATTTGTATTGTGAAAATATTTCTCAAAATATCTCTCAAATATCTTGATAATTAAGTTGATGACCCTTTGTAGGATCTGGTCATGATATCACAGGACCAATTGTGAGTTATGAATCAGGAAAGGAGAAATTAGCCTTTATAAATTGATCAGAATACGAGACATACAAAGCTTCAGTCAAGTTTTCTGTCCTCCCTTCATTGGACCTTACTACTACTTCTTTGGTTTTATCACAGGAATGGAATGAAAAGAACATGAGGACCTCAGTTAGCACTGAAGTAGAGAAGAGCTAGATGAAAGAGGATAATAGATGTTGGAATTGGCTTAACAGATCAATAAAATCTAACCCCACAAATTGGTATTTTGAATTACTCTAGTGATCACTACTGATTGCCAAGCATACAATTTTAAATACTACTTTCAAATTATAATTAACTCATGACAAGAATGTACATATGTGATTTTTTGCATCTAGAATGAGTCTAATTTTCACATGTGGTGATGATCCTTTCTTCCAAGTCATGTTCATTCTTGGAAATAATTTTTGGTTTTGCTTTTTAAGTTGAAATGGTCTGGAGGGTCATTAGATATTTTAAAGTCTCTTCACTAGCAAATATGTATCAGCCAATTTCATCAGTTCTCTGATTTTGGTTTTGAATTTTATGGTCCCTGGCAGCCGAAAACCTCCAGAACCCAGCATAGTCATGCTCAAGGTCACTCTCCATAAAGGTCCCCATCCCTCTCGGAGAGCCCAGCAAGCTAACCGAGGGTATCCCGCCTACACGGCAGAGTCTGGCAAGCTATACATAGCACATTCAATATGCAAAAAATAGTAACAATAATGGGCCTCATTCTCCTGACCCTGAAAGAGCCCCCAATATGGCAGCGTTGGGAAGGACAGGGATGAATGGAGATGTTACTGGCACCCACTCGAGCAAATTGATGAGCAATGGGATGACAAATGATACAAGTGATTGGTCCCTGGAATCCATAGGCCTGGAAGCAAATATCTTGGTGACATATAGCCAGTCTTTACATTGGGAGGGGAGTTCTAGGCCATACCTATGGCTGCTCCAGGGCTATTCCTGGCTCTGTACTCATGAGTAATCCTTGGCAGTTCTCTGGTAATCATATGCAGTGCCAAGGATTCTGAACAGGGTTGAAGCCACTCAAGACAAGCACCTTAACTCCTATGC
Source organism: Sorex araneus (assembly GCF_027595985.1). Lineage (NCBI taxonomy): Eukaryota > Metazoa > Chordata > Mammalia > Eulipotyphla > Soricidae > Sorex > Sorex araneus. The sequence goes on along the minus strand of NC_073303.1, from coordinate 306,676,917 downwards.
TATCCTTAGGCCCTATTTATAAAATCAACATTTAGTGAATAAAACTACTGAGTATACGATAGACAAAAATTATTTTCTTCACTGCTAGTGATGATCTTTGGTTCACACAGCAGTCATACATCATGCCAGCTTCAACATATTGACCTTGGGAAAACAGGCTACAAGATGATAAAGATGCAGAAAGTGTGGGGTTCATAGTCTATCACAAGACACCTCAGTCTCATCATAAAGAACTCTTGGAGCTGAAGCGGGTAGGGTAGCACAGCGGGTAAGGCATTTGCCTTGCACATGGCTGACCCCAGTTCAATTTCCAGCATCACATATGGTCCCCCAAGCACCACCAGGAGTAATTCCTGAGTGCAGAGCCAGAGTAACCCCTGTGTATCACCGGGTGTGACCCCAAAAAAGAAAAAAAAAGGAACTCTTTCTTACAGCAATTGCTTAATTCATTATTAAATAGTGTATAACTTATGGGAATAAAGTTTACTATAGTGAAGACCCCCCTCACAGCTGAAAAGTATGTATTTTAGAAATTAGAATAACAAAATTGAGCTCAGTATCATCAGAGGTAAGGGCAAAATATCCGAGGCAAAATGTCATATCTTTTTATGTTATCAAGATGTGTAAAAGTGAAAGAAATTATCTGTAGACTTTAAAAAGACTTTTATCACCTCACATCAGTGCAATTGGTACACATCAAAAGAACAAAACCAACCAGTGTTCTCATAGTTGTGGGGAAAACACCCTTCGCCCATTACTGCTTCAAGCTTTTTGGGAAAAAATATATGAAAATTTCTCAAAAAGTTAGGAATTGACCTTTAATATTATCCTGCAATTCCACTTCTTCACTTCTACACAAGAGTGCAAGAACACTAGTCTGTGAAGTTTTTTGTGGGCTGCTGGGGAGATAGTACTGTGGGTATGGCACTTGCCTTGAATGTGGCTAACCAGAGTTTGGTCCCCTGAATGCCATATGGTCTCCCAACACTGCCAGGAGTGATCCCTGAGGCATAGGCAGGAATAAGTCCTGAATAGTGCTGGGTGTGGCTCCCCACAAAAACAAGAGAGGGAGAAAAAGAAAAGAAAAGACATTTGTGCTTTTATGTTCATTGTAGTTTGATTCACAATAGCCAAAATCTGAAAACAATACAAGTGTCCAGGAACAGATAATTGCATTATAAAACTTGTGGTATTTATACACAATGAAATAGTGTTTGGCCATAAGAAAAGACAAAATCAGGTTTGGAGAGATAATAAAATGGGTAGGACACTTGCTTTGAGCATGTCTAACCTGGATATTATCCCCAGCATCCCATAAAGTCCCCAGAACAATGCCAGGAGTGATTCCTGAGTGCAGAGTCAAGGAGTACCCAGAGCATTGTCGGGTGTAGCCCCAAATCAAAAACAAAAGGAAAAAGAAGAAAGGACAAAAATCAAGCAATGCTATGTGGATGTAACTGGACAGTATCATGCTGAGTAAAGTTAGAAAGAAAGGGAGAGGCACAGATGAATATCTCTCATATGTGAGATACAAAGAAGCATAGTAAAGGACCATAAATGTCTAATGGCAACAGACTCTGAGAATGGTCTATAGAACTGACTAATAAGGTGGGGGAAAGGGTTAATGTAAAGGGGCAGGTGGGAAGAACACTCTGGTAGAGGCTATAGTGCTGGAACATTGCATGTATGCTTGAAACCCTAACATTAACACTATTATAACCATTATCCTTAAAATGAAACAGAATAAATTAAATATACTTTTATTTCTATATTTATTAAGGTACTTAAGGACACCCAAAGGAAACAAAACCAATGCCTAATTTCCTAAGAGATACATCAGAGTTATAGTAAATCCTTTAACAGTCACTAATACCTCAGATATAAAACACGTTTAAGTCTCATCATTCACATTTATGACACATTGTAATAGTACAGAACAAGTAGTAAATTGCACACAGTACAATAGCAGCAAGTGAAGCAAGAATCTTATCTGAACAGGAGAAATGAGCTCTCCAGAACTGAACATACAAGACTGCAGACTTAAAAGAAATGCGATTTTAATGTTTGAATCAGTGTTTAGATTTGAGAGGCTACAGTCAAAAAAAGTTTTCAAACTCTTCTTCCCAGATACTTTCTTCAGGGAGAGGAGTTCACCCTGAAAGAGAAGTTGAAAACATTTGGCAGAATTTTCTGAACATTTCCATAAAGGGTGCCTCTTAGTTTATCAGTTTTGGGGTAACCAGCAGTCCATCAAACAAAAGGTAAACACCAATGTAGTATGAAATATTAACTTGAATTCCAGCAAATTTCCAAGAAATCAGGAGGGGCATAGACATGGAAGCTTTAAAAAAATAAGCTCAGTTCTCTTAAAAAAAACTAGAGTTGATTAGCCTCCAATATCCTTCTAGAGTTTCAATCAAAAGGAAGAAACAGAAAACAAGCTTCATCCGAACTTTGTTCCCCTCCCTGCATCAACATACATTACTGAGAAGAATGAATATAACTGAATTCATGTCCTGTGAATGGGTGACATGAACTTAAAGCAGTTATTATTTACCCTAGCACATTACTTTTGACAACAGTCTATTCTTAAGATTTAAAAAAAGTGTGTGTTATCAGTCCACTGAACTAACATCTCACTAATCAAGTTACAGTTGTGTATATTCTGGCTAATGCTGAAGTTTTGATTGCAAAATAACAAAGAAATTGATAAATAACAAATCACAAATGATATATTATTTTTTTCTTTTGATGATATTATTTACACTGGACATGGCATTTCTGAATATAGAAATATTCGAGTCTAATTTTTCACTTAGATACTGACAAGAGATTGTGTTCTGTGCAATATTTATGTTACATTATAAAGATTTACACACTATTTTTAGGACCAGAGTATTTCAGATACCAGTCTTGCAAAAAATCTCACAGTTTGTTACCTTTTTGTGTGCTAAATTCAAGTAAGTGGATAAGTGAGAAAGAAAATCTTGCAGCTAAAATTGCAAGTGCTGAAATAATAATTATAAAATGTAATGACTCCAGGTTCTTAGTAAATGTATTTGAGTGGGAAAGTAAGTTTAGGACAAATGCCATCTCAGCCCCATCATCACAATTAGATGTTGGCTAAAACTAACTTCCAAGGTCTGGTCAGAAGTATTTCTAAATTTCATTGCCTCAAAGCCTCTAGCTTTTAAATGATTTGTGGAAATGAATGCTTTCTCTAAAGCAATCATTAAAAAGTTTTAACTCATGTAACAGTCACTTCCTACAATGAAAAATAACCCAATCCTTGATCTTGTGACAGTGTAAATTGTGGTGACAGAAAATTCTGTTGAATAATCTGGAAAATGTAAACAGATCAAATGAAACCAATTTAGTATTAATGAAGAATGCTATGAGTATAATTACCACCAGCAGACACATTCAGTGAATCTATAAATTTGGCTGATTTGTATAGAAACACTCCATTTTGAATTTCTTTTCAATCAAATTCATAGCTATGCAGGGATATAAACAACCCCTTAAACTGCTTGAGCAGTTTGACTCAGTGTCAATTAGAGATGTTTACTTCATGCCTTAAATACATTTGTTCATTACCCACTATAACTAACTCACAAGATCCTTGGGTTATCAATAATAGAGTTTAGGGCACATACTAAATATGTATAAAACGATGAGTTTAAAAATAATTTCCCTCACAAAAGGAGGGAGAGAGAGAGAGCAAAAGGAACTGCCCTGCAGCAGAGGCGGGGTGGGGTTCGGGAGATGGGGTGGGGGTGGTGGGAGGGATACTGGGATCATTGGTGGTGGAGAATGGACACTGGTGGAGGGATGGGAACTCGAACATTGTATGACTGAAACTTAAGCACAAATCAGTTTGCAAATCTGTTTGCAAACAGTTTGAAAAGTTTGGAAATCAGTAACTGTACCTCACAGTGATTCATTAAAAAATAAAATAAGATAAATAATTTCCCTCAGCATAAGTCTCTCTTAGAATTTTAAGTCCTTTATGAAGTATGAAGATATTAAAAAAAAAAGTTAAACATTTAAAAGACAATGATAAGAGGAATCTAAAAATTCCTGTATCTAAATAATCCTCTCAGTTCCCAGCATAAAACTGGTAAAGGACAGTAGTGCTTTTTCCCTCTGTAAACTCTGCTATAAGGGAGTTAGGTCATGACCAAGGAAACCACAAGAAAGGGAGCATATGGATGCACTGCCATGAATGAATAACCAATTTACTGTACTTCTGAATTTAAATTAAATTAGTAGCCTGGCTACTAGTAGTCAGGTGGATTTCAGAAATTAATTTTATGGAAAACTTTTTTATCATGTTTGTATTTTCATTTTTCTAAAACAAAAAGCAAATTATTTCCAGATAATTTTGCTATGTTTAAAGATGGGGGTGGGGTGGTTACAAGCATACTCACCTATTCTCAACATTTATGCCTTGAGGAATCAGACCAGGGTTGACCATGTGCCAGGCAAATGCATTAACCTCTATTCTATCTTTTGATAGGATAAAGAAACCAACATGATAGTCATTCCTCTAATGGACTCAATCAGTCCCATTGTTGAACCTCATGTAGGAATTTCTTGTGTGACTTAATATTGCAGGGGGCTATGAAGAAGTCATTTTTAGAATACTTTATTTCACATGCAGAGATAATTATATAGGAACTAATGTTCCCATCAGTTAAAACTTTGGATCTATAGCCATAATGTATAACAATTAGCTGTGTAGAATCGTTCATAATTATGACCAACAGGGAAAGTAATAATTCAAGTAACATATTTATACTTAAACAGTGGGGAGTAGAGAAAAACTAATTTACAGACAGAACATGGAATTCTTAAGTAAGGACTATATGATTTTTAAAAGTTTCAAAACAAATAAGAAATAACATTTAAGGAATTCTGAATTTTTATCACTTGAAAGTTTTGTTTAGCAGGTTTCTATAAGTTTTCCAGATAAGGGCCTTGTGACCGATATAAGTATTGCTATTTAGACAAATTAGGTAGTTTATGAGCCTCTAAACTTTCCTTTCCTGAATACTAACCTGAGTTAAAAATGCATCATAACTCATTTCTGTTTTTTCAAGCTTGAAGAATGAGGCATTTAAGTGAGATGTTAAGGACTTTTTCACTCAAATAATATGTCTGTTTATTTTACCATAAATAATTAGGGAATGAATATTTATTTTAAAATGTTTTAAAAGATCAAGAACAATTTTACATATGCCATAGAGCTGCATTGTCTAATATAAGGACTAGCTGCCTTTGTCTATTGATCACTGAAATGTGAGTGATACAAAAGCACTGAATTTTTAATTTTAATTAATTAAGCAAATTTAAACTTGTAGTAGTTTTTTTTAGTTATTGGAAAACTTTTAAGAGTGTACAAGTTAGGTGTCTGAGTCAAATGAAAATTTTATGAAATCTCAATACATTGTAGTGAAAATCTACTGTAAAAATTAAGGGTTGTAAACATGAAAAAATGCTTCTGATTTTAAAGACCTTGTATGAAAATCTGTAAAATTCTAATTAATAATGTTGATATTGATAACTATTTTGCACTATATTTATATCTTGTATGTCACTAATCTAGAATTATAGGGGCATTGCTACTTTTTTTACAATTTACGTTTTAAACTTTTTAAAGTTTAATGTCCTTTGAATCAAAACTCTTTTACTGTTTATGAAAAAGAAAAAGAAAATCAAACCTACTAAGAAGGTTGTAATTGACCTCTTGGCACTTCCATCTTTCTTGAACTTGCAAAGCCCTTTCTAGCACCAAAAACAGAATGCAAAAATCATAGAATGCAAAATTCTGGATATGCAGAAAGAGTGTATGAAAGCACTAATGAGTGCACAATCAAACCTGCAAATTTTCTTCTTGTTCCCCCCAGTTGTCTTCATATCACTAACTCCAAAATTAACCTTCAACTTCCTCCCAAGTTCCCTTGGGCTATGGCTTCTGTTTTAGAATAATAAGCAATGACTTTGCTCAGCTGTGCTTCATCATGTATTAATACTAGATTCTGTCCAAGCCCGAGAACTTTCATCCTTCAGTGTGGAGAGCTTCCTCTGGGAGAAGGGTTCAAATCCCAGGAGTTTGAACACTGCCACCCGGTATTTCTTTGACATGATGTTGTACAGAATGGGATTGATGGCTGCACTGAGGTAAAAGAGGACAAAGGACACCAGGTTACAGTATTGGCTGATCTGAGCAATCTCCAGGGAACCAGGTTCGAAGGATTTGGAAAACAAATATCGTCCTACGTGGAAGGGCAACCAGCAGAGGATGAAAGCAAACACCACGACAGCTAAAGGGACAATGAGAGAGAGAGAGAGAGAGAGAGAGAGAGAGTCAATTCAAGTATAGTATAGCAATAGTATAGCGGTTCAATAGTATAGCAAATCACATTCTATTTTTAAGATGGATTTTTTGATTATGCATGGCATGACCATTGACTTCATAGCAACTTCATGCTTTGCTATTTGCCATTCCTACATTTTAACTAAGATTGAGTCTGTCTGAAACAAGGGGTCAATGATTTTCACGAGATTCCTAGTCATTTCTATTTCACAACTATTTGAGTGATTTTGTGAGTGAGTGGGCATATTAACTCAACTGACTAGACAATTTATTACCATAGCCACATTTTATATGTGTCTTAGAACAACAAAACATATTTGCATTAAAATAGTGGCACTAAGTAGAGCTTAGAATCATGTGTACTAGAGACTCACAAAATTAAAATCTCTTAGGAGCCCAGCAGACCTGCTCTTTTATTTTCTTTTTAATATTCCACATAAACTGAATATATGATGAGATTTGAGAAACACTGAGATGGATAATAATTTACCACCTACAAAAGGCAGAACTAAAGAGGAACAAACCTTATTTTTATCATCTACCCAAGTCTTATACTCAGGTAAGACTTTTTTCCCCAAAACCTTTGAATTGCCAGGTTTAGTTTTTAAAATTTAAAAATCAGAGGCAAAATAACATAAAGTATATTTTTAGTTCTTCACCACTTTCATGATTCTCTCCAAACTGTCAAGACCAATAAAAGTTAGCATTGATGTCGAGAAACAATGAATATAATTAATGACTTATGTATAAAATGAATACCCTAAACCCAATTACATGGTAACAACAGACCAACAGGGTCAAAATAGGAATAGGCTAGTCCCCAAGAGACTCTCACAGTTTTACAATCTGTTAGTCATATTGTGAAGGCCACTTGTCTAGAAAATTGAAAATTTTGCATTCTTTGAATCAGTCTGACCCTTTTAATATACAGGATTCCAGGAAGTGTAAAATGACAAATACAAAAGCATCCTGGAATGACTTCTCCGAAACTTTACATATGCAAACAGTTATAAAATGTTGACTATAGTGTGGAAATAACAGAATGCACAGATTCTGGTCTTGAAAAGGCAAGAGTTCTAATTTGCTTAGAGGTTAACACAATTTCAATTGCTTCACAGGCACATATACTAGACAAGATGAATTTATGCAATAAAGACTGCAATACTCTCCAGTCCTGCCTTCTCACCCAGATGTTTTCTGAAAGACCTTTTTTGGAGGAATAGTGAGTATCAGATGCTTTCACAGACTGCTCCGTGGGAAACCTGCCTCCCCTAGTTTATCTTGGTTTATCCTGTCTGGAGAGACAGGTAGTCATGAAAACAAATGGAGACTCCAGCGGGGTTTGTCACTGATTTCCCCATAAAGCTGTAGAAACAGCAGCAGGGAAAACAGAATTGATGCAATTATCTGAGAGTGGTGGGGGAAGGACAGGGAATGCAGGTCAGAAAGCAAATCTCAAGGTTGAAAGAAAAATGAATCATCTCTGACAGAATTAGCCACATGCATGATGGCTCTGGTTAAATGTACCACTAGCATCTTCCTAGACATTCAGAAAAGGACACAGGAACTTTAACCTCATCCACCTTTAGCACATGAGAGACCACAGTAAACGTTTAAGGAGCATTTCAGTTTTGAAGCAAAGTTTCTGGAATTACTTTTCTTAAATGCACTTCAAGGAAATAAGGGTCATTCTTTCACGAAGAGAGACATGCTAGAGATCAGAGCTAAAGAGAAAAGAGAAGCCGAGAGTCAATGACCAGGGTAGGGAAGGCAGAGAAGGACAGAGTTAGATAGAGAAGGGCAGCGCTACAAACTTGAGGCTGGGGGGAGGGGATGGTGGAAGAGACAGAGATGCCAGCATAATAGAAAACTAAGAGACCAGACAGACAAACATACTGAGCAGACAGAAAGAGATGGAGCCCGCGTGACAGAGAACCTAGGGTAAAAGGAGGGTTGGAGGGCGCGCTGCAACCCACCCAGCATCTTCACTGTTTGCTTGTGGTTCTGGTCCCGGAGCGAGGTGCCCACCGCCGCCTCGCCGCGCCTCCGCCGCCACAGCTTCCTGCTGATGAGGCTGTAGAGCACCGTGAGGCAGAAGACCGGCAGGAAGAAGAAGACGCTGGACACCCACACCATGACCGTGAGCAGCCCCGAGCGCACGGCAAACTCGGTGGCGCGGCACTCGTTGGTGTCCCGGGGGTCCGTGCCGTTCTCGTGCTCCACCCCGACCAGCACGAAGATGGGCCCGGCGCTGCAGAACGCCACGGCCCAGATGACCAGGATGACCAGCTTCACGCGGCCCTTGGTGACCACCACCTTGGCCCGCAGCGGGAAGCAGATGGCGAAGTAGCGCTCGACGCTGAGCGCGGTGATGGTGAGCACCGTGGCGTAGGTGCAGCTCTCGCTGACGAACTGGAAGAGTTTGCAGAGGAGGTCGCCGAAGTTCCAGGGCCGGTACTGCCAGAGGCGCACGAGGTCGAGCGGCATGCAGAGGAAGATGAGCAGGTCCGAGAAGGCCATGCTGGACAGGTAGAGGTTGGTGGTGGTGCGCAGCTCGCGGAAGCGCGACACCACCAGCATGGTGAGCAGGTTGCCCGCGATGCCCACCACGAAGAGCGCCACGCAGGTGGCCGTGACGCCGGCCAGCAGCGGCGCGGGGAAGAGGTGCAGCAGCTCGTCCGGCAGCGACGCGTTGTCGGCGGCCGCGTCCCAGTCGGGCTCGGGCAGCGTGAAGTTGGGTCCCGGCTCCGCGCTGGGCGTCGCGTTCCACATGCTGCCGGCACCGCCGAGCGGACTCCGGGCCGGTCCCTCTAGGCGCGAGGGAGTTGGAGACAGGAGCGGAAGCGGGGCGCGGGGAGGATGCTCGGGGCGGAGGGCGAGCGAAGGGTGGGAATCCGCGGAGCAGGTGCGATGCGGAGCCCGGGGCGGGGACCCGGAGGGGGTGGGAGGGACTGGGGAGCTGGAGCTGGAGACGAACAGGAAGGAGCGGGTGGCGAGAAGGACACGGAGGGATCGCCGCTCCTTCTGGCACCTCCCCTTACCCTCATTTGCTCCTCCAAACTCCCTCTCACCCAATCCAGCGTCCAGCGACTTCTCCCCCCAGACCTGCCAGCAGGAAAACAAGACCAGCCGGCTTCTCCCGCACGTCCCGGGGGCGCGTGAGGTCTAGGAAGCGCTGGCACTGCGGGGAGGGATCGCCGCGCGCGCTCTCCTCCTTCTCCTGGTCACTGCCTGACTGATCACCCCAGGAGTGAGGGCAGAGACTGCGGGGAGCTGCGAAGGTGGGGGGCGCCCTCAGCAGCTGGGACCTGAGAACTTCTCGCGACCATGGAGACAGCAGGGCGTGGAGAAGCGCCCCTGAACCCGGAACGGGGTCTTGCGAGTGAGATAAGAGAGCCCGAGACGACAGGCTCCCCTCTGGGGAGGTCCTCATGCAGTCCTCAGGAGAAACAGGCTGAGCGCCGCGAGAACAAACCCACAACCACGCCACGCCGAGTGGGGGTTCCCGGACGCTGCTTCGATTCCCCACCTGGTTCGGCTTGCTGAGCGCCAAGGGGAAAGATGTGTGATCTTTGGGATCCCAGCCTTTTGTTCATTCCACACACCGCACTCCCTCCGCCCCGACAGGGAGGTGTCCTCTGGGTGTGCTGTGCGGGGAATGTACTTTCACCGGATGCGAACCTGAGAACCTCTGGGAGGACAAGGGCCCAAGGATCAAAGGTGCGAGGGGTATGGAGCGCATAGGAGAGCAGGAGCAGAGGAGAGGAGGTAGCGCAGCAAGCATCTTGGAGACGAGATAGAGAATTGTCACTGAGGTTGCTGTGCTCACTTGAGCGGTTTTCTTTAAGTGGCCAAGATGTTTTGAAGACCACTGGGAAGGGTACCAGGGCAGAGTTGGTACCCAGTAAATACATTGCTGGAGCAGATTTGCAGTTAAGGGGAAGAAGCAGCGCCGGAGGGAATGGGCCGAAAGTGACTCCCCTGTTCGCCACCCCACCCAGCGTCTGCTGGGTGGCATCAGCTGGAGCGTGTAAGGTCCGAGACTCGTGGCTGCCAGCAAGCACATCCACCACTCAACACCGGGGCAGCACAAGAGCATTTTTCAGCACCGTGGTCAGCGCCAGTGCCTTTCTCCAAGGGTGGTTTAGCTCAGTGGAGCTGGGGCCTTGGGGCCCTCACTTTTTCCTTTTCTAAAAAAAAAAAAAAGTCTATTGAATTGCCTTGAATTACCATGTTACAAACTTACTGTTCATTGACTTTCAGGCGTACAATGACCGAACACCAGTCCCTTCCGCAGTGCCCCTTCCCTCTGCCAATGTGTCCAGTTTCCCTCCAAACTGCCTCCCCCACCCCATGGCAGTCTCTTTTCCCCTTGTTCTGTTTTCTTTAAAGCGCTGTGGTTTGCAATACTGTTACTGAAAGTGTATCATGAATATCACTTTACATCCTTTCAGCACCCAATTCTCATCCAAATTGAGCACTTCCCCGATCATTGTGGTAACCTCACTTTTTCTAAATAAGGCTAGGTATCTTGGTCTGGCTCCAGCACAGGGGAAGATTCTGGTTATTAGGCAGCTAGCCTGACCACCTCCTGGCTATTAGGCAGCTACCCTGACAGCCTTATCTGAGCTCATCTGCATCTGGTCTAATAGAAAGTCCAGGCTGGAGTAATAGTACAGGGGGTAGGGCATTTGCCTTGAATGTGATCAACTCTGATTCAATCTTCAGCACCCCGTATGAGGTCCCCTGAGTCCTGCCAGAAGTAATCCCTGAGCAAGGAGTCAACAGTATGCCCGAAATATGGTTGGGTGTGGCCCCAAAACAAAACCAAATAAACAAATATGTAAAATAAAATCCACACACTATTTCTGAGGGCTTTCCGCTCATTTTAGTGCATTTGCCATAGTTTTGGGCTGAGATTATCAAATGTTCCTACTTGGGAGTTCATCAAGGCTAAGACTGAGCGTAAACAAACATGCACCAATGTCTCCACTGCAGTGAGAGATTGCATGGAGGAGGTTTGAAAGGTAGATTTCTACGTGCGAGGTAGGTGGCCTGGTGTGCTATAGATGCTGGACCAACATGACTTTTTAAAATAGGAGCCGCTGATTCTGATGGAGTAGTTGGCTTGAGTCACCTGACTGGCAGGCCACCAGGTCAAAGGCAGTCATACTCCTGGGGACTTGGGGTTCCAGGATATAACTCAGGCAACCATGCTGTCTTCAATTTGAGAAATTTCCCCAGCCCCCAAACTACTCTTTCAAAAATATTGTAGTTAAAACAAACCACTAGTTACCGATATTTTTCAAAGCAAGTATTTGAATTTAACAGTTCTCACTTATTTTTATTTTATTAGGATAGATTTATAGATTTTGTTTAGGGGCAGAGAACAGAATACAATAAGCAGAAATTATGTATGTTGCAATTGCCTAAGAATATAAGTAGAAAAAAGTTGTGGGGTATATTTCTAGTGCATGAAATCCTAAAGCAATGATAATAGACGGAGGAAATTTATTTTGATTAAAATTTGTCATATGGCACCGGCCCCTCCTGCCGCCGAGATGTGATCCCAGGGGCCGCACCTGTGTGCTGCCTCTCTGCAGCTGCACAAGTGTGAATCCAGACCCAGCTAAACTACTTTCAGCATGGGCAGCTTTTTTTTTTCTTTTTGGGTCACACCCAGCAATGCTCAGGGGTTACTCCTGGCTTTGCACACAGGAATTACTCCTGGCGGTGCTTGGGGGACCATATGGGATGCCGGGGATCGAACCCAGGTCGGCCGCGTGCAAGGCAAATGCCCTACCCGCTGTGCTATCACTCCGGCCCCCAGCACGGGCAGCTTTTTGCAGAATGTCTCCAGCCTGAGAACTAAGCCTCGGCCCCATGCCCGCCCAGGAGGGGAAAGGTATTTCTCTCTCTTGCCTCTTCCTTTCCGGGGATGAAGGGCATGGGGATCGCCATATTATGATGACCACAATTGGGGTTTACAAGCTTGCAATGATCCAATATCCAGAAGAATTCTCCCTTGACTTAGTTGTTAAAGTACAGAAATCCAAAACCGTGCGGCCGCGGACCTCATTTTTCTTCACAACAGGTCTGACTCTAGTGGGGTACTCCTAACAATAATGGTGAGGTTTGTGTTGAAATATTGAATGTAACCAAAATAAACAGAAATTAAAGTGAAACTTATCAGTTATAAGGCAGGGGGGCGGGATGGGAGGTGTACTGTGTGGGGTTTTTTTTTTTTGGTAGTGGGATATGGGCACTGGTGAAGGGATGGTTGTTTCAGCATTGTATAACTGAGACTTAAGCCTGAAAGCATTGTAACTTTCCTCATGGTGATTCAATAAAATAAATAAAATTCTTATTAAAAAAATAAAATAAAATTTGTCATATTTAGGTCCAGGGGCATGATTCATGGGGCTGGAGTGCAACCATTTCTTGAGTGGACAGCACTGTGTGCTGCTCTCCTTGCACTCTACTGGACTAGGATTTGCTCCATCACCGGCAGGTGTAGCTCTCCATGAAGTACAAATTATACACATTGACCCAATTGTCACTAATTTAGCTGTGTTCGATAGTTTTATAAAATACGGTTATGTTTGTATTGTATGGTAAGGAAGAGGGATACTATTGACATAACTTTTTGTTTTTTGAGTCACAGTTACACAGTTACAAAGCTGTTCATGCTCAGGATTTAGTCATACAATGTTCCAATGCCCATCCCTCCACCACCACCACCAATGTCCCCAGTTTCCCTCTCCCCACTCCCCTTCTCTATCCCAGCTTGGCAGGCCCTTTTCCTCCCTCCCTCTCTCTCTCTACTTCTCTCTCTCTCACCCCCTCCTTGGGAATTACGGTTTGCTAGACAGATACTTAGAGGTTATCATGTTTGTTCCTTTACCTACTTTCAGCATGCAGTTCCTATCCAGAGTGATCATTTCTGGCTGTCGTTGCATAGTGGTTTCTTCTATATCCCAACTGCTTTCCCCACAGCACTTGAGGCAGGCTTCCAACCATGGACCCATCCTCTTGACCCGAGTTTTTACTGTTTCATGGGTATTAGTCTCGTACTATGAATTTTTTAAACTGTCTTATGAATGAGTGCAATCATTTAATGTCTTTCCTTCTCCTTCTGACTTATTTCACTCAGCATGATACCTTCCATTTCGACCCATTTATAAGTAAATTTTATGACTTTGTTTTGCCTAACAGCTGTGTAGTATTCCATGATATAGATGTACCATAGTTCTTTATCCAGTCCCCTGTTCCTGAGCACTCAGTTGTTTCCAGATTCTAGCTCTTGTGAATAGTGCTGCAATAAACATAGAAGTACAAATGGCTTTTCTGCTGTGTGTTTTTGTGTGCCCAGGTATATTCCCAGAAGTGGTATTGCTAAATCATATGGGAGCTCAATTTATAGTTTTTTGAGGAATACCATATTGTTTTTCCAAAACGGCATTCCCACCAACAATGAATAAGAGTTCTTTTCTCCCCGCATCTGTGCCAGCACTGGTTGTTCTTGTTCTTTTTGATGTATGCCTGTCTCTGTGGTATGAGATGACATTATTCTTTTGATTTGCATCTCCCTGATGGTTAGTGAGATAGAACATTTTTTCATGTGCTGTTTGGCCATTTAGATTTCTTTTTAAAGGAAGTTTCTGTTAATTTCTTGTCCCCATTTTTTGGTGGGGATTGGATATCTTTTTTTTTCTTGTAAAGTTCTTCCCATGTCTTATATATCTTGTATATTAACCACTTATCTGATGGGTTTTAAGTAAATAATTTTCCCATTCTGTGGATGTCTCTGGATCTTGGGCACCATTTCTTTTGAGGTGCAGAAGCTTCTTAGTTTAATGTAGGCCCATTTGTTTATATTTGTTTCCACTTGCTTGGGCAGTGGTGTTTCTTTAAAGTTGCCTTTAGTTTTAATGTCATGGAGGAATTTGTCTATGTTTTCCTCCATGGAGTTTATGGATTCAGATCTGATGTTGAGGTCTTTAATCCATTTTGATCTGACTTTTGTGCCTGGCATTAGAGAGAGGTTTAAGTTCACTCTTTTTTTTTGCATGTAGCTATATAGTTTCATCACTTGTTGGAAGGGCCTTTTTAAAAATAAATAAATAACAAATCTAATACAGAAAACAGAAAACTGTCCTTAAGTATATAGTTGGCACCGTTAATAACAAAGTAAATAAACTACAGACCTGTGCTATATTGACAAAGCCCATGATTTAAAAAAATACACCTAAGCAGTTATTTGATATGTTCAATGAAATATGAAGGACCAACAAACTACAGGGAGGTTTTAGGAAAAGCTTCTTAGAGGAAGTGGCATATGGAAAGGATCTTAAAACCAGAAATTGTCAATTAAAACTTAATTTTCTCTGTGTTCAGACAATGGACATAGAAACACATCAGAACATAAAATTCAAATTGGTTTTGTTCATGCATGAAAGAGAGCATACTAAAGAGTCCACAAAGTTGTGTATTGTCAACATGTGCCAATTATTCATTTGTTTTAGTTACCTAAATTTTAGAAGTGATTTTTTAGATTTAAACTTTTATTTTTGATCATAAAAATATAGTTTTATAATTAAAACAAAATAGTACTACACTTAAAACTTTGAGGAAAAGAGTACTTAGAAAATGTTACTTCAACAGTATGGACGCTTCTCAAAAAATTAGAAATTGAGCTCCCATTTGACCCAGCAATACCACTTCTGGGAATATATCCTGGAGATACAAAAAAGTATAGTAAAAGTGACATCTGCACCTATATGCTCATTGCAGTACTGTTCACAATAGCCAGAATCTAGAAAAAAACCGAGTGCCCGAGAATAGATGACTGGTTAAAGAAACTTT
This sequence comes from Sorex araneus, assembly GCF_027595985.1. Classification (NCBI taxonomy): domain Eukaryota; kingdom Metazoa; phylum Chordata; class Mammalia; order Eulipotyphla; family Soricidae; genus Sorex; species Sorex araneus. The sequence goes on along the minus strand of NC_073303.1, from coordinate 306,661,673 downwards.
GGTACATCTACACAATGGAATACTATGCAGCTGTTAGAAAAGATGAAGTCATGAAATTTGCATATAAGTGGATCAACATGGAAAGTATCATGTTAAGTGAAATGAGTCAGAGAGAGAGGAACAGACATGGAAATATTGCACTTATTTGTGGAATATAAAGTAACAGAATGGGAGACTAACACCCAAGAATAGTAGAGATAAGTACCAAGAGGAGTACTCCACAGCTTGGAAGCTGACCTCACATGCTAGGTGAAGAAGCAGCTCTGATACAGAAGGGATCACCAAGTAAAGGGTGCTAGGCCGGCCCACTAGGGATGGGAGATACGGGCTGAAAATAGACTATAGACTAACATGATGCCTACGTAATACCTCTGTAGCAAACCACAACACCCAAAAAGAGAGAGCGAGCAAATGGCAATGCCCTGTCACAGAGGCAGGGTGGGGTGAAAGGGACAGGGTGGGGGTGATAGAAGGGATGCTGGGATCACTGGTAGTGGAAAATGGGCACTGGTGGAGAGATGGGTACTCGATCATTGTATGACTGAAACGTAAGCATGAAAACATTTAAGTCTGTAACTTTGTCTCATGGTGATTCACTAATGAAAAATTTTAAAAAAAAAGAGAAAATATTACTTCTTTTTCATGCTCCCTAACAGATTACTTTTTAAACATTCAACATCTAGTTTGCATACTTTTTGTGTCTTTTTGAAATGTGTCTATATACAAAAATGGTAACATAGATATTGAAACCTATTTGAATTTTTGACTTAACATTATATTTTGGAATTATCTCATATCAATATTAATTTTTAAGAATTGGTTTGTAGTATTTAATATTTAAAAATTATATTGTTTTCAGTGAAACTAATGTAACTTGATTTCATCTAAATCATGTGTCATTCATGTATATTTGCTTATTAATTTCAACAAAGCTTTGCTGTTATGTCATTTGATATATTTACAGATATATTACATAACAACATAAAGTAAAATTGCAATATAATAATGAGAAGTGGCACATAGTTTGTATAAAAATAATTTTAAAAACCTCAAATAAGTAAAGCTTGGAGAAACTGTATATAGTTCCTGAATGTCATTGGTCTAAAAACAAATATGGAAATCAAATATCATGGGTGTGACCCAAAAAAGAAAAAAAAGAACTACATTCTCTAGTAATATTTAGAGGAAAGATATTTATTTATTTTGAGAGGTTTCTTATTTATTTATTTAAAACAATTTAATTGAGTATCTGTGAGGTAGGCCATTACAAAGCTGCTCATGAATGGGTTTCAGTCATACAATGATCCAACACCCATCCCTTCACCAGTGTACATTTCCCACCACCAATGTCTCCCGTTTCCCTCCTACCTCCCTCATCCCACCCTCTGCCTCAGTCTACCTCTATGGAAGGCATTTTTCTTCTTTCTCTCTCCTTTTGCGCATTCTGGCTTGCAACACATGTACTAAGAGGTCATCATGTTTGTTCAGGGCATTCAATATTTTGAACATGTAAAATCTCAATGAGTGAGGATGCCTTTCTCCCCAAATCCACACCAGCACTGGTTGTTCTTGTTCATTTGTATGTATGCCAATCTCTGTGGCATGAGATGATATCTCATTGTTGTTTTGATTTGCATCTCCCTGATTATTAGTGATGAAGAGCATTTATTTTATGTGCCCTTTGGCCACTCGAATTTCTTCTTTGAGGAAGTTTCTGTTCATTTCTTCTCCCCATTTTTTGATGGAGTTGGGTGTTTTATTCTTGTAAATTCATACCAGTGCCTTGTATATCTTTGATATTAACCCCTTATGAGATGGGTATTGATAATTGAATTTTCAACAGGTTGATATCTCAGTGAAATCCATCCTGAGACGGTGGAGTCTGGCTGGGGCTGTGGAGGTGATTTTGGATTATAGGAGCCAGCAGCTGCCAGGAGCCCTGCCTGGGCAGAACCCCTAAGATTTACTCTGGTCTGTACAGCCTTGCACGGCTCCAAGATTAACTGCAACTTTTGATCTCTTTTGAGATTTATCTATGGGTCTCTGAAGCAAGGCCAGTAAATGAGCTTGTATAGCTGAGCTGGAGGTGGTTTGTGGGCATGGCTCCCACATACCTAACTTTTGGCCATTTAATTTCTCGGGAACCTTGGTTCTGAATTGTTGGGATCTGATAACTTTTAGGTTATCAGGAAACCTGAAGGCACAATTAGGCTGCTGATACACTTGCTCCAGGGGTACAGGTTGACCTGCTGGTGGCAGCAAACCCCCTTTTTATTTTTTTTTTTTGGAGGAAATTTTTTGAGAACTTTCAACAACTGTCTATTATAACATGGCAATTTATTGTTTACTTGTGGAAATTTGGTTTAGACACTATTTACTGTCTGAATTTTAGATAGGTTGTTATACACAATGTATTAAATAAAACTCTAATTCTCTATTACTTGTAAATGTTTTATTAAATAAGCTTTCAAGATTCATTTTTCTACATCAATCTAGTAAAATTCCTATTTATTTCAATTATTCTACAAATACTTACATAGTGTCTGTTATATGGTAGTATTCCTCTTGGCAATATGAATACAGAAGTAAATAAAAGACACTTATTTATGTGAATATGTTTTTGAAGAGTTTTAGTATGGAAGAAAGGAGAGCAATACGTTTGGTAGCTAGATGTTATGGGATGCAGAAAGCTTTTTTTAAGTGTGAAAAATAACAATTATTTGGGTGTTGTTAGGACTAACACATTCTAAAAAAAACATGAAATTGTGGTAGAGGGAGAATGTCTAGAGCAACACTCTAAAAGGGGTTTGACCTAATACTCAAGTAAAAGACTGGTTTTACTGGGGATGTGGCTAGCTCATTCCTAGTGATAGAAACGATGGAAGAATTTGTGGTCATAGGTGTACAAAGGTGAATAGGGAGGTGTACAGCACCAGGTCTGAGAAAGTTTCCTTTGAGCATCAGTTTACTCAGTAATGAATAAAATAAGGGCAACAACTGAAAATAAGGAAGGAAGGGGGAAGGGTTATGGAAGAGAGATACATGTACCAAATAGCTATTTATGAAAGTGAGAATGTGAAAGCATGAGGGCACTAACAGATTGCTGGGCAATAATAGCTTCCCCATGGAGTTTAATTAATGATCATTAATTTAAGATGACAAGTCAGTGTGACTGCTTTCCCATCATCATGCTCATCTGCACTGCTGCAGAAATATAATGAAAGAAAATTTTAATTTAGCCAAAGATAAGGATGTGTTTTTGAGCAGATGAGCAGATGAGAAGACACAAGAGAAATAAAGATGTGCAGGAATTCAGTGACTCTTGAGTTCAAACTGAAGGAGGGGAAGGAATTACAAGGTAGGACGATAATTGGATTTTCTCTTTGTTTCTGGTGTATCCCAAGACACTTCCTGTGAGTTCTTTTCCAATTCTTTGTTACTCATGCACTCTGGATTTTGTCTCCTTCCTTCCTTCCTTCCTTCCTTCCTTCCTTCCTTCCTTCCTTCCTTCCTTCCTTCCTTCCTTCCTTCCTTCCTTCCTTCCTTCCTTCCTTCCTTCCTTCCTTTCTTCCCTCCCTCCCTCCCTCCCTCCCTCCCTCCCTCCCTCCCTCCCTCCCTCCCTCCCTCCCTTCCTTCCTTCCTTCCTTCCTTCCTTCCTTCCTTCCTTCCTTCCTTCCCTCCCTCCCTCCCTCCCTCCCTCCCTCCCTCCCTCCCTCCCTCCCTCCCTTCCTTCCTTCCTTCCTTCCTTCCTTCCTTCCTTCCTTCCTTCCTTCCTTCCTTCCTTCCTTCCTTCCTTCCTTCCTTTCTTCCTTCCTTCCCTCATTCCTCCCTCTCTCATTCCTTGCTTCCTCCTCTCCTCCCTATTCTTCTCTTTCCCTGCCCTCCCCTTCCCTCTCCTCTCTTCTTCTCTTTTCCTCTTCTCCCCTCCTCTACTCCCCTGCTCTCTTCTTCTCTTTCTTATTATCTCTCTTATATTATTTTTTTTCTGGTGATGCCAAAAACAGTAACAATAAGTCTTTAATTGAGAGACATTACTGGTGCCCACTCAAAAAATCGATGAGCAACGGGATGACAGTGACAGTGTGATTTTTTTTCTGGTAACACCTGGAAGTGCTCAGGGCATACTCCTGGCTCTTCACTCAGAAATCACTTTGGGCGGGACTTGGGTGACTACAGGCAGCGCCTGGAATCAAATCTGGGTCCTTGCATGCAAGGCAATTGCCTGCTCACTGTACTATCACTTGCCTCCCTCTGTTATTCTTGGTGACCACTTTACTACAGTAATTCTCAAAATTCCAGTAATTACTTCCTAATTTCCTCATAAAAATTGCTAAAATTTATCCTTTTAGAAAACAAAAGCTACAAATAAAGAAACTCAAACACAGTTGTCCCTAAGTGCTATTTTTCCCTCTCATTGCAAAATGTATTGGAACCTAAGTTGGCCACATGCAAGGAAAACACCCTGGCCATGGGCAAGGCTAAAGCTACACTCTTAATAAATTATTTAAGTACCATGGTTTAAAAAAGCTGTTATTGATATGATTTTATACCACAAACTAAATTTCCAGCACCACACCCTCTACTAGAGTGTCTGCTTCCCTCCACCATCACTCTTCCATCCTACATTTCCCCCTTGATAGGCGTCCTGCCGGGATAGTGAGAGGAAAAGAAGAGAACAACATTGTGCATCAGTTACTCCACTTCTATGTTTCTTTATGCTCTGCATGAAAGAGGAAGAGAGAGAGAGATCATTCTGTGTCTGTCCCTCTCCTCTTGGACTCTTCTTCCTCAGTATGAAACTCCACAGACTGATCCAAGCGGTGGTGAGTTGCATGAGTTCATCTTCTCTTAAAACTGAGCAAAATTTCGTTGTGTACATGCACCATCCAGTTATCTGTTCTTGGACTATCTATGACCCTCCACCACTCTCTGGGGTCACCTCTAGTCTGCTCCCCACTCACTCCCAACTTCTCCCGCGCTGCTTGTTAGTAACTTCTGTAATCTGAGGTCAAGAGTTTGTCACCGGACTGGTACTGTTTCCAGATTTTGGCTATTGTGAATAGTGCTGCAATGAACATAGGGTGTAAAACTTTTTTTTTTCTGAACAGAGTTTTTCGGCATAGGGGTAAATTATAAGAAGTGGAATTTCTGACTCTTCTGGAAGCTCAATTCATAGTTTTTTTTTGACAAATGTCCACATTCTTTTTCTTTTTTTCTTTTTTTAATTTATTTTATTTTATTTTATTTTTTTATTTTTTTAATTATTTTTTTAAATTTATTTATATTTAATTAGAGAATCACCGTGAGGTTACAGTTACAGATTTATACACTTTTGTGCTTATACTTCCCTCATACAAAGTTCGGGAACCCATCCCTTCACCAGTGCCCATTCTCCACCACCCATAAACCCAGCGTCCCTCCCACCCTCCCCAATCCCATCTCCCCCCCACCCCACCCTGCCACTGTGGCAGGGCATTCCCTTCTGTTCTCTCTCTCTAATTAGCTGTTGGTCCACATTCTTTTTCAAAGGAGGCTGAACCCGCTGATTTTTTCACCAGCAATAAATGAGACTCTCTTTCTCCTCATACCCATACCTTCACTGATTTTTCTTGTTCATTGTGATGCATACCAATTACACTGATATGAAGTGATATCTCATTGTTTGGATTTGCATTTCCCTGATGATAAGTGGTGCAGAGCAGTTTTTCATATACCCTTTGACCATCTGAATATCTTCTTGGAGGAACTTTCTGTTCATCTCATCCGCCATATTTTGAGGGGGATTTTTTTTTTCTTGTAGAGTTCTACCAGATCTTAATATATCTTGCATATTGACCTTTTGCCATATTAGTGGTGGAATATATTTTCTTCCCATCTCTTGGGGTGTTTTTAACTCTGTTCATTGTTTCTTTCCAGTGGAGAAGCTTCTTAGGTTGGTACAGTCATATTTGTTTATCTTTGTTTCTGTTTGCTTGGCCAGTGGTATTGAATCACTGAAGATACCTCTAGATTCAAGCCCATTACTCTTACATAGCTGGACTCTTTTTAGTCCTCATCTATACCAGTATTGTAGCAAATTGCAGTTTCATCTTGTTATAGCTGAGTGTTATTACAGTGTGCATACATGCCACAACTTCTTTATTAAGTCAACTGTTAATGGTTGTTTCCAGTATTTTCTCTCCTTGTTAAACATTATTTCCTCCCTATCCTTTCTTTACTTAGGTGATGGACCATACCTGGAGGTGTTTATGGACTATTTCCAACTCCAAAAGTATATGTGCAGGGGACCCTGTGATGCCAAGGATCAAAACTTGTGCCTGCAAGACATGAGATACAGCTCATTCGGATAGCTCACCACCCCTCTCTCTGATCTTTAAAGGTTCGAGTTAGTTAAGACTAGTCCTATCTTTTGTTTACACTGTAAACAGGTTAGAAATTAACAACAGAAACAAGACCCAGGTTAGAAATTAACAGCAGAGACAAAACGCCTCTGTTCCTTTATTCATTTTGTACTAATGCGATAGTAAGAGGAAAAGAGGAGAGAAAGTTAGAGAGAGAGAGAAGTATCAGCGGAGGAAAGAATTCCTGGGAGAAGAGATTTATCCAACACTATTTCTTGGCGATAGGAATGTCAAGTTCCTTCTACCTCCAAGACACTGTCACTGTCACACTGTCACTGTCATCCCATTGCTCATCGATTTGCTTGAGCGGGCACCAGTAACGTCACCATTGTGAGACTTGTTACTGTTTTTGGCATATTGAATACACCATGGCTAGTTTGCCAGGCTCTGCCATGCAGGCAGGATACTCTCAGTAGCTTGCCGGGATCTCCAAAAGGGACAGCATAATTGAACCCGGGTCAGCTGCGTGAAAGGCAAATACCCTACCTTTCTATCGCTCCAGTTCTAACAAATAATAACATTAAAATATCAATAATAATATTATTAGTGATATTAATATTTGGACAAATATTAATATCTTCATCTAACACTGGGTATAGCACGATGATATAAAAAATTCTAAATAATATCTAAAATTGGCCTCATATTAATGATTTATATAGTGTTTCACAGTTAAAATTCAGTCAAAATTTGGTTTTCAATCCTCCCCCACCCTTGCAATATATAAAAAGCATCCAGAAAAATTTCTCCTATGGGAGGTAGTCACTGAGATGTGCAGTTATATATTTAAAATATTATTATGGTTGAGGCAAGATGGTTATAATAGTGTTAAAGTTTAGGTGCCAATGTACAAATTTACAAACCCCACTACTACCAAAATGCCATGATACCAACACTCTGGTGTCACCTCTAGTCTGTTCCCCGCCCACGCCTCCTACCCCCCGCAACTCCTTGTTCATAAATTTTGTAATCTAAGGTCAAGGGTTTGTCATTGTTCAATACAGTATATTTCCTTATTTTGTCTCTCTGTTATCCATACATGAGTGTGTCATCCAGTATTTGTCCTTCTCCTTCTGACTTATTTCACATTATATCCTTTATACAAACCACGCTGCAGTAAACTTCATTCTTACATCTTTCCTTAAAGTTATGATATATTCTTTCTTCTTCCATCCTTGCACACCATGAAGTATTGACAAGTATCCATCAGAATGAACATGCACTACAATGTAGCAAATACTAAAGGCCCAATCTCAGCTAAGGTGACTCAAGATGTCTTTTTTTTCCCCCTCTGGGGCAGGGGGCTTTGGGCCACAGAGGATAGTGCTCAGGGATTACTCATGGGTCTGCACTTAGGGATCACTCCTGCCTGCCGGTGCTCAGTGGGCCATATGAGGTACTAAGATTGGATGTGGGCTGACAACCTGCAACTGTTTCTCCCACTGTACTATATCTCTCTATCCCCAAATCGTTTTTAGGTCTTCTGGTCATCTGCTTTTCTTTGACCTTGTGTTGTGTTAAAATATAATTGCATATTATATATTACATATGAAAAGTAGATAATATGTACCAACATACATTAATCATATAAAAGTGTATGTATACAAATTTTATATTAACAATAATGATACATTTATGCAGATATAAAATTGGTCTTTTACGCTATTTTTGAGTGCCCAGTTGAGTGATATTATAAAAAATCTACATTGTTGGGAACAAGTGTGACTATCATGAAACATTTTCATCTTACTGAAACTTAGTAACCACCGAATAACCATTCCCCATCATCTCCTCTCCCCAGCACGGGAAACCACCATTCTACATTCTGCCTCTGTTTACTTGACTATTCTGGATACCTCATGTAATCATGCACTTTGTTATTTTGTGACTGGGTTATTTATCTAACTAATGTCCCCAGTGTTCATCTATGTTGTCATATGTGTTTGAATTTCCTTCCTTTTAAAAACTGAACACTGTTTTATTGTACGCACGTGCCACATTTAGTTTATCTGCTCATTTATCAATGCACTTACTTCCACCTTTTGGCTATTATCAATAATGTGGATCTGTACATGGCTGTCTGCAAATCTGCTGAGCCCAGCTTTCAATTTGTTTTGTTTCAATATATTTTCTAAGCAACATTTGTTTGCACTTACTCTATTTAGTGTAGTGAAAGAAACCTTTCTCCTGCTAAACACCTTTTAGTGGTCATTGGAATTGGAAGTTAAATTCTTTTTAAATTAGCTATGCCATCCTGACATTTCTGATGCTTGTTTCTGAAATCCTTCTATCACTCACCTTGTCTGTAACTTTCTTTTTAGCTTCAATTTTATTCATTTTTTTACAACTCCTGACAGGAAAAACCTTTAGAACTTACATAATGTCATTTTTACTTTCAAGAATGTTATTTTTTCTTTGTTTTTGAAACTCAGAGTAAGACCGTGGGGCAAATTCATGCCAAACACAGTCATGTTTTTGTGTGATAATGATTCCATAGATAACATTTCTCTTCAGCCTTAATATTCTAATTCCTTTGTCAGTTTAGAAAGTGCTGAATATGTCCTGAAGGATGTGATTCTGTCAAATCAGCATAGGTTAGGGTAGCAGGTCACATAGATGAAAATCATTGTGTTTATGTGTGCAAAAATTCCAAGGACTCACTTCTGATGTATCCTTATGAGTGCCGTAAGTGGGTTGAGATGAAACTGTCCCCTTTCTGTCACTGACAATGGTTTAGAATTTGTTATCAAAAGAGGTATTTTATAGTTGTAACTCTTGGCTGAAAACCACACAATCTTTTTTTATTTTAATGAATCACCGTGAGATATAGTTACAGACTTACAAACTTTTGTGATTGTATTTCAGTCATACAGTAATGGAGTACCCATCCCTCCACCAGTCTCATTCTTCACCACCAATGGTCCCAGTATCCCTCTCATCCCCCTCACCATCCCCTGTCACTGTGGCAGGCACATTCCCTTTTATTCTCTCTCTCTCTCTTTTTGGGTGTTATGGTTTGCAATACAGGTACTAAGTGGCCATCATGTTTGGTCCATAGTCTACTTTCAGCATGCATCTCCCATCATGAGCGAGCCCTCGAAGCATCTTTCACTGAGTGGTCCCTTCTCTATCCCAGCTGTCTTATCCCCCAGTATGTGAGGCCAGCAATCCTCCTGGCCCTTATCCCTACTATTTTTGAGTGTTAGTCTCTCAATCTGTTACTTTATATTACACAAATGAATCTCTGTCCCCCTCCCCTCTCTCTCTCTCTCTCTCTGACTCATTTCACTTAGCCATGATACTCCCCATGTCTTTTCTTTGCATTTTCCCCAAGTCTAACCCAATTTCCTTTCCAACGGAGGCCCAAACTATCTTTGAATGACCAGTCTTATTGATTTCCCAACAGAATATCCATACCATGGGGCCAGAGAGATAGTATGGGAGTTAAGGTTTCGCCTTGCATGTGGCTGATACAGATTTGATCACTGACACCACATATAGCTAAAAATCAAAGAGACTGCAGAATATAGCCCAAAATCAAAGCAAATAAAATAAAATTTCCCCCCCCTACCACATTAGTGGAGGGATGAATATTTTCTTCACTCCTCTTGGAGAACATTACAGAGTATTCACAGGTTCTACTGATGGAAGGGATCAGAGAAGATAAGTACTTTTCCAAGAAGAATGGGTTTGGCCAACCCTGCCTCAGAAGTCCAGTAGCTTTTTCTTGCCACCCTTTGTGTGTGTGTGGTGGGGGGTGGGTTCTTGTTTGTCGTTTGATCTACTGGAAGCAGAGTGGTATCACCAGAACTCCGGAAAGACTGAAAACAAGTGGTGGGTTGGGTGAGGACTTAAACCTGATCTTTTAAAAATATATATAATCTCATATGATAACTTTTGGAATTTTTATTTTTATTGCACTTCAGGTGACATGGTTACAACAGTGTTGAGGCGTATGCTTTCATTGCTCTCACTGCTGTATCTCCAGCACCATCAAAATGTTCAAGACTCTCCACCATTGTCCTTATGCCACTTCAAGTCCTTCTTTTCCTCTCCACTTCTCATCATTCTAACGTTTCTTTATTTTTTTCAAAAAATATTAATTTTTATTAAATCAACATTAATTACAAAGTTGCATGGACATTTTTGATCGGTTCAAGCATACAACACCAATCCTCCCTTCACCAACGTCCACTACCTTACACCAATGCCCCAGTCCCACCCCCAACACCCCAGCCCAACCTGCCTCTGTGGCAGGCACATTTTCCCTCTGCAGTTGTCCTTGTATTCCCTTCCCTAACCTATACCTCCACCCCTGCTTCTGGTCCAGTGAAACTTTCTACTGAACAACAATTTTCTGTTCTTATATAGTGCCTTTGGCATTTGATATTCCCCTAGGAAGTTTCTTTATACCCCCAAGATGAAAGAGGTTATTCTGAATTTGTTCATCTTCCTCTGACTGATTTAATTCAACATGATATTATCCAGATTCATCCTTGTAGCAGTAAATTGCAAGACTTCATCATTTCTTATGACTGAGTTTCCATTGTGTCTATGTTTTTATCCAGTCATCTGATATTGCACATTTGGGATGCTTTAAGATTTTTCTAGCCTTTCCATGGAAATTATCATACGGACCATATGATAATTCTACTTAAAGTTTTTGAGTCTCTCACGTGTTTTTTTTATAGCCATCATACTGTTTTAAATACCCACTCTTAGCATACGAGGGTTATAATTTTTCTACAAACTTGTTAACCCATATTCTCTGTTTTTCTTATTTCTTCCTGTTTTATAATGGTTGTGAATTTGGAGCTATGATATATTTTTTTCATTTTAACGTTGAGTTTTATCATTTTTATCATTAACTTACATTTCCCTAATGATTAGTAATGCTGAACATTTGCTTGTGTGCTTTTGCTCCATTTGTATATTTTTGAGAAATGTCATGATTTTATTATATTAAAATTTTTGATTTTTGATTTTTTGTTGAAGTGGCCCTTTCACTCTTGTGATGGCATTTTTATGTTAAATTGCCTTTTAATTTTTTTCATAACATTGATAAATAAATTGGGTAAGTAACATTAGTAAAGAGCAGTAGTTCATGAAAAGAATGAATAAATCTTGCAATTTGCTGCAACTTGGATGGAACTAGGGGATATTGTGTTATGTGAAGAAAGTCAAAGAAGAAGGACAAATATTAAATTGTCTCATTTGTCTGTGGCATGTAGAATAATAGAAACTAGAGAATTAAACTAGAGTAAAGAGAGACTGCTAAAATCTCAGGGCTACGTGTAATAGAGACATTACTGGTGCCATCTCTATTACATTAAATAGAGGAACAAGGGGATGACAGTGATACAGTGATACAGAGAATTAAAGTATCAAAGGGGGATTCCTGGTTTACCTAGACTTAGACTATAAAACTGGAAAGGGTAAGGAAGAAAAATCAAGAGGGAAGTAAGAAGAGGCAATATGGTCAGGGATCAGGGGTCTAGAGCACATTGGTGGTGTTGAGATGTGCCAACCTACTGAAAGGATGTGACCCAAACTATAACAAGTAATCTTAAAAGTTGGGCTTTCAAGCAGGCAGGCTACAGGGTGGGAGGCAACCTGGGTATATTGATGATTGATGGAGAAAAGCTGACACTGGTGGTGGGATTGGTGTCGGAAATTGTATGTCTGAAACTAAAGTATAAATAATTTTATAAATCATAGTGCCTTAATAAAAATAATTTTAAAAAATTAGACAGTACACATGATGGATGTGGTCACTGCAAAGTAGCTTTAAAGCCTCAACAGATGGTATACAGCAATTGTGTTTTACTAAGAGCTACAACAAATTCCATTAAATTAAAAATCCCACTTAGCAGATGCCTTCAGCAATTGTTTCCTCTCTTAAGCTAATCTCTGCAACAAAGAGATTGCTTTTTGTTTGCTTTTGGTATTTATCATTTGTCATGTGTCTTGATCTTTACATTTGGGCATTTCTACAAAACATCATACACCATATAGGTCTTTTGGGGGCAGTTTGTTTCAGAAAAATGGAGGGATAAGAAGACGGAGGGTGGGGGCTGGAGCAATAGTACAGCGGGTAGGGCGTTTGCCTTGCACAAGGCCGACCTGGGTTCGATTCCCAGCATCCCATATGGTCCCCTGAGCACAGCCAGGGGTGGTTCCTGAGTGCAGAGCCAGGAGTAACCCCTGTGCATTGCCAAGTGTGACCCAAAAAGAAAAAAAAAAGGAAGATGGAGGGTTAAAGAGTATTTTCATCTCAGACAAATAGACATTATGTAAGGTGGGTCATTAGTGAACTAGAAACAGATTTGTAAATGAGACATTAGTGTCTAAATTTTTCTATGAAACTAACAATATACACTGTATGTGTTTTGTTACAGATTATAATATATAATAATTTAAATGAAAGCTGAGTACACCATCTGATGAAGGTGAAGATTAGATAAGGTGTCTCAGCTCAAGCAGTGAAACAGGAATTAAAGGAATAATTCTATTTTCATCCTCCTGTTAGACACTGTTTAGGGTAAAAGAAACTCACCCACATTACAGAATATACTCTCCTCTTCTGAGCCCACCAATTCTCATCTGAACACACACTTGAACAATGCAGAAATAATGCTTAATTTGGGTACGCATGACCAGTCCAGTTTTTGTAGAGTTCATCCTCACACACTCTACCTACAAAACTAAACTTACAAGTCACCATGTTCAGAAGATCATTTCAAGCAAATAAGAGGAAACATGACAGTTTCTTGTTCTTAAACATGGATCTCATTTGCTTGTTTCTATGTCTCTTTGGTTTTCTATTTTGACTCTGGAGAAGCCCTTGTTCATCTTAAACACACACTTCTTCCTTTCTCTACCTCTACATATTTCAATAAAAACGAGCTTGCTTCAACAACAACAACAATGAAATCAAATAGAAAGTGTTGTAGGCTCTACAGCCCAAGCAAACTCTGTCACAGCTATACTCTGTCACTATGGCATGAACACAGTCTCCAACAACACAAAGAGAAATAGAGGGGGCTGTGTTCCAATAACATGTTATTCATAAAACCATGTAGTAGGGTTGATTGTTTTGTTGGCCTCTCAACTAGATTAACCAAAGTTGTAGCAATAAAGGGTATGGTGTTCCCCATCATGAATGGGGAACATTCTACATGGTTACTGAGACTACATGGTTACTGAGACTACATGGTTAATAACACTTTACATGGTTACTGAGTCAGTCTTTCAGGTGGTGATGGACCCAGGAAGGGATGTGGGACCACACTTCAGCTAGTGAAAGGAAGAGGGGGGTGTGCTGAGGGGCACCGGGAGCACATCCTCTCACTCCTGCCATTCTGTCCTTTTTGATCTTGTCTTGACGAGTTGTGATGCTTGGAATCAGTGCAGCCACAACCCTGTGAATGAATCAACCCCTGGAAGGCAGGGCTTTAAGTGGAAACAGAGCTATCAGCCAGTCCTAGAGCAGACCTGACTTCAGCATTTCTTGTGTTGAAACATAAATTTTCCTGGAGCCAGAAAACACCAGATTTAAAGACCTTGACTTGGGGTTAGAGTGATAGTACAGTGGGTAGGGCATTAGCCTTGCATGCAGCTGACCCAGGTTTGATTCCCAGCATCCTATATGGTCCCCTGAGCACCACCAGGAGTAATTTTTGAGTGCAGAGCCAGAAGTAACCCCTGTGCAGATGTAACTGCCCCCCTCCCCAAAAAAGACCTTGACTTAACTCAGCCAACTCCAGTTCTATCCCCAGCACCCCATGTGATTTCCAAGCACCACCAGGAGTGATGCTTAACACAAAGTAGAAGTGAGCCCTGAGCACAGTTGGGGAACGCGCCACCCTGCCCCAACCAAAAAGAAAAAAGAAGAGAGACTAATTCTGTTATATTGCAAGACCATCAGATATTGAAATTTTGTTTGTTTCAGATCTAATTATTTCATTTATTTCCTTCAGAATATATATATATGTGTATATATATATATATATATATATATATATATTTAAAGTTACATAAACATCCAGGCAGGGAATTGCTTATTTCTTTTTTTTTTTTAAATTTTTTTCTCTTTTTGGGTCACACCTGGCAATTGCAAAGGGGTTACTTCAGACACTACACTCAGGAATTACTCCTGGTCGTGCTCAGGGGACCATATGGGATGTTGGGAATCTAACCGGGGAACCGGGTCATGCAAGGAAAATGGTCTACCTGCTGTGCTATTGCTCTAGCCCCTCTTATCTCTGTGAAAGGAAAGCTTCCAGGTGTTTTATCAGAGGTTGTGATTACCATATCAAACTTGGGTGGGAGGCGAAGAGGGAGGTTCAGCTTGACTCAGTTCTTTGTTAGCATCTATTCTTTATTCTCTTCCCTCCAGGCAGAAGCTCAGAGAGCTCTAGGGCTGCTCTCACAGCTGATTTCCTTCAGGCTCTTCTCCTGGTTTCATAGGACAGATATTGCTCACCACCCACCCTGCAGGGTGCTTTTCCTATCTTATCTCCCCATGATCAGAACTTTGATTTTGCTCAGGTGTCAGGAGACAGTATTCTTTAGAAACACCTGGACTTTCCCCTAGCCCTGGAGAGGAAAATTAAAATCTAAGTGGATCGCGGAAATTTCATCTTCCTTGCCAATGAATGAATTTGAGGTGGGCATGTCTACAATTCAAAACTGTGAATGTGGAAGCTTTGCTTTTCAGCTTGAAGGAGCAATGCAAATTAACCTCTAGGATGTGAAATATGTGAAGCTGCTGCAGCTATCTTGCAAGCCTCACATCAAGAGCCAAGTTTGTGAGCAGAGAATCTGGGATGGCAGTGAGCCACGGACTTAACCCAGATCGGAATCACAACACCGCAGACTTCTAAAGTTGTTGATACCCACAGACAAGATCTTTTGGAAAATGCTGCTGAAACCAACTGAAACACTCACGAATAAGTTGATTGGGCAGATTCTATCTGAGCCTTTCCACTTGTCTGAACAGGTTAAAAAGAGATAACATTTTTTTTTTCCCACACTGATGTCTAAGATAATATATATGGCATGCATTGGCAAGTTATTTGTAGAATCTAAGAAAACTATATGGCTGAAGACATTTAAAATATTAGACAACGTCCTAAATGTTGCCTGTGGTTTCATCCCCCAGGACCACCTATGGGTCTTGAAGCATTGCCAAGAGTGATGCCTGAACACAGAGCCAGGAGGAACCTCTGACCACCCATCAGGTGTGATCTCTGAAACAGAAGTCAAAACAAAACAAAACTAGAAAACAGAATTTGTTTCATCATTGTTTTCATTGTTTAACACATGTTTTTAGATAATTTGTTTTTATTTAATTCAGTTCAATTTAATTATCATACATAGCATGAGAGTCAATTTTGTTCCTAATGCACATTTTCAACAAACAAAATATTTTATTTAAAAAGTATCCTGTCTAGGGGCTGGAGCAATAGAACAGTGGGTGGGGAATTTGCTGCATGCAGCCAACCTGGGTTTGATTCCCAGCATCCCATATGGTCCCCCGAGCACTGCCAGGAGTAATTCCTGAGTGCAGAGACAGGAGTAACCCCTCAGCATCGCTGGGTGTAACCCAAAAATTTTTTTTAAAAAGTATCTTTTCTAGGGCGGCATGTATCAAATATTTGTTTCAATTCTTTTCTTATTTAAATGTATTTTAGTGACTGATATATACTACATGTTTTATTATCAAGACTAAAATAAATCTTATTAATATAAAAATACTGAAAATCCGCACAGTACTTATAAGCAAATGATAAGCTGGCCACATTTATTTTTATGCTAAGTCATGGAAAACAATTAAGATATCACATTTTAAAATTTATTTAGTTTATTTTCTAAGTGAAACATTCAGCAGAACAAAAATAATTGAGCATATACCTTTAGGTTAGATAGGACGATTAATTATAACCAAGATAATATAAAGGTAACATGTCCCTTGCCCTGCATTTTTAATTTTAAGGAAAACTTTTTGAAATGATCAGATAATAAGAGGGAGGACTTAACTATCATGGTCTTGGTGAAGTCAGTATTCAGTTTTACGAAAAAGTAATAGCTATTATAGAGGTTGTTATTGCAACAAGGGGGAGAAAGATGAGCTTGCTCTCACTTTTTCTCTGGTCCCATCTTTTCAAGCATAATATTCTTTTATCTACTATGTTAGGAAAATTCACATCAACTTTTTAGATAGGAATGGCAGGAAGTGAAAAGCCTTTCTCTAATGTTTCATTCATGCATGTGTCACTCACCTCAAAGCCTGAAAGCTGAAAATACTGTAAAATTGCCATAATGAACCAAGTTACCTCTTTTCTTGTCTTCCAGTTCCTTGTTCATTCAAAACCCTAGAGGGAAAAATTACCCTTTAATAATGCAGTGGGCATTTATATAACAGTTTTAAAAAAACCTTTACAAATGTCATCATTTTGATTCTACTAATAATCCTGTGAAGAACATAAAATGGACTTAAGGTTTCTTATTTTATAGAATATATAACTAGCATGGGCTATGTGGCATTTCTTTTTGTTTGTTTTTTTTGTTTGTTTTTGGGGGGTGGGGTGGGGGTGGCGTATCTAACTGTGCTCAGGGTTTACTCCTGGCTCTGTGCTCAAGATCACTCCAAGCAGTGCTTAGGGATACGCAATTCCAGGGATCTGAGTGAACCCTGGTGGGCCAGGTGCAAGGTAAACGCCCTGCCTACTGTACTATCAGTTTGGTCGCAATACAGGCTATTTGATTCTGCCTCTCAACTTTTAACATCAACACTGATGGTGGCACAAGGGTATGAGAGGGATGGATGGATAGTGCCATGTTAAAAATTTAACATAAAATGTGAAGAACTCTTGCAGTGATAGAGGGTGGTGAACTTTGTGGTGAGGGAAACTACAGCAGCAAATGGGACCTACCTAGAAACGGAAAGAAGGGCTAGAGTCAGAGATGAGAATGAACTGGAAAGGTGCACATTTCACATGACCACTTTCTTTCCCCTACTGCATGGCAAGAAATGAGAAAACCCAGTGTAAAGTGAGTAGGGTCAGGGCATGAGTTTGTCTACAGAAATTAATTGCCCATGCTGGGATAAATAAAAAAAACATGTTAAAGTTTTTCTGTTTTGGTAACTTAAATAGCAATGTAACAACCAGTAACAGCAAGGTCAAAGAATAATCTAGTACTAAAACTTCAGATGGTTTCAACATTAATATGGAAATAGTGAAACAGGAAATGCAAACTCTCGCTAAAATTTGTAACTTGGGATAATAGATGGGTAAGAGTCAGAGGCTGACGTTTAAACTGAGACTGAGAAATAGAAACAGATTGTCAGATGTTGCAATAACCACCAGGCATTATAAGTTGAACCTATGACTTTAAAACTATTGGAAAAGAAATTTAACTATCTATTGTTAGATTTTTTTTTAAAGAAAAAAGAGCAAAGCAAAATAAAGCAAGGAGAGATGGAAGCAAGAATTAGAAATATACAAATAAGCATCAATAGTATGTTATTTGCTGTTTACAATAAATATAAATGGGTTAAATTCTCAAAGATACCAAAAATGTTTCAGCAATAAATTTATAAACACAATGAAATATAAAGAACAGCTAAAGATAAAAAGTAAGAGCACAAAGAAAAAATTTAAACATAAAGTTTAAAATTTCAATCTCATCAAACAAGAGCAACTATAAATGACAGTGTAAGTAATTACAACTGTTAAAGGAATAGAGGTCAAGGAAGTACAAAATATACACATACTTTTGAAAAACTGAAATGAAATTCACACACATATCTTAAGTTTTTTAGCATTTGCATAATCTAATTACTAAAACCTAAAAAACTAAATACAAAACAGCATCAATAAATTTGAAATGATAAAAATTTTAGAAATATGTGTTTTGTGTCCAGTGCAATTTATAAATCAATAGAAATATGATTACTTGAAATCTGCATCTGACTCAACTCCTACACCCCTTGATTTTGAGAGCAAATAATAAGATATGATTCACTAAAATATGCAAAAATGTACAGTAAGTGTTAAAAGAATACTTGGTTGAAATTTTTTAATTTGAATTTTTCAGAATAAAATAATAAAAATAAATGAGAGGCCAAAGATATAACTCTGTCATAGAACCCATGCCTATGTGTATTAGGTCCTAAGTTTGATTCCCAGAATTTTAATAAAATAATTATATATACAAGTAAGTATATCTGCATTGGGGAAGAAGGAAAAAGTAAATTAATTTTTCAATTCAGAAAGAGAGATGGCATTATAGAAAAAAAGCAAAAGAGACAAGTATATGTAAGGGAAGAATCAACCATAATAAAGTAATTAGAATAAGGAATAAACCTAAAATTTTATTTGTTAAAAACACTAGTAAGATATATAAGTCTGTGACAAAACAAAACCAAGGAAGGTAAAGTGAGAGAAGGTGCAAATACACAAAAATAGCTGCTGAAATTTGAAATTAATATTTCATTAATAATAAAATTTGATAAGTCTGAAGATTGCAGAGTCTGGTTAAGTGTTTATGGGTAAAATTAATTTTCTGGGTTAGGGCATTTAACTTAGACTGTCTATATTTAGCTACTGTGATTAGAATATCTTTGATCCTTCCAAATTCAAGTGTTGAAATCTGAGACTTCAAAGATGCTATGAGAGGGGTGTGGGGGTGAGGGTGGGGGAGTATTTGGAAGGAGTTTCTGCACGGAGGGGGAGGGAGGGGGCCTTCATCCTTCATGAACATTTGTGCCTTGTGAAAAAAGGGCTCTATATAGTGGTCCTAACCCCTATGTGCTCTTAACAGCTTTGAGGCTGAAAGCAGAAAGAAGGTCCTCAAAACACAATATGAGACTGACACCCAAGGACAGTAGAGCCAAGGGCCAGGAAGAATGCTCCATGGTTGGAAGCCTGACTCATGAGCTGGGGGAGAAGGCGGCTGGGATAGAGAAGGAATCACAAAGTCTGTGATGTTTGGAGGTATCACTCAGGATGGGAGATACGTGCTGATAGTAGATGAAGGACCAAACATAATGACCTCTCAGTATCCGTGTTGCAAACCATAATGGCCAAAAGTAGAGAGAAAAGAGTAAGAGGGAAATTGTCTGCCATAGAGGCAGGGGGAGGGATACTGAGGACATTGGTGGTGGAAAATGTACACAGGGTGTTCAATCATTGTATGACTGAAACTCAAACATGAAAGCTTTGTAACTATATCTCACGGTGATTCAATGGGGGGGGGGGGAGAGACAGAGAGAGAGAGAGAGAGAGAGAGAGAGAGAGAGAGAGAGAGAGAGAGAGAGAGAGAGAGTGAATACATTTCAGTTGTTTCTAAATGGCCGGGTCTTTGCTGCTTGCAGCTGGAACAGATACTAGCTCTCATTCTAAGGACTACTGTTAATCACCAATAGAAAGCCTGATCCTATTATATAAGAAAAAAAAAGAACCCACTCACTAAAATAAGAAAGAACCCAAAGAGCAACAGCCTTTGCATTAAAAGAGCCCTTAAATCCCTCAGGCTTTCTAGGAGCAAGTCACCTGGGTAAGCAGTAGCCTTGGGCACTCCGAGCCTGCAGGCTTAGGATGCTAAAGACTTTGCAGTGAGATGGATTGTCTTATATGACCAAGAACTGCTGTCCAATGTATCAGACCAAGAACAAATTTGTGATTAACTCAGAAGTTGCTCTGTTTGGTTTCTAGTCCAGACTTTCTCCACAATACCACTACTGTCTGGAAGGAAAATGCTTTCATGGAAAACAGCTCCTATCAGAACTGTAGCAGGATTGGGGAAGGGAAGAAACTTTAAGAGGAACTTGTGGAGGCAAAGCTGTATACCTGAAACTTGAAAATCAATTATATAGAAAGGAGGGAGGCCTAATTATTTGTGGGCAATAAGAAGATAGATGCCACATGTATGATTACTAGTTTATTTACTTTTTGGGTGGGGGCATACTCAACTGTACCCAGAGCTTACTCCCGGCTCTGCACTACGGTATCACTTTGGGCAGGCTCAGGGAACCACATGGGGTGCTGGGGATCGAACCTGGGTCCAACACAGGCAAGGCAAGCGCCCTATGTGCTGTGCTCCCTCTCTTGCTCCCTGAAGGCTACTTTTAAAATGGTAGTTTGAGCATCTTTTGTCTTTAACCTCCATCTTTCCTTACCTCTTTGGCTGTCTTTTTTGATGCAAATCCCAGCAAGGGCAGAAAGAGATAAAATTGGAGTTGGTCTTATCAAAGTGGTAAAACTTTCTCAGGAGAAGTAAGATAGAATAGAGAGGAAATTAAAGGATATGCATGGGGAAAAGAGTTCATGTTTTCAGGGGTGGCTGCTTTGGGAATGGGTGTAACACTCTGGGAGAGAAATGGGAAAGGAGACAGAGAGCAGAGAATAAGAAAAGGCTTTTAAATGTTTTGACATGGGGGTGGCCACAGACTCTGTACAAAAAAGACCGTCTGTACAAAAGTTAGTATAAAAAAAAAGTGAGTATAAAAAAAAAGTGAGCATACACAGGCTCTGTACAAAATAAATAAAAAATAAAAAAAAATAAAGGCGGGAATCATTTATATTTTCTTTTGTATATTGGACTGTGTTCATTTGGATATGACAGTAAGACAGAGACTAATTCAGCCACAGGGACCCTGAAACATATAAACTCATTTAGTCCTGCAATAACTCTAAGTACATAATCATTGCTCTCATTTTATAGCGAGGAAATGAAAATCCAGATCTATAGTGCTTCTCTCAAATAACTTATGATAAATGTTGAAACTTCTGGGACTGTAACTTAAGGAAATAAAAACAGTGTTCAAAAAGAAATATGCAAATATGCACCCCAATTTCCATTCCAGTATAATTTATAATATTCAAGATGTAGAAACAACCTAAATGTCTGTCTTAGGGAAATGGATAAAGTAGTTGCAGTATAAAAATAAAATGGTATATTACTGAGACATACATTAGGAAATTCTTCTTTCTACTTGCTAAAACATGGATTTTTCTGGAAAAAAATTATATTAACTGAAATAAACCAGAGAAAGGTAAATGCTATATCCTCTCATTTATAAATGTAGAATATTCCTTCCTTCCTTCCTTCCTTCCTTCCTTCCTTCCTTCCTTCCTTCCTTCCTTCCTTCCTTCCTTCCTTCCTTCCTTCCTTCCTTCCTTCCTTCCTTCCTTCCTTCCTTCCTTCCTTTCTTCCTCCCTTCCATTTTTGGAGCACATTCGGTAGTGTCCTGAGCGATCACTCCTGGCAACATTCAGGGGATCAAATGCAGAGCCATGAATTGAAATGGTAGCTGCAAGTACTTCCCCTCTGCCTCCTAACTTCATTATTTTCATTAAGAAGTTTATTGAAGTGTTGAAACTTGCAAGTACGTATTAAACATTTTCTCACACTCCACCCTTGCAAAATGGGTGAGATATCAGCTCACATATTTCATACAGGCCCTGATCATCTTTTGTTTGCACCTTTGATTATTATGGTGCAAATAGAAACCATTCCCCTCTGTTTTTGTTTTGTCTAAAGGGAGAGTTCCAAGTCAATAATTCTCTTCTACCTTAAAGTGCTTTGGACTTGGAGGAAAATAATAAAGGGAACCTTGCCACCTAGTGGCTGCTCATGGTATATAAATTGGCCAATTGGGGGTCTGAAGGGGTAAGAATGCTTCTGCGCTGTGGCTCAGGAATCCAAAGCAAGCTCTCAGAAAGCTGAGAGTTTTTCCTCAATAATCATCTTTTTTTTCTCTGCTTGGGTGCACCTTAACAGAAACTAAAATAGGAGTTCTTTTCTCCATTCTCCCAACAAAGATGCTGTAAGTGTTATGCCCAGCAAAAAATGGGCCAGAATGAATACTCCTGATCTGATTCCATTAAAAAAAAATAGATATTCAGTGGATAGCTATTCAATTATCTTTCTAAAATATCTACTTCATATTGCCTCCTTTATTTTTCTTTGCCACTAATGCAGAGAAAAGTACATACAGGCTACAGGCATGTCTTATTTCATGGACTTAAGACATTGCATATGACCTAAATTTTCAACATCATATTATAAAGATTATCTGGGTACAATGTTTTCTTAAATAATAAATCACAGCGTTCAAAATTAAGTTTCCCAAATCTAGATGGGCTCTGTTCCTGACTTCCACTTACCTGTGGATATGTGCATAGCTGTGTCAGAATTTCTTTTCTTTTTTATTTTTTTTTCATTTCATAATTTATTTTTTATTTTTATTTTTTTATTAGTTTATTTTTAATTCGGGAGTCATCGTGAGGGTACAGTTACAGATCCATACATCTTTGTGCTCATGTTTCCCCCATACAAAGTTCGATAACCCATCCCTTCACCAGTGCCCATTCTCCACCACCAGTAAACCCAACATCCCTCCCCCCCTCCCCAGTTCCGTCTCCCCCCACCCCACCCTGCCACTATGGCAGGGAATTCCCTTTTGTTCTCTCTCTCTGATTAGGTGTTGTGGTTTGCAATAAAGGTGTTGAGTGGCCATTGTGTTCAGTCTCTAGTCTGTATTCGGCCCGCATCACTCTTCCCCCACATGACCTCCAACCACATTTTACTTGGTGGTCCCTTCCCTGAGTTACCCAAAATGAGAGACCAGCCTCCAAGCCATGGAAACAATCTCCTGGTACTTATTTCTACTATTCTTGGGTGTTAGTCTTATAGTCTATTATTCTATATCACAGATGAATGCAATCTTTCTATGTCTGTCTCTCTCTTTCTGACTCATTTCGCTTAGCATTGTATCAGAATTTCTTAATTAACATACAAACCCAGAAATATGCCTGGGCTCCACTTTGAAGATTTCAATTCAATAGTACGTGGTGATATCAGTATTTTACAAAACTCCCTCTCGGAGATATTGTACACAAAGAACTTAGGGGTATATTATTACTGTTACTTTGCTAATCATAATACAGTTGGTGAGTTAACACAATTAGATACTGTTTTCACTCAGATTGGCAAAGCAGAAGAAAAGAAAGTGATCATCTTCTAGAGATGATATGTGGAAGAAAGCATCCCTACACCTGCTGTAAGACTGTGAACTCTGGCAGAGGTAAAATAAAATAATAAATTTACTCTAGCCATTCCAAATTAGGATCTAGATTATCAGGATCAGGACAGAAATATTTCTTATAGCATTATTTGTAATGACAAATAAATGTGAACAAACTAATGCTGGAATAAACTGGCATCTATTTTTTGAATGAGATGTTATGCAATATTATGCAGATCTAAAAAATCAATTATTCCTGAGTTTAAAAAAATTGTTTGCACTATGCAGCTGTTAGAAAAGATGAAGTCATGAAATTTGTATATAAATTAATCGACATGGAAAGTATCATGTTAGTGAAATGAGTCAGAAAGAGAGGGAGAGACATAGAAAGATTGCACTCATCTGTGGAATATAAAGTAACAGAATGGGAGACTAACACCCAAGAATAGTAGAGATAAGTACCAAGAGGAGTACTCCACAGCTTGGAAGCTGACCTCACATGCTAGGTGAAGAAGCAGCTCTGATAGAGAAGGGATCACCAAGCAAAGGGTATTTGGAAGACCAGCTCGGATGGGAGATGCGAAACGAATGTAGACTATTGATCGAACACAATGGCCACTCAATGCCTCTAGTGCAAACTACAACACCCAAAAGGAGAGAGAGAGAGAGAGAGAGAGAGAGAGAGAGAGAGAGAGAGAGAGCGCAAAAGGGAATACCCTGCCACAGAGGCGGGGTGTGTGGGGGGCGGTGGTGTTGGGAGGGATACTGGGATCATTGTTGTTGGAGAATGGACACTGGTGGACGGATGGGTACTCGATCATTGTATGACTAAATCTCAAGCACAAAAGTTTGTAAATCTGTAACCGTATTCCACGGTGATTCACTAATAAAAAATTTTAAACAATTCTTTGCAGTGCTTGAACCCACTGTTTGTTCGTTTATTTTAAAT
Organism: Sorex araneus; assembly: GCF_027595985.1. Lineage (NCBI taxonomy): Eukaryota > Metazoa > Chordata > Mammalia > Eulipotyphla > Soricidae > Sorex > Sorex araneus. The sequence continues at coordinate 306,637,288 of NC_073303.1, read as the reverse complement.
CAGGGCCATCCTCAGCAGCAATTCCTTGCCTGGCAGAGCAGCCTGAGAATTCAGTGTTCAAGCTGTTTCACTGGGAAACAGCTTGAAATCCCAGCCTGGCACATGCTAGGCAAGTGCTCTACCACTGCAGTGACCTTTCCAGCTCCAAACCAGAGTATTTGAATTGAAAAGGGCTCTATTATGTTGATGTGAATTGCTCAATTTTAAACACATACACACATGCACAGACATACATACAGTCTCCCTCTCTCTCTCTGATTAAGCAATATTCCATTGTATGCATATACATTGTATGTGTTTATAATTGTGTTCCCGTGGCGTATTCGATATGCCAAAAACAGTAACAGCAAGTCTCACAATGGAGACGTTACTGGTGCATGCTTAAGCAAAGCGATGAACAATGGGACAACAGTGCTACAGTGTTACATAATATATATATTAAATATATATGAATATAGTCCATCGATAAAAAAGAAATGATATTGAATAATAAAGGTTGACTGTTGGTTATATGTTGCATGAAGAGGAAGAAAGTTAAAGAATTCTAACTTTCACTTTAAAACTTCACCTGTTGGGGGCTGGAGCGATAGCACAGCGGGTAGGGTGTTTGCCTTGCACGCGGCAGACCAGGGTTCGATCCTCAGCATCCCATATGGTCCCCTGAGCACCGCCAGGGGTAATTCCTGAGTGCAAAGCCAGGAGTAACCCCTGTGCATCGCCAGGTGTGACTCAAACAGAGAAAAAACAAAATTCACCTGTAGCTCTCTGCTCCTTAAAGACTCTGATCTGGGAGGTCTACTAACCCATTTTGGCACCCAGAGACTTATAGAAATGCATGTAGACTGTGAGCTGAGCTACGACCCCATGCCGCCTGGGGACGGGAAGGATTTTCTCTCCCAGCACTTCCTTCCTATGGAGAAGATAGCAGCGGCAACAGCACCAGCACCCCCTGGCGTCCGCCATTTTCTAGGACTATAATCTTCATTCTCAGCTATGGAAAACAAACTATCAAATGACGCCTTTTCAGCAGGTTTGATTCTTGGGGTAAAATTCCAAACAATAATAGTCAGTTCTCTGTTGAAATATTGAATGTATCCAAAGTATAGAGAGAATAAAGTGATGATCATTGGCCACTCAGTTGTGGGGGCGGGGGGTATGAGGGGGTATATTGGGGTTCTTGGTGGGGGAACAGGGGCACTGGTGAAGGGATGGGGGTTTGATTTCTATATGACTGAGACTTAAACCTTAAAGCTTTGTAACTTTTGTCACGGTGATTCAATAAAATAAAATTAAAAAAATAAAATTAATATATTAAAAAAAACTTCACCTATATTTTTATTAGATATTAAGGTACTGTGATTTACATAGCTACTCCTAGTTGAGTTTCATGAGTGCAACACCAATCCCAACTTCAGTGTTGACTTTCCTCCATCAATATCCCCAGGCAGATGGTATCACTTACTTTTGCATGGTGTCAAGGATGCTGCCTCCCACCCCACAGCCTTCCTCCATGGCGAGGACACTTTTAAGTTTGATTTTGTAGTTTAGACTTCAGGCTTACAGTATTGTTGCTTTGCAGTTTAGAATATACATATACCACACCTCTACCCTACTGATGTGCTTGAGGGCCCTGATGCCTTCCTCGATTACTTCCTGTCCATTTCTTCTTCTTTTTTTTCTTTTTGGGTCACACCCGGCAATGCACGGGGGTTACTCCTGGCTCTGCACTCAGGAATTACTCCTGGAGGTGCTCAACGGACCATATGGGATGCTGGAAATCCAACCTGGGTCGACCACGTGCCAGGCAAACGCCCTTCCCACTGTGCTATCACTCCAGCCCCTGTCCATTTCTTCTTACCACCCTTCTCAGTTACTTTTCTTCACTGACATTCTCATTTCTATGATCCAGGGCCAAGGGTGATCTGGGTTTTGCCCCTTTGGGTGATCAAAGGTGATCTCCCTTTGACACCATGGATCCCCTCCTCATGTTATTCTTCTATATATCAAAGATAAGTGATATCCTCCTACATTTGTCCCTCTTCTGATTCACTTTGATTAACATGATGTCCTCCAGCTCAATCCAAGTTGCATAGAATGCATGTTTTTATCATTCCTGGCAGCTGCATAACATTCATTTCATCGTGTATATCATACTTGCGTTGTCTGATGTCGGGCCCTTGGGTTGACTATACTCTAGCTATTCTGTTGAGTGCTGCAATAAATAGCATCGTGTATATTTCTTTTCAAATGAATGTTTTTGAGGACACATCATTTTATTTTATGTATTTTTTGGCTTTAGGGCTCAGTGCTCAGAGTTCACTCCTGACCTCACTCAGGGATCACTCTTGCTGGTGCTAGGCATGCTGGAGATCGAATCTGGGTTGGCTATGTTAAAGATAAGCACTCTCCCCTGGTCCTCAAGGACACATCATTTTAATACAAGTTGTTCAAGATGAGAGGAGTGGGACTATTGTTACTTTAAAAAAAATCGTTTTCTTCATGCATTTTAAATTATGCTAATCAGAAACACTAAGAATATTTTTGCAATTTTAAAGATACGGTAAAGTTAAAGAATCATTAGTAGATCAAGATGAAGTATAGTCTCCTCCCAAATCTCTGGTTTGGTATCACCAACAATATTGTTCAGATAAAATTTATGCTATGAAGTAGTAGTGATATATGTGTATGGTATAAAAATGATACTAAAACAATCAACTCTGTGAACCCACTTTCTGCCTAGAAAACAGAACATTATTACTAATTATTATGCCTTCATGAGAACCTCAACATTCATGTGTGGGTTTACTCCTGACTCTGTGCTCAGGAATCACACTTGGTGGTGCCTGGGGAACCATATATATATATATAATATATATATATATCAGTTTCCATACTATAGTTTTTATAGATTCATACTGTCACTGTGTCATGGTCGTCCCATTGATCATCAATTTTCTTGAGCGGGCACCAGTAACGTCTCCATTTGTCCTAGCCCTGAGATTTTAGCAGCCTCTCTTTACTCGTTTTTCCTAGTGGTGCTGCATTGGAGGCTCTTTCAGTGTAACGGGAACAAGGCCCATGATTGTTACTGTATTTGGCGTATGGGATATTCCATGGAGAGCTTGCCAGGCTCTGCTGTGCGGGCAGGATGCTCTCAGTACCTTGCCAGATTCTCTAGGCTATAAGAGGCTTCCGGGAGTGTTATTTTAGTCTCTGGATCTTGGCCATTGATGGGATTACACGCTGCCTATATCTGGCTGAATACTATTTCATGGTATGTATTTAACATATTTTTAATTCATTTTGATAAGTAGACTCTTTGGATTGTTCCTACTTTCTAGCTAGAGTGAAGAATGAGGCGCTACTATGAACATTCATGTACAGTTATGTACTGTTGATGATGGTGTCTGCTCTGAGAAATGTCATTAGGTAAGTTTGATGTTGTATAAGCACAGATTATACATACACCTAAATGGAATACCCTCAGTTATTTATAGAAACTACTGCTGTATATGTGGTTTGTTAGCTGAAATATCACATGGTGGCACATAACAATATACGCATTTGTCAGAGTATCTGTTGCCATTTCTCCTAAATATAGACTTAGGAGTGTAATTGCTGGGTCATATTAATTTTATGCTGAATTCTTCTTTTAATTTGGCAAAGATATTTTTTTTGACTTCCAGATTTTTTACTGCACAGTTTTGCTTAAAATGAAGCTGATTTCAAGAGCACACAAAGGATAAGAAAGGGTTCAGCAATCTAATGCTACCCCATAAGTACCTCAGACAAATGACTACTTGTCAGGGTGGCTAGCAGTGAGTGACCCAAGTCATTCAACAGCAAATGCAAGAACATTGATATCACATAGTTTATCTAAGGTTATTAGAGTTTGGGGTCTACTCATTTACCAGGAACAACTAGCATAAATAAACAGAATCTTTAGTCGACAACCTGTATCTGCTTAAACACAAAACATTTACTAAAATTGTGTGAATGTGAAGTCTCAATATTTATGTGGGATGAGCCCTTTATGTAGTCATTTTCATTAATGAAGTGGTAATAAATTTCGTTGTTTTCCTTTTTCTAGGTATATTAATTTATCTTTCATTTTATCGCCTTTCTTTTCTTGCTTTTATTGTCATAATAATTGTTATGATGTCTGGGGTTGCATACTTGATTGTGGTGCTTGCACACTTACATATAGTTTGCTAGAAATTTCACACTTTTCGGGGCAATAGGAATCACACTCGGCAATGTGGAATAATGCTGAGGATATATATATATACGCATATATATATGCGTATATATATATGCAATGTTGCTAAAATTTGCTGTTAAAGATTATTATTTTTTCATTTCTTCTCTGTTCATTTACTTTGATGTGCTTTGGTGCTATAGCAAAATACTATAGACCAGGTGATTTATATATAACAAAAATTAATTTTTTTACAGGTTTTAAAGCTGGAAACTCCAAGATCAAAGTGCAAGGAGATTGAGGGAGCAGTATATTTCTTTGCCTGGTTCCAAGACAGAATATTGTTAAAATTACCTTTAATTTTTTCATTTTTCTACCCAATTATCTACCCTATTCTAATTTCCTTTGTCTGTTATATGTTTGCTTATTTTATAAATGTAAAACACTTGCTACTGTTACTTTTACTCAATTTTTTCCGTGGGAAGTCTCAATGTGTACGTGAAAAATAATGAAAAGGAAGGCATTATTTTCTCCTGTTACTATGCTTTATGACAGTTTGATTCTTCAGCCCAGCTGGTGTCCTTAAGGGGGCAGAGTTTTTGCCCCCAGGTTATCAAATTATCTAAAAGGTTGTGTCTGTGCATGCATGTATATACACAATTCCTGGGAAGTTTTTATTTATTTTTATTTTTTTATTTTTTTTTGGGTTACACCCAGCGATGCTCAGGGGTTACTCCTGGCTTTGCACTCAGGAATTACTCCTGGCGGTGCTTGGGGACCATATGGGATGCCGGGGATCGAACCCCGGGTTGGCCGCGTGCAAGGCAAATGCCCTACCCGCTGTGCTATCACTCCAGCCCCCAGCCTGGGCAGTTTTTAATCCATAGGGAAAAGACAGGCTAACAGTAGCCGACATAATTTTGAAACAAAAAATTAAAGAAGGGAAATTTCACACCTGATATCAAGATTTATAGTACAGATAATAAAAACCATTACACCAGATTTATGTGTAACAGATGGATAAGTTAAGTGAAAGGAGATATACACAATAGAAAAATATTATATAATTCTGTTTTTATAAGACAACTAAAAAGTCAAACTTATAAAGCATAGATATATTACATGAGTAAGGCACTTGCCTTGCATGCAGCTGACCCAGGTTCTACCCCTGGCATCACATATGATCACCTGAGCCCTGCCAGGAGTGATTCTGAGCATAGAGCCAAGAGTAAGTCCTGAGCACTACTGGGTGTGGGTTAAAAGAAAAAAACAAAAGGAAAAAAGAAAATCAGATTTACAGAAAAAGAAAGTATAATTTTGGTTGCCAAAAGCTATGAGAAGGAAGAAATGAATTATTGTTTAATAGGTAGAAATTTTTAATTCTAGATGACAAAATGGTTTGTTGGTGATTACAGTGATTGTTGCACAATAATGTAAACATACTTGCTGTCATTGAATTATCAATATCAAAGTGTATAAATGCTAGAGTTCATCTTATATATTACTGCAATTAAAAAATTAAAAAATGGAGAATACGCATAGAAAAATGGACCATTAAAAACAATGGGGAAAAATATGGACAGTCTGATGAAGAATGCCAGGAAACTCATATGATGCTCAAAGGATAAAAGATAAAATTATGTCCCTCTTTCATATCACCTGTGAATCAAATCACTGTGGACTTTCATTATCAAACTATAACAGGTTACATTTTTAGCAAAAAATATACAGTGCTAACTATATATCATTAGAAAAGATTTAACAAAAAATATACAGTGCTAACTTATATCATTAGAAAAGATTTCTTAAATGTCATATGAAACAGTGTATAAGTTTCCAAGGGCTACTAGAATAGAGCATCACAACTGGGAAATTTTCAAATTTATTGTCTCAGAGTTCTAAGTGTTAGGGGCCCAATAAAAAAAGAAAACAGATTCTTGATATACAAGGTCATGGATACTATTACTGAGACTCTAGGAGGCATCTTTGTCTCATTTAGGTTCTTCTGGTAAGCCAGTCTATTTGAAACTCCCTCATTTCTGCCTCTGTTATCATATGCAATTCTCCTCTTTGTCTCTGTTTTAGAATCAAATTTCATTTTTCTTATAAGCACACTGGTCATGTTGTTTAAAGAGCCCATCAATTTGACTATCTTAGCTAATTATATCTAAAATAGCACTATCTCTAAGAAGGAATTAGAGACATTGAAGAGTCACATTCTGAAGTACTAGAAAATAGGACCCCAGTAGATCTCTTGGGGAGATTTTATTCAACTATAATAAAGCATTCACCATAAAGAAAAATAAGGGCTAAACTGAATAAGGACCCTGATGCGGTTAGGAAAGAAAAATCTGGGCTGAGGACAGTAGTCTGGGGTATATAGTGAAATATTCCTAGAAAGAGTCACTCTCTAAGCTTAATATATCTCTTACTGTGTTCATACAAAATGACTGGAAGTATTTTAAGAAAGTTTACTATGATTGTTGAAATGGATTACTAGCTGAGGAAAGGAGAAAGCAATACACCCTAGGTGGGATCCCACCCTTGAGCAGATCTCCTGGTAATCTAGAGTGCTGAACTCTCAGATAAGATTTTGTCCTTGAGTTAATCTAGAAGAATGTCCCCCGCAAAGAAGGGCTTTACATCTGTTGTTGTTATTATAACATTCAATCCCACCTATGTGTATTCCCACCCTTCATGATTTCTGTACAACTATGCTCTAAGGAAGGAGAAAAAAAAACTACTACACTGTAAGGGGAAAGAAACAACTATGCTGTAGGAGAATGAAGCTGTAAGGATGAGGATGAGAATGAAATAACCAATCCCTGATTACCAACCAGCCTGGGGCCCTGTTCCTCCATTCCTCCCATTCCCCCATTCACCTGTCCTTCGTCCGTCCATCTGTTGCTGTGAACTGGCCATGGAAATGGTTCTTGACGACCAAATGTTCGAGTCCCACGCCTTTGAACTCACAGCTGTGACTCAAGAAATGATGGTAATATATATGAGATATATACACACATATAATATATATTTTCAGAATGGAATATTATTTAACTATAAGAAGAGATGAGATCATACAATTTGTTGCTATATAAATAGGACCCACAATACCACTTCTGGGAATATATCCCAAGGATGCAAAAAAGCACAGTAGAAATGACGTCTGTACCTGTATGTTCATTGCAGCACTGTTCACAATAGCCAAAATCTGGAAACAACCCAAGTGCCCTAGAACAGATGACTGGTTAAAGAAACTTTGGTACATCTACACAGTGGAATACTATGCAGCTGTTAGGAGAGATGAAGTCATGAAATTTGCTTCTAAATGGATAGACATAGAGAATATCATGCTAAGTGAAATGAGTCAGAAAGAGAGGGACAGACATAGAAGGACTGTATTCATTTGTGGAGTATAGAATAACATCACATGAGGCTGACATCCAAGGGCAGTAGATACAAGGGCCAGGAGGACTGACCCATAGTTGGAAGACTGCTTTATGAGCAGAGGGAAGAAGGCAGCTGGAATAGAGAAGGGATCACTAAGAAAATGATGGCTAGAGGAATCAGTCGGGATGGGAGGTGTGTGCCCAAAGTAGATAATGGACCAAACTTGATGACCTCTCAGTGTCTGTGTTGCAAGCCATAATGCCCCAAAGTAGAGAGTATGGGGAATATTGTCTGCCATGGAGGCAGGGGGAGGGTGGGAAAGGGGGAGTATACAGGTGATATTGGTGGTGAGGAATGTGCACTGGTAGAGGGATGGGTGTTTGATTATTATGTGATTGTAACCCAAACATGAAAGCTTGTAACTATCTCATGGTGATTCAATAAAATTGAAAAAATAAAAGAATAAATGGTACTGGGGGAAATCATGCTGAGTGAAGTCAGTTAGAAAAACAGGGAAAAATACAGAAATACAGAATGATGTCTCATATGTAGGATGTAAATAAATAAAACAAGAAAATAACAAAGGCTGAAAGGCAATAGAACCTGAGAGCTGGTCTAGGGAACTAAGCGTATTGTTGCAAGGATCTGGGGCTGTCTGTGGCCACTGAGAGGAAGAGCTTGAGATTATGGTCAGGGGAAGCACTCTGGCGGGGAAGGTGGTGTTGGACTGATGTGTGCATGACACACTATCATTAATATATTGTAAATCGTGGTAACTAAAAAAATTTTAAAGTAAAAAAAATAAATGAACAAAGAAAAAAGATATAAGATGTCTTTTTCCTAATTTTATTTTTCTTGGTACTATAAAACAAATGTTCGAGATAAACACTACATGGTTTGACACTTTTAAAAAAAATGTTTATTTTAGAAAAGTAATACTTACAAAACAGTATAAAATGCAGGTTAAAATGAATATTTTCTTCAGTCACTAGATGACATGTCATCACCCATTTCAATCTTTCCCTTGATATTCTAAATTGTGGTTTACAGACCACTTTTTTCCACAATGAGATTGGTTTTTAAAATTCTTCAAAGATTTTTTTTTCTGTAGATTTTTTTCCTCATTTGATTAGCTATTCAATCAACCATTTACAGATCAATTTTGTGTGATTTTTGTGTTTAGGTATTTTTCCTTTCAGCCAGGCTGTGCAGGCCTGATGGCTCAGTACAAGGGCCCAGCAATGAGGAGCTGCTCTGACCTGGTAGTGCTGGGGGCCCCAGAGCCACAGCCTGGGGTGCTGGAGGAACGGGGCATGTGGCATGACCTTCAGACATTCTTTCTAAGGAGTGGAAAGACACATGCAAACAGGATTAAGTATTCTTTGCTGACATTCTAGTAAGAGGAGACAAGACACAAAAAAATTGATTAACAAATAAATCAATTTTTTTTAGGATGTAAGAACTTGCTTACTGGTATGGGGAAAATAAGATAAGGAGTTTGGAGAATCAGGTAACTATGTCATGTTATAAATTTACATTTTAATGTTATTTAAAAATACAACCTGTATTTGACCAAATGAACACTTGAGCAAACAAACACAGAGTATAATTAGAAACACGTTTAGGGATAAGAGAGGAAATTCAACATGTACTACAACAAATTCTTTTCACCAACTAGTTTTTTAAAACGGAAAATTAAATGTTCTGGGTCATGGCTAGGACACACAAACCAATTACTGAGGGGGCAAAGACACCAGGAAATTTCAAGCAGACCTTGGGTGGAGGGTGAGATGTGTATGTGTGTGGAAGTGGAGTGGGATCCTTGTTTGATGATTTCCTATAGTTACCTGTTTGTCATTTCCACTTTGCCATCTCTCCTGCTGCTCACATGAGAACAAATTCTCTGATTTCTGATCGCTCACCCTCAAAACCATCATCAGCGCTTTCAGACAACTTGAGTCCCGGTAGCAAAAACTCATTCAGCAATAGAAATATGTTTCTATTCACTGAACAGAACTGTTAATTTGTTTTTGTTTTGATTTTTTTCATAAAATACTATTATGTGTGGATCTTCACTACTCTGCCAAGTCCAATAACTCCTGCAACACTGTACAATGCACATTCCCTTTGTAACTTGAATATCCTCACAGAGGATCATCTCCAAGATTATCACCTTTCGGTGGTGCCCTTTCAGCTTTGGGCCTGCTGCCTTTGGAGACAAACTGGAAACAACCAATATGATATACTACTTAAAAATGGCTTGTTTAAGTGATGGCTCGTTGTCCCTTCGGGAATCTTGCCAAGATGACATTGTTGCACAGTGCTCGGTGAGAGCATCTTGTAAGTTTCTGCTGGCAGGCTGGTATCAGGAGGAGCACTGAAATGTCTTTTTGACAATTTCACTTTCTTCAAATGCATTGGTCTTTTTTCAGAGACATTTAAAAACTGCCTTTACTTTTGCAGATATGTTAGAATATTTTCACACTATACCAACTTGAAGTAAGGAGAGGCTGCTAACATCTCAGGGCTGAGTATAATAGACATTACTGGTGCCCGCTCAAGTAAATCAATGAATAACAGGATGACAGTGAGATAGTGATCAACTTGAAGAGCAAAAGGTCTCTTGGCCGTCATTGTTTGGTTTCGTTTGGGCGTGGGAATCACACCCCCTGGTGCTTGGGACTCATTCCAGTTCAGTGTTGTGTGGGTTGGAGGGTTGGAGAGTGGCTCATGGTGGAATTCAGGGGACCATAGATGCCAGGGATTCAATCTGGGCTTCCTGCATGGAAAGCACACACTTTTGTTCTTGGAGCTATTTCCACAGTTCAATTGTTTTTTTCTTGAGCAGATTATTTAGCCAATTAAAAAGGCTCCGAAATAACTGGCTTCTTGATTCTTCTCAATTAAGTGCTGGTTAGTGACAGAGATAAAAATTCTGTCATTTTCCTTAAGCTCAAATATTCCACCTTGATAAATGGAATAGAGTCCATATTCTGAATCTTTTGACCAACAGCTTGTTCTTGCACTTTTTGTCAGCAGTATAGGATCAGGATAGTTGGTGTATTTGTAAATATATTGGACCAATTGTTTGCTTCTTGCTGCATTCTTTTCCTCAGCTTCCTGAATTCGAAAATATATCTGGGAATAGATGTAATAAAGTCCTGTTTTATGGATAACCAATTCTCCATTCAATAGGTGAAAATTGTTCATAAATGAATGCCCTATTCTTGATGACTCCCAGGAGTTTATTTTCTGACCAAGTATTTTTCCATTCTTGGAACCTAAATAAAGTTTAGAGAAAAAGAAAATTAACCGGATTTCATAACAAAGCAAAGCTCTTTTACAAAAACAGCCTCTTTTTCAGTTGGAATTGTAAAGATTATCAATTGGATATGAAAAATTCTTGCTCCTCCAATTTCAGAAAAAAATCTAATTTCTAGTGTTGGAGAGATATGGAGGTTCCCTTAAGATGATGACCTGTTTGGTTGGTTATTTTCCTCTGCCTTGTTCATCACTTAATGCTACATCTGGCACTAATGTCTGAATGACAGCACAGGGCATGCTGCACTCTGAAGGCAGCCATTACTCAGTCCAAACTTCTGTCCTGAACTGGGGTCCCTCTTCCTCTACTTAATGAACTCAAACAAACAATGTAAAAGGGAACAAAAATATAGATATCTGCTTCCTTAGCCTTACAGCTCAGTCTGTTGATATTCCGTAGACTTCTTTGTGCCTTTTCTTGATCCTTTCAGCAATGTAGAGTCAAAGACACCATCCAAGAAAAAGGCATCGTTAGCCCACAATAGAAAGGGCAGCCAGTTTGACTAATAGAGCTCCTCTTTTGTGATCATCAGATCCTAAGAACTGTAACTCCTGAAAGAGTTCAGCTGTAAAAGGACCCACGCAAAATAGGATATTCCTTTAAACTTCGGGTTCATCGCCATGGTTACTACAAAATTAGCTTGAGTTGTTTTCAAGAACATAAAACAGCAATAGCATTTGTTGATGAGTTATAAACCGTATCATCATAACACGGATTCCAGTCATAGGCAGAATAAGCTGTTCATTTCTAAAACTTGAATTTAGAGAAGCAAGTGCCAGAAATAGAAAAGACAAAATAAGGTTGTTGGGTTTTTTTTTTTCCATTGGGAAGGGGTCCTGTGGTGGGAGTAGGAATGATGGGATTGGGGCCCATGTGACTGTTTGGGGGGCTGATTCTGGAAAGTGCTGGTGGGCTGTTTCCAGCAGTAATGGAGAGGGGCACACACAGGGCCAAGGATACAACTTGGGGGGCGGGGGTTGCCTCTGAAAAGATAGAACAGTGGGTTGGGCATTCTCCTTGCATACAGCCCACCGGAGTTTGATCCTTGGCATCCCATAGGGTCCCCCAAGCACTGCCAGGACTAATTCCTAAATGCACAGCCTGGAGAAACCCCTGAGTATTGCTGGTGTGGCCCATCCCCATCCTCCAACACATACACACCTAAAATCAATATTGCAAACCACAACTGGGCCGTGCCACATCCCTTTGCACTGTCTCTCTAGAAACCAAGACTTTTATATCCAGTAACTGACATCAGACATTTCTTTAACTTGGAACACGATATCTTCTAATAACAAAAATATTTATTATTATTTACAATCCACCAGATGTGTTATATGTATTTACCTTTCCTGTTTATATGTTAACAATGGTCTCCGCTTTGTATTATGAAGAAATTGGAAGTTGATTTATTTTTAGCAATTTGCTCAAAACACATTTAGGTGAGGAGGAGCGGGCTTCAAAAACAGGCAAAAAGGCACAGGTGCTTAATTGCAACACTACGTGAATACCCATCTTGCAGTTTAAAATTGGACTTTACACGTTTGTTTGAATGGTATGAAATGGACATTTCTGTAAGTGAAAATGGTTATAGATTGGTTACTTCTTATGACTTAATATAATCCAAATGCCTCTCAGATTATGAGAGTCAATGACTATCTGAGACCCTTTGAAGACAATGATGATTTGATGAGACTGTGATGGAAGTAAATTACTTGAAAGAAGAACAAAAGCAAAAATGAGGGTTAGAAAATTCAGTGACAAATTTCTCCCACTCAAAATTTTGCTAAGGCCACTCAGGGCATAGCAGTAATTGAGCTATTCATCTGTAGCTTGTTTGTGGAAAAGAGTCAATCTGAGTCTTGATTAGCAATGTACATTTTGTAGAGAGCCTTATAAATGTTTCGGGTAAAAGTTAAAAGAACTATCTGTAATAAATTCTTCCATTGCCTTCCTGTAAGCCAACATTTATTTCTTCTCTTACTTGGAGCTGTGACTGTGTTTGTTGATCTGTTCCCAGTTACATGAGCTGCTACTCTCTGAGAACTTCCTTCTCTTAATAAACGTGGACTACTTTGCTGATTTTCTGAAAGAGAGACAAAGAATCATCAATATATATCAAACTGCTCCTCAAATACATTGCCATTCAAAGCTGTTGTCAATCAGGCATTGTAAACAAATGCAGCTCCCAAAGTTGATTCAATACATTTTCATTAAAAAGCCTATATTTTAGTATTACAATCAGCTCCACCTTATATTTAATTAAAAAATGCCTTAGGAAAGTATCATGCTAAGTGAAATGAGTCAAAAAGAAAAAGACACAGAAAAATCGCATTCATTTGTGGAATATAAAATAGAATAGTAGCAATAAGTACCAGGAGGCCTGCTCCACGGCTTGGAAGCTGACCTCACATGCTGGGAGAGAGGGCAGCTCAGACAGAGAAGGGAACACCAACAAAAGTGCAGTGGAGGATCCACTCAGGATAGGAGAGGCGGGTTGAAAGCAGACTATAGATTGAACAGGATAGCTACCCAATATCTCCATTCAAACCATAACACCCAAAAGGAGAGAGAGAACACTAAGGAATTCCCTGTCATGGGGGTGGGGGTGGGGTGGAGAGGGGGTGGATAACACGGGGTGGAGGGAGGGAGGGACCCTGGAGCCATTGATGGAGGAGAATGGGCACTGGTTGAGGGATGGATACTCGAGTATTGTATAACTGTAATACAGGCACGAAACTCTGTAACTGCACTCTTAGAGTGACTCATTAATAAAAAAATTAAAATTAAAAAAAAGTGCCTAAGATAAAGAAACTATGTCACATCTACACAATGGAATACTATGCAGATGTTAGGAAAAATGAAGTCATGAAATTTGCCTGAAACGAATGGACATGGAGAGTATCATGCTGAGTGAAATGAGTCAGAAGGAAAGGGACAGATAAGAATGAGTGCATTTATTTGTGGTGTATAATATATATGTATATATATGCATATATAGTAGAAGAATAATATCCATGGCCAAGGATAACAGGAGTTTGGAAGACTGGTCAATGGTTTGAACTAACCACAAGTGTGTGTTGGCCTGAGGGTAGGTAAGATAGAGAAGAAACCAGTATGGCCATAATAGTGGGAATGATCATTCTGGGCAAGATCTGAGGGTTATAAATAGGTAAAGGAATATTTTTGATAACCTTTCAGTATCAATATTGCAAACCACAATTTCCAAGAGGAGAAAAGAGAGAGAGAGAGAGAGAGAGAGAGAGAGAGAGAGAGAGAGAGAGAGAGAGAGAGAAGAAAAGTGCCTGCCATTGAGGCAGACAGAGGGTAGGGTAGGGGATGGGGGTTGATGGAGGGAACTGGGGGACAATGGTGCTGGGAAGTGTACACTGGTAGAAGGAAGGGTGTTGGAATACTGTATGACTGAAATCCAATCATAAACAGCTTTGTAAGGGTCTATCTCACTGTGATTTAATAAAAGTTTTTTTTTTGAAGAAAAAGTCTCTTAGATATGAAAAATAAGCAGTAACTTGGATTATAATTCATGAACATCTCAGAGGTCAGGTCCAACTAGAATGTCCAACCAAAAAGTTAAGATTCTGATCCTTTAGAGAGAGAGAAAGAGAGAGAAACACTACACTTGCAATAATTCTGCTAATAATGATAATTCCACTATATAGAATCAATTAGTGCAATATCAAGTTTATCATCTAATTTAATTAGAGCAATACCAAGTTTATCATCTAATTTATTTTTCAATAGTTCCTACTGATTGTAAAAGAACAGCAATGATAATAATTGTCCAGGGATGCTACAAACTGGTATTCAATTGTTATTCCACTCCATTTTCCCAAAAGAAATACAAATGAACTCTGGTCACAAGAATAAATTTATAATAATAAATATATCCATTTATATAATATAATATAAATATTATATAATATATAATATATGTGAGAATATATCACTAATTACACTAGATCATAATAAACAAATAACATTTATTGACAACCATTCAAAGTGCTTTAGAGCAGCCTTAAAAAATGTTTAAAAAATCAGCCAGAACATGCCATGTGTGCTTATGTTGGCTTTTTTGTTTGTTTTGGGCCACACCTGACTGTGCTCAGGGCTTACTTCTGACTCTGTGCTCAGGGATCAGTCCTTGGTAGACCTATGGGAGGCCAGGATTAGACCTGGGTCTACTGGATGCAAGGCAAGTGCCCTACATGTTTCACTATTGCTCCAGCCCTTATGTGAGCATTTATATTTTAAAAAATGTTTAATAAACTTTTAGAAAATGAAAGTGCTAGTTGCCAAGTAAAAGAAGATTATTTGAGGGGCTGGAGCAATAGCACAGCGAGGTAGTGCAGTGAAAATGGGATGGAGGGTGGGGGAAATATCCTATGCTCGAAGCATAGTATTAGGTGCCAGGTATAGAAATGCAAGAGAAACAGATATAGTTTTTGTCATGAGTTGAGTTCAGAGGAGTGTTTGTGCTAAGAAAAGTTTTCTCACTAAGTCAAAAGACATATGTGTGTGTGCATTGCTAGCTACCTAGAAAGATAAGAAAATGGACAAGGAAATGTGCTAGAAATAATAGTATGAAAGGGAAAGTTAATTGGACAATGGCCAGGGACTTTTTCTCTGAAGAGATAAACATTAGATAATGAAGACGGGGATGAGAATAATCGGTTATAGAAATCCAGGAACAAAATAAACCAGACTGAAGACTAAAGAAAACAAAATGGCCAATAGTACTGAGAGGAGTGTGTCAAGAGAAGGCTATTGATCATGAACAAGAAGGTGGTTACAGTGTGGGGACAGAATGAATAGTGTGAGAAGGTAGAATCCTAGATGATGAACAGAGGGGCTTTTGCACCAAGAAAGGCATCGAGCCTGGAGCTTGTCAGAAGCAGGGAAGGGTAACATTGGGACCCCTGCTCTTCCTTTCTCCAGTCATATTCTAGAAAGGACTTAGGCAATTTACCTCAAACATATTAGAAGGCAAATGGATAAATAATTAAAAAAATCAAAGTGAAAGAAAAATCCACATTGGAAACATAGATATAGTTGAAATGAAGTTCTGGCACAAGTGGGCTATAGAGTTGAACATGAGTTTTATAAATGTCAATACAAAGAGAGGCAAAGGACCAAGTGGAATGAGAAGCAAACAGAAAGGAAGAAGAGAGACGTGTGGATGAGAGTAGAGAAAAAGAGGGTGGAGAACTATTCACTTTGTCATGAAGTTGAGATAAAATTACAACAAAACCAAAATACTACCTTGGTCTGTAGTGAAGGTTTTCTCATAGGTTTTCAAAAGCATCTGCAAATAGTATTGAATGAAGTTCGTTAATTTTTACCTAACATTTTTGATGGAATATTCCCAAGTGGGTGGCTTTCCTTGTTTATTTCTAAGAAAACTTTTCCACATGAGCTATCAGTTCAGAAGAACAATGATTTGTTCCGGTGAATTTAGGGGCAGCTGTTTGTGCGTGCTGAGGGAGGATCATACTGTTTCTGGATGAGGTCTGTTGACAGGTGACTTGGGGGCAGCACAGGAAAAAGAACCCAGTTGGCCAGCGAGATCAGCCTAAAGGTCCCCAGGCTCAGAGGGGATAATGAATGTGGCAACCATGTCACCTCACTTTGGTGCATGGTGGTGGTGGGGTAGGGTCTCCTCTTACACGTGTGTGTGTGTGCAAGTACACTATATATCAGAGTCTGGGGGCTTTATGTTATTGGACAGATCTGAGCCCTAAGATATACAAGATATAAGGCTCACTTCCTCTCTCTCAGGATGCCCACAGATACACACACAGCAGGCTATTTGCTGCCCCTGACCTGGCTAAGCCGGGGCTCTCCACTCCCCCCAGTCGTTCAGATCTGTCCCCTTCCTCAGCCCCAAGGTTTTGCCATCACAATCGTCTGTTCTCTCAATTTTTGCAACTGTTTAAAACTGCTCCTCTACTCTTACCCCCAAATCAGAGTGCTCTGTTTTTCCCTCTGCCTTAAGTCCCTGATCTCAGAGGACTGAAGGCCTATGAAGCAGTCTGGCAATAACCCCTAAATGGATGCCTCGCTTAACTCCCTCTCAGAGGCCTGGCAGGCTGAGACCCTCTGGGCTAAGGTAACCACATATGGGCAGGAGGGTCTGGAGTACCATTGCTCCCAGCTAGCCCAGTCACTAGACCTGGCCCAGGCCTGCCTTCCCAGCACCACCCAGCAAGATGTGCATCCTGAGCCCCTGCCACCTGGATTCCTAAAATTAGCCACAAAACTCCCTTCCTGGCATCAGCTTAAATTATGTTATGCACATTTGATTATCTCTACATCATCTGCTCAGAACATTTTGTAGTTAATCCATATCATGATATGTATTTCTTATCTTTTTTATGTGATTAGCTTGGAATATATTATATATTATTTACTTCCTTCCCCAAATTGGGTACACTGTTTGCCCCCTCCCAGGAATAACTAATCTACAGAAAGCAGAAGTTTCCCACCGAAAGCACCCAAAAATATGCTATTCAGAGTATCCCCTAAGAATGCTAGACCGACTTCTTTCTTTGGAGGCCTCCACTGTGTCCATCAAAACTGCACTAATCCACTTCACTAGACTTGCTTAGCTTTTGCTTAAGCCATCCATCTTGCTCTTGGCAAATTCTTCTACCACGCCAGCCCAGAGTGGCATGGGTTGGGGCAGCTCAAGACTCTTGTCATTTAGTTGTCACTGGCATGTGGGAAGGGATTGAAGGGATCTCAGCACCTTCTCCCTCTCCCCTCCTCTTCCCCCACTCTAAGCCTCTCTTTCTTCTCTCCCTCTCCACCCCTGCTCTGACTGCAGTCCCACTCGAAATGGAATGAAGGGAGGAAGAGCGAGAGGAGCTAAGAAGGGTAATTCCTACAGTGTAGGAGCTAAGAAGGGTAATTCCTACAGTGTAGGAGCTAAGAAGGGTAATTCCTACAGTGTAGGAGGCAGAATAAAAGAATCATATACAAGCAGATAAACTGAATTTCCAATCTGTCAATTACTATGGCTGGAACAACTTGCTCACATGACTTAACTAAATTTCTTAATCATTGCACTGCACTTTAGCACTGTCTTCCTGTTGCTCATCAATTTGCTTGAGAGGGCACCAGTAACATCTCCATTGTGAGACTTGTTGTTACTATTTTTGGCATATCGAATACACCACAGGAAGCTTGCCAGGCTCTGCTGTGCGGGCGGGATACTCTCGGTAGTTTGCCGGGCTCTCCAACAGGGATGGAGGAATCGAACCCGGGTCGACTGCGTGCAAGGCAAACACCTTACTCGCTGTGCTATTAAGTCTTAATTATTAAAACTATAAAATTTCTTCCCCACAAACCATTGTGAGGATTAAATAGGTAACATGAGCTATGAGGAAATATGTTATTTAATGGAATTAGTCTGCTCAATTAATGACAATCCTCCAACAGGGAATTTATTCCTTCCTCCTTGGATTCTCACCATGCCTCTGTATTCTCTGCTCACGTCTGTCTCCTCTGGTGAGGGGCAGGATGTAGAATGGAAGCCAGAGAGAGAATGCAGGAAAAGGGGGTGCAAAACCCATACCTGCTATATCCCCACATCCTAGCGTTCAGTCCAGGAGTTCTGAATTTCTTCCTCCTCCTCCCCCGCCACCTGTGAGGTTGGTGCCAAGCCCTAGGGACTATGGAGTCCCATATCTCAGCTTCTTGTCCTTTGGGGTGTTAGAGTCACAGTTGCTTTAATTTGGCTCTGGACACTCCAACCTGGACTACAGTTCCAGGGCAGCCCCAGAATAGAGGCGTTTCTAGGACTCCCCGAATTCTGAATTCATTCCTCAGAGAAATAACCTCAGAGATAGTAACTGGGCGGGGTTGAGTGGGAGTTTAGGCTTATAAATGAGTATCCTAATGACAGCAACAAGCTTACAATCACAACCAAGTCACGCCTTCTTCCCACCCGGGAGTTTCCACTAGTTAATTTTAAAACAATGATGTGCTTCATAGCTTGCAGAGTATTTTTATCCTCGAGGTCTTATCAGACCGGTGCCAGGAGGGAATAGATAAATATTCATAAAGTGTATGTTGCAAAGAAGCAACCTCAGAAGAAAAGGGAAAAATAACCCAACTTAGTTTGACATAAAAATCATCCAGTCACATTGAGTGACATAAGTGGTTGCTGACACATTGTGCCAGAGATCCAGTTTAAACAGGTTTCATACATAGATAATATTTTATCATTTATCATTTATTAACTGTAGATTGAGATGTTGTCATCCTCAATTTCCAAAGAATCTCTTTCTTCCCTCTTTTTTTCCTCTTTCTTCACCTCTACATGCATATGGAAACTAACCTGGAGTTACATCTGGAGAAAAGCAATGTGAGAATATAAAAGGACATTATTTGGCCTCTGTGGTGTTCTGAACTTTTAAAAAAAAATAATAATGCTGCATCTTCTTTTTTGTTAAGGAAACTTAAACACATTGTTCCAGTAAAGTTTGTGCCTTAGTTTTCCACAATATAAGATTGAAAGGTCAGATTTCTGAGAAGCTTTTGGGAGTAATTCCAGGCCAGATGTCAACCAGGTGTTTGGGAGTGTTTGAGTTCTGTCTGGTTCTATAAATTTGGGGAAACTCACTGAAACACTCTGGACCTGTTTGCTCCTTTGCAAAAGGAGGGGTCAAGTACTTGATCATTTACAACATTCCATCCCCGCTGACCTTCTATGCAGGCCAGAGAAGTTACCTGGAAGGCCACCTACCTTTTTAATGAACTGATAGAGTTGCCACTTAACTTGCCAGCAAGGGTTGGTCATACTTTCTCCATCATCTGGATCCCAAAGGCCGTCATCTTCCTTGAGCAAACAAGCAATGCTACTTCGGGAATACTTTTCCTTCAACTGGATTGAGGGAGATAACACAATACAAGATGCACAGGATTTTAATTTTTATTCATTTAGAAGTGTAAACAACAGACAATGGTGAGACATAATTGAGAGACAATCTTAGTCCCTTGGATGAATTCATGGCATGAAACAAGCATGCTAGCATTTGTCCTTTTTCCTTTGAATAAGGTGAAAAGATATTGGTGGGGTCTTAGATCCTGGGTCCCAACACCCTGCATGGCCCCTGCCATCGGGGTGTGCACCTAAGCAAATTACTTCTGCTTGTCTGAGTCTGTCTTTCATTTGAATTCTGAGCAGTTTGTGTTGTTCTTTGAGGTGCCCTCCTCCAAGAACAGCAGAATCTGACACAGAGGAGATGCCACTCTGGTTGGACATCTTAAACATCAGGGCAAAGGACATAGTGGATTCTTTAGGTTCCAGGGTCTTAAATTTAAAAACCAGCTAATGTGGAGCATGTAGGGGAGTAAAGTTATGTTTCTTAATTGAGACTTCAGCTACAAGAACTATTATGATTTCTGCTCCTCTGTCTAGCAGAATGAGAACTTCATTGCTACTTGAAACCAGAAAATTGCTCATTAAATGTTCACACTAGCAAGGAATTTACAGGTAGACACATCATTATTGACATGGCAAACTTGACATATCATTGGAAGATGCCTTCTGAATGGCAGTGATGAACAATAACTAGGTTTAACAGGTTTTTTTTTTCTTTTTGGGTCACACCTGGCAATGCACAGGGATTACTCCTGGCTCTGCACTCTGGCAGTGCTCAGAGAACCATATGGGAGCTGGGAATCAAACCCAGGTTGGCCGTGTGCAAAGCAAACGCCCTACCCGCTGTACTATTGCTCCAGCCCCAAGATTTAACAGTTTTAATATTTTACACACACACACACACACACACACACACACACACACACACGGTACCATCCACAACACTTCAAGCCAATAACTGTTTCATTTTTCAAAGAAAAACAGGAAAAGCAAGCAAGGTCAAGGTCAGAAGTATTGTTGTTTTAAATCTTTGTTTTTTTTGTTGTTTTGTTTCCTCTTTTGATTTACAACAACCAGGTTCAATGAAAGGTTATTCCCTGGTAAAATTCTACTGAATTACCTTTCTCTGGAGAAATAGAAAAATGAGCACTTGGGGCTGGAGCGATAGCACAGCGGGTAGGGCGTTTGCCTTGCACGTGGCCGACCCAGGTTTGATTCCCAGCATCCCATATGGTCCCCTGAGCACTGCCAGGAGTAATTGCTGAGTGCAGAGCCAGGAGTAACCACTGTGCATCACCAGGTGTGACCCAAAAAGAAAAAAAAAAAGAAAAGAAAAATGAGCACTTAAAAAAAATCTATTTATTTAGTGGGACGAGCTGGCCAAGTGGTTAAAACGATGGACTGCTAAAAAAATTTATTATTTCAACCTAGGAAAACTTCAAGTTTAAAGAAAACATCAAACTTAATGGTGATCTGCTCCTTTACATAAAGGAACAATCTCATTCCAAATTAGTTAACTGATCCTGAGAGGTCCCGGCCAGAGTAACAAGCTATTCAGTCAATTATTCCTTGAACATCCAGGGTCTCTCAAGTGCAAAAGGTGATGAAGAAATGAGCCACACAATAAGCAATGGCAACACCATGACAGGTAGCAGAAACGAGAAAACGCAGCTAGGCCTCAGGTTCAGTTCCTGGAACTGAAAGTTTCGGTTTCCCAGAAATGAAGCAATGTGAAACTAGCCAACCAAGACTCTGCCTGGAAAACTCCTGAGCCCAGCAAGTGGGCTCAATCAATCACCATGTGCCGCATCAGCAATGACTAGTGCCGGAAATTGTCTTTCGTTAACTGCAAAGAATGAGAGGCTTATGTATGTAACACATGCTATATAATGCCCTCTGAAACTAGGGTCTGGGTCCTTGTCCTGAGACCTCTGTGTCCGTGGGGACTCCAACCCTCACTCAAGCTAGCAATAAAATCCCTTGCTTTTGCATGACAGAGTGGTTTCTTACTTCTATCTCGA
Organism: Sorex araneus; assembly: GCF_027595985.1. Lineage (NCBI taxonomy): Eukaryota > Metazoa > Chordata > Mammalia > Eulipotyphla > Soricidae > Sorex > Sorex araneus. The sequence continues at coordinate 306,615,452 of NC_073303.1, read as the reverse complement.
GCCCGGTTTAACAGTGAGGCAACTCTTTCCACACACTGGCGTAAAGCATGCATTTATTTTTAAATAAATATTTATTTTACTTCTTCTAATTTTTGCATTTTGAGAGTAAATAATTCTCCTAGTAGATATAGTGCAGATGACAGCAGGGCCCCCCTGAGAGGGAATATGACTTGCAACAGAATTAGCATTTCCTTGCCCCTACTTAGAACAGTTGAGTTCCCTGAAAGCATTTATTTGCATTTGCAATTTACTTCTGAATTGAGGAGTTTTTCCAAGGAAGGAACTTCATCATATGCAGTTTACTTACTTTGATTGTTTTAGGGCCATCACAGGAAGTGCTTAGGGCTTACTTCTGGCACTCCTGGCTGGGCTAGAGTGAGGGTGGGGGCCGGGGGTTATGGGACCCTACTGGATTCTGGGTAAAAAATCTGGGTCAGCCATATGCGAGGCAAGTACCCTACTGGCTGTACTATTTGTCTGGTGTCCTAGTTTGTTTGTTTGTTTGTTGCTTTTGCGGTCACATCCAGCGTTTACTTCTGGCTTTACACTCAGGAATTACTCCTGGCGGTGATCTGGGGACCATTTTGGATGCTGGGAATCGAACCCTGGTTAGCAGCGTGCAAGGCAAACGCCCTACCCACTGTACTATTGTTCTAGCCCCACCCCGGTTAATTTTTTTCCTCATCAAAGTAACATTGAATTGTAATATGTTTTAGGTGCAAATCATTAAAAATCAGCCGGTGAACATATGACAATTGAGTTCACCACTGAAAACCTTATTTCAACTTTGATCCTATAATCGATCGCTTTATTCTGATCCACACCTTCCCTTTTCCTCTTCCCTTCTGGCAACCATGAATTGGTCCTAGTCATGGAGGCAGGTAGACAGGGAAAGGCCCGTGGCAATGAAACTTAGGTCGACAACATTGCTGGGAAGGAGAGTTCTAAGGGTGACTCACCTTGTCAATACAGAAAGCAAGACCCCAGATAAGACCTTCAGCAGTGGACCCTGAGGAGATCAGACCTCTCCCCTGAAAGAAATTGCTCAAATACCCTCAGACTCTCACTTCATCTGATTAACTTTAGTGATTCAGCCCAGAGAACATTCCAGACTAAGACATCGTGAGGAGAGACCCGATAAAAGCCACCTTGAGCGAAGGAAGCACTCGCAGACGCTGCCCGAGCCCATGCGCTGCTTGTGTCCACGTGGCCGAGCACACGTGGCGCCCGCATGTCCCCTCTCCAGATGTGCACTTTCCTGCTTCATAGCTAATGCTGGGACGTGTGTAGGGGCTCTCTCTCCGCCCTTGGAGAGCTTGTGTTCTGCCTTGAGTGTGTTACTCTCTGCCTCTTGCTCACTCTCTCCCCATCCACACCTTCAAACCGCGCCCCCCGCCCCACCGCCGCCAATAAAATTTATTTTACTTCAATGCTGTCTACTCCTGAAATTCTTTTCTGTGAGGCGAGATAAGAACCCCCAAAACCCTGCGCAAGGCTGCAAAGAGCAAATCCTTGCTCCAGCCTGAGTCTGTGGCTCACCGGGAAATCGGGTGGTGGGGACCAACTCCCATGCCTGGGAGACCAAGGTGTGTCATCGCAGACTTTCCCAGTCCTAGTCTTCCCAGCGGCAGCCAGGTGGCAGAGGCGGATGGGGAGAAGGTGCCCGTCTTTCCTCACCGCCTCCTGTGAGCCCCCTGTGGGGTTCCCCGGAGATCTGAAGGTTTACTTTATCTTATTTCGTTCATCTGTTGGTTTGCTCTTTATACGCGTGGTTGAGAAATATGCAAGCATAGCTAATAAACGGACTGGGCGTGGGGTGCTAGAATATCAGTGAAGATCTGGCCACAAGGGTCAAGAGAGGGCGGGGGAGTTCCAGGAAAAGCAAGTAGGCTTTACTGGATACACCCGAGCCCAACAGGAAGAGACTTACCAAGTGGTTAGGTCCAACGGATAAGCTGTGACTTCGAGGTGAGAGAATTTGCTTTCACTTCGCAGTGGTTGGAAACTGTCTCAACAGGCAGGAGAGAGGCTAGGAGCCAGAGAAAGAGCCAGAGAAAGGCTGGAGGGCATGCTTCCCATACAGCAAGCCTGGGCCTCATCCCTGCTGTCACGGTTCCTGAGCACCACCAGGAGTGACACCCCTGCCCCGAACAGACCGGACCAAAGCCACCCAAGCACCCAGCAAAGTTCATGAGAAGCCAGGGTGGCTGAAAGTGGCGAAAGGAAGCAGAGAGCTGCCAGGGCTAAGCATTTCAGCGGCGGATTTCACTGGTTTAAGAGCAGAGTTTGAGAGGGTGTGAGCAGGCGTCAATTCCCCCGCCTCTGTTTTCCAGTAATACTTTCAGATTGTGGGAGGGAGAAACCCAGTGAATATTGAGTAACCCTGTGTATAATTGGGGGGGGGGAGTGTGTCAAACTAGTGTGATCCCACTGTTACCCCAAATTAAAAAAGTCTAGAGACACAGGCACCTGGAAAATATAGGAAAAACACACGCAAAAACTCCAGTAAGATCATCCTAATGCTAGCTCCCACTTAAACTCAGGACGAGGAGCTGACTGCTTGTGCAAGCAATGTTTTATGCACTCACATTCTTTTCAGACTTTAGAACAATATCATACCCTTTACATCTGCTAAGAAAATCTTCTCTAGTGATGTTTTTTTCTAGTTTGGATATTAGAGTGAGACAACTCATAGAAAGACCTGGGAAACTTTCTTTCATTTTGTTCTATGAGAAATTCTAGGGAGCTGGGAATGCTTTTATTAAAGGTATATTAGATTACTAATAGACTCATCTGAACCTGATGTTTTCTGTTTTGAAAACTTAATACTTTTATTTTATTATTATTATAATTTTTTTTGCCTTTTGGGTCACACCCGGTGAAGCACAGGGGTTACTCCTGGCTCATGCACTCAGGAATTACTCCTGGTGTTCCTGGGGGGACCATATGGGATGCTGGGAAACTTAATACTTTTATTTTTATTTATTTTTTTTTAAATTTTATTTATTTTTAATTAGAGAATCACCGTGAGGGTACAGTTACAGATTTATACACTTTTGTGCTTATACTTCCCTCATACAAAGTTCGGGAACCCATCCCTTCACCAGTGCCCATTCTCCACCACCCGTAAACCCAGCGTCCCTCCCACCCTCCCCAATCCCATCTCCCCCCCACCCCACCCTGCCACTGTGGCAAGGCATTCCCTTCTGTTCTCTCTCTCTAATTAGCTGTTGTGGTTTGCAATAAACGTGTTGAGTGGCCGCTGTGCTCAGTCTCTAGCCTTCATTCAGCCCTCAACTCCCTTCCCCCACATGGCCTTCGACTACAATGTAGTTGGTGATCGCTTCTCTGAGTTGACCTTAACTTAATACTTTTAGATTCAATTGTTTTTGTAGATATTGATCAGTTCAGATTGACTTCTTGTGTGTGTTTTGACAGAGAATGTCTTTCAAATAATTGGGCTTCTGGTTTAGGTTATTAAATTTATGAACATAGATATGTTACTAATATAACTTTATCATGCTTTTATTGTTCCTGGAATCTGAAGATATGTCCCTTCCTTAGAGTTTTTTTTTTTTCTTTTGGGGTCACCCTTCCTTAGAGTTATTTTTTTTCTTTTGGGGTCACACCTGGCAATGCACAGAGGTTACTCCTGGCTCTGCACTCAGGAATTACTCCTGGCGGTGCTCAGGGGACCATATGGGATGCTGGGATTCAAACCCGGGTTGGCCACGTGCAAGGCAAATGCCCTACCTACTGTGCTCTCCAGCCCCATGTCCCTTCCTTATAATAATAATTTGTGCTTTTTTTCTTATTCTGGCTAGAGCCTACCAATTTCATTAAACATTTTAAAGGAAAAAGGAAAAAAGAAAATCTTAAATTGTATACCGTAAATACTTGGCAATATGTGCTCTAGGTAATTTATAAAATATTTAAAAACAAACAAGAAAGAGGAGCCAGGGATTAGCTCTAAGCCCTAGTGAATATGTGTGTTGCCTTTGGGAGGTCCGGGCTCCATTCCTGCTGCTGCCTGGTCCCCTGAGAACTGCCAAGATCAGTTCCTGAGCACTAAGCCTGGAGTAGTACTTGATCAGTGCTGGATATGGTCCCTGAACCAAAACACAATAAAAGAGAATATCCTATCTGCCACTTAGGGATCACAATTTTGGACATTTTGGTGGTTTTCTTATAGATAATTTTATGCCTACATATAGATTTTTAAACATTACAAACCCAGAGAAAACTCCCCCGCCATGCAACCCTGTCATGTATATTACTTATATGATCATATTTGGCAGTCTCACCTCCAATGGTGATGACAACACACACACACAGACACACACACACATGGTTCAAAGGTTCTGTGGTCAGTCCAAGAATGATTTGTGATGTTATTCAGTGTGTCTCACTTCCTTCTTCCTTTTCACATTTTTTCTACATCAAAGTGTGAATTTCCTGCAGTCTCGGGTGGGGCTATCCCCTTGCTAACCCAGTCTGGATGTGGAGGGCAGGAGCCCTGTGTGCTACCTTCATTTGCAGGTGCTCGGAGAGAAGACGGGTGTTGCAGCAGATATCTAGTCTTCTTCTCTAGAGACCTTGGCAGAGTCGGGATTTGCAATATCGAAACCTTTGCTGACTGGACAAGAGACTTTGAGATGCAAATATTGGTCCTCCTTTATTGTCCAGGCTTCAGTCTCCGACAATCATTTTCTAGAAAGTTTAAAAAGCTTAAACCTTCCTTTGTGGAAATTGGTAGAGAATGGGCTCCTCCTCCTTTTTCCTCACTACCTATGATTCCACAGCAATAAGTAGCCCCTGGCCTCTTATCATAAAATTTCTTCAGAGAGCCAGAATCTTCAGAGGTCAACCCCATGCTTATTGGTCATACTTGCTGGGCCATCTAACATTAGCCACTTCTGCTAATCCATGATTCTGACTACCCTTGCTCATTCTATCTTCTGAAAATGTTTGTTAGCCCGACTGGAACCTGTGTTCTGTATTAAGCAATTAATACTAATGTTAAAATCCTTTTCCAAACTTCATACATACCCCTTACAAAGATCAAATTTCATTTCTCTTGCAAAAATTTCTCATTAGAAGTATTACCTTCAAGAGACTTCTCAACAGAATTATAATGGCTATAGTTTATGAGAACTTACTTAATGTTGGGTTCAAACTAACTAACTTTGCCCTATTTCATCCTTAGAATTTGTATAAAGTAAATATGATCATCCTATTTCACAGACTAAAGCTCAGAAACTTAGGTAATTTATCCAAAATTACAAAGTTTATGACACAGAGTATTTGTTCAATATATGCTCTTTCCCAGATTGCTGGAACTCTCAAAAACTTCCTCTCTATATGTCTAGATACTTATGTACACATACATGAAAATGCAATTAAGAAAATGTGTGCAAGTGAAAAGTGTTGTGGAATTTCAATAAATTTTCCATTTATTGTAGAAAGATAAAAAAAATAAAAAACCTAAAATCCTTGACCATAGGCACAACAACTGTGTGAATCAGTTTAGTAAATAGTCGGTAATTTAGTTCTAAATTTAGGACAGTTTGTAAGGGGACTATATTAAGAAAACCACTTGTGTTCCAAGGGACAGACTCTATTTATGCTGCAAAGTTAACAAAGGTTAGGAAATGTTGGCTTCTAACTGGGTAATACAGAAACATTCCAGTCTCTCACTCAGACTTTAGAACCAGAGGCATTGGTTTTTACTTAGAAAACTAAGGTTCTACTCAACGCCCTCCTACAGAAAAACTGATTATACTGGTCATCCTATGGTAGCCATCATTTTCATGACTGCCTGTAAGTTAAGTGAGTTTACATAATCCAAAGGCAAATATTCAACCAATTGAGACAACCCAATTTACCCTTCACAGACTACTCAGACTTTACTTCCTTAAGAGATAAACACCGGTATTTGTCTGGTTGTATTTTCCTGAACCCTTTAGTCTTGTAACTCTCAGCAGTCTGGCACCTTGGACACTGCATTTTGCATCAGGAGGCAATTTTTATCATAAGGTAGTATGTTAACTCTGTGGTCACCTTGCTAAGAAGGAAGGAGCAATGCCTCCTGGCTCTGCTTCCAAAACTACCTGTTCATGGACTACAGTTGACAGACGGATAGTGGTGGAGGCTCATGGGCACTTTTGGGGTGCAGTAACTTTTTACATAAATACCATAACTTTTAACTTTCTTGCAAACATGTTACCTGAATGATAATAAAACACAGACACACACACACACATACACACACACATACACCCCAAAACTGCCTGTCTTAAGGTTCCTTCCAACTCTTTAGAATACAGTATGTAATGTGCGATTTATTAAAATGCATGTATGCATATCTCAAAAGCTCAGTCAGCTGATGTCCTGCAAGTCTGCTCCCACAGTTCCAAAATGCTTACGCAATTGAGAGAAATTCAAACACAAATTTCACTATCTTTTCTGTTAAATACACCTGAATTTGTACCAAGATAATTCATGGGCACAGAATGGTAGTTTTATAGCTTTATTCTCGATAATTTTATCATAAACAATGAAATGCTGAGTTCATCTGGAATATCCTCTTTATTCCAGACACATCCCAGTTATTATCCTTGACACATCTGTTGCCAAGAAATAGAAAAATACGAGTACTGTCTCTCCTCACTTGTGTCAATACAGAAATGCAAAGCAAAACAAAGATCTCATTGACTCCCATTCTATTTCTGAAGGGAGGGAAAAAGAAAAGCCTGATAGCATTTCAAGACTTGGTTCTGACCTGCTAACTTCTTTTTAAAGTCTGATTATTTATGTGATGGTTTTCCAGCAAATAACTGAAGTCAGGTAAAAGCATAAGATGGGAGGGAGATTCTGGCATTGATAAAATCCCTGAGGGGTTGGAGCGATAGCACAGTGGGTAGGGTGTTTGCCTTGCATTCAGCCAACCTGGGTTCGATTCCCAGCATCCCATATGGTACTCTGAGCACCGCCAGGAGTGATTCCTGAATGCAGAGCCAGGTGCACCCCTGAGCAGCGCTGGGTGTGACCCAAAGAGGAAAATAATAAAAAAAAACCCCTGTAGTTGACAGATCAACCAAGAGCACATTAGGATTATATTTTGTCTGGCTGGCAGCCGAGTCCAGTTTTCTGCAGAGCCTCAGAAGTCCACTAAACTTCATCCCAACTAGATTAGGAAATAGCATCATTGTTAGAGTTGGAGCATTGGCTTTGTGTTGATTCCTGCTCTCTGTGGACTAATAATTCCACTAGTTTTGTGTGATCTGTTTATTCATACAAGAATTTAGGGAATCTGCCTCCCCCCTTTTCCCCCACTCCAGTATGTGGGAACTTTGTAATAACATAGTCCTGCCCTGGGGGAGCTGCTTTCATGCCTAAGAATTAGAGTTAAGAATCACAAAGCATTGAGCAGAAAGCACTCACAGAATAACCATTGTTAATATTATATACACATATACCCGGGAAGACAAAACTACCTCAGGGAGTTTTATTGCCTTTTCTCTTAGTAACTGGCAGAGCTAGTTCAATTCATTGAATTTGGTTCACACAGTTCCACAATCTGTGCATGTATATATATATATATATATATATACATATATATGTATATGTATATATGGACATATATATATATTTAATGCAAAATCCTCGGTAATCATAGGCATTAGCAGTTAAGGTCTCGGGAAGGAAAAGAAAGGAGCAGTGTCTATGTTCCATCTTCACAGAAGAGACAGGCATGACAGAGATTATGGGAGGGTCGCCAAAGGCGGGGATAGAGCAGGACCCTGCGCACTGGACTTACCTGTTTCAGCTCATTGGTGAAGTACACATATGTCACGGACACGCAGAGGGACTGCAGGAGCACCGTGAAGATCAGGATGAGCACACAGGTCTGCGCAGGACTGGGCCCCTCGGAGATCTGCATGACGGCCATGGTCCTCGCGGTCAGTCTGGCGGCCACAGTCTGAGCCCGGCTGCAGGCTGAGCTCTGGGATCCGGAGAGTAGGGGTGGGTCCTTCTTGAGTTTCATTTACTTTGTAAAAGAAAAAGCGAAACTGAAACAGCATGCAGAAGAGCCCCCGAGGGCAAGCTTGACACTTTCTCACAATGTCAGGGATCAGGCAGTGTGGAACCAGGCAGTTCCACACTGCCAGGTTCCTTGGCAGTGTGGAACCTGAAAACTGAAATCTCCCGCCTTGCAGCAGCTTCCTGGAGCGCAGGGCCTGTGGGTCTCGCGGGTGCCTCCTCCCACGGCTGGTCCCGGCTCCGAGCCAGCTCTCCCACTGGGTCAGACCCGGGATCTGGCTGTGCTCGGAGGCCAGGTGGTTCTGGAAGAGAGTTCCTGGTTATCTAACTTCAGCCTGACACCGCTGCTCTGCAGCCTGGCCGGTGTCATTGTTTGGGGCTTGTTGGTGGGGCGTCAGACAATCAGGCCTGGATCCGCCTGGATCCAACCAAGCCGGTGTTTCCTGATGTGTCAGCCTGTCTGATTCTTAGGGGCTGCTGGCTGTGGCATTATTCAGAGCGCCAGTAGCGCTGTCCTGTGCGGTAGGATGGTTGGGATGAGGAAAGGACTTTAAGAATGGCATCCCAAAGTAGTATGATCATTTAAACAGGCTGTAATGTGGCCTTAATAAAAATCTAAAAAGCAAAACAAGAAATATGGTGATAAACCAAACAAAAGAGTAAAAAAAAAAAAGAATAATTTAAAAAAAGAAAACGCACCGGACTGTAACTGTTATACACAAGCACAAGAATAAATAAGAAATGTAAAGTTTTCAGCACCACTGGGTGTGCCCCCTCAACGACAACAACAACAACAACAAACCCCAAGAAATGTAAAGCTTTCAACAGAACCCCAATACATACAATTCACCCCAATCCTGAGCTCCACACCCTCTCCAATATGCACCCATCAGTGGTAATAATTGCTCAGGTCAGGAGAAAACTATTAAGTGTGGACCTGGAGATGTGGCTCATGGTGAATTAATACCTACAGTCAGCGTGAGGATGCAAACTTCTGGCCATTCTGATGTACGCAGGTAGACTGGAAGGGCCCTCAGCAACAAAATTTAAGTCAACAGAACTTTTGGGAGGAAAATTCTAAAACTGATCCACCCTGTGGATATAGGAAACTGACCTGATAAGACCTTTAGCAGACCTGGAGGAGGTTGGACCCCTTCCCAGAAGTTCCTCAAACCCTCCGACCTCTCCCTTAATCTGATTAAAATGTGATCCAGCCCTGAGATGACTCCAGATCAAGACAACCCGAGAAAAACCTACAAAAGACACCTTAAACAAAGGAAGGGAGCACGTATGCTGCCCGAGCCCATGTGCTGCTTGCACCCATGTGACCGAGCACATGTGTCGCTCAAGCACATGTGTCTCCCAAATCTCCCCTCTTGAGATGTGGACTTTTATGCTTTAGTGTCTAATGCTGGGATGTGTGTAGGGCTCTCTCTCTGCCCTTGGAGAAGCCCACGTTCTCTCTTGAGCGCTTTACTCTCTTTCACTCCTCCCTCCACACCTAAAACCCTCCAAGTAAAACCTGTTTTACTTCACTGCTTGTCTACTCTTGAAATTCCTTTCTGCTTTCTGATTAAAGCACTCATAGATTACCATGAAACAGAAAGAATTTCACACTTGTGTACAAAGTTCTCTGAGTCAGAGCTAGGTTGACAAGAACCCGGTAACCCTGGGTCCTGGGTGGTAGAGGCAGATGGGGAGAAAGTGACCGTCTTTCTCCTCCCCGCTTCACATAAGTCACCCATGGGCCCCCCCAACATCAGATGCATCCATTATCTTTCTGACTTAAGACATACATCTATATACACTTATATTCTTTATAGTCATCCCACAAGTTTGAACTATATTACTGAACTTAGTACAACATGATCTCCCAAGTTTGGACACTAGTTACCAATCATCTCATTTAACATGACAAAACTACTCTGCAGTACCATTTCAAAAGCATTATATCAGCTCTATAGATATTCAAAAAGCTTTAAAGATGCTCATAACCAAAGTTCTTACAACATATATTCACTGGGCAAAACTTCACTTCACATTAGAAATTAACCAGGAGTCATCTTTAAGATTCTGGTTTCCAGGAAAACACAAATACAAATACAAAAAGATTAAAGCACTCATAGATTACCATGAAACCGAAAGAATTTCACACTTGTGTACAAAGTTCTCTGAGTCAGAGCTAGGTTGATACCTGGTGACAAGCTTTGCATGAAATAAAGTTATTAAAATAATAGCATGCATTTTCACATACTGGACAGACTAATAGTTGGTAAAAGTTCCCACATTTTTCATAAAATTCTCCATTCTTATCTCAAACTTTTATCCAGACACAATGCTATGGCTTCAGACTATCAGGCTGACATCTGAGATTAATCCACTATAACTCTTTGCTAAATAGCTACAGAATAATGTCTTTTAAAACCAATATAAAAATAACTCTAAACTAATAATACTGTTTTTCAGGCAGAAAGGAGACTAAAGAAATTAAGTGCAAATGTAGTTGCTGTAGACAAAGCTTTTTACCATTTATTGGAGGAGTTAGCTCAACCCACAGGAAGTGGGTCCAACAGCAAAGTGACAGGTCTGTTTGCAGACCTCTGTGTTAACAGACAATGTGCTGCTCTGACACCTGCTCTTCTCAGTGATTACTCCTGGTCATGTACTTAGAAATCATTCCTGGTGGGGCTCAGGTGACCAAGGTCAAGCACTAGTCAACCATAGTAAGGCAAGCACCCTACCCGCTATACTATTCCTCCAGTCCTGGCTTATGTCACAACCTGTGTGTCTGCCAGCTAGGGGAGGCCCTGATTGAGAAGGAAAAGGTATTTCTTATCCTTACCTTGCCGACAGTGAGGTACCTTACCTTGAGGCTAAAGAGAGTCAGGTGAGACCAGAAAACCCAGATTCAACACTCAATAGTGCTTTATAAATACTTGGTATTTAAAATAAAATATTCAACACAGAGACTATGATCCATAGCAAGAGTTTAGTGACTTGCATGTCAGTGTTCAAAAATATTCAGCATAGACCCCCCAGGCCATCTCAGGACAGGGGCAAGCCTGATCCCTTCCTACCACAGCCCTGGCAGCTGCACCCATAGCCCGAAGTTGCCACCATGCCTTCAGCTGGACTCCACTGCCTTAGAAATGAGCTCTACAGAGATCCCAATCTGCCAAAATCTTTAGGTACACAATTTTTTTTGCCCAAAACTCTAGGTCTTCTCCAAGTCAGGATGGGTGACCTCCACCCACCTCCCCATACTTCTGGAAGCCCTTGCATACACACGCAGTTAAAGTTTGCCCAGTTAAATATTTTGAATTTTCTGGAACAACATCTCTAAATTCTGTAACACTGACATCTGAGTGGTAGTACACCAGATTGGATGGGATGTTATATAGAAGTCAATCAATCTTGACAAAAACATCAACACAGAAGGCTTAACTTGCAACAACAGCTTAGTAAACCCTCAGATGGGGACATTGGGTCCTCAGGGTGAGATACATAATATTCGTAAGTTTTCTTTCATGGAAGCAGTTTTTGATCATTCTGTTAGCCATTCAGTGGTAACAAGAAATATAAAATAAATTATTGTGCTCCTGCTATGGGGGCAGGCTTGAAGGATAGTTGGAAAAAATGGAGATAATGGTGGAGGGAAGGTGACAGTGGTGGTGGGATTGGTGTTGGAATGATGAACGTCTGTAACAAATCATCATGAACCACTTCTGTAAACTGCAGTGTTTAAATAAAGTAGGAGAAAAAGTACTCAACATGTCAACTTATCAACAAACACCTTGCACATTTTCAAATGTACAGAAGTCCATTTGCAGGCGAATCTTGCTCATGATCAGAGTGACAAGAAAATTCTAATATCTGGCTTTAAGATAATTTCATTAAAGCAGGTCAAACACTAACATGATATTTTTGTCTAAATCAAACATGGATTTGAAATTGTGACATGTATGGGTAAAATTGCAGTTGCTGCTTTCCTCTCCCTATATCCTGTATCCTTTGAACTAAGAAATGTTTTATCTTGATTCTTGTTAGAGTGATGGGAAAGTTAGGAACATGAGCAGGTAATTAGGTAATTAGGCACAGTTAACCAGGAGATCACAATTGGTGAGAGTTCTTTTTTTTTTCTTTTTAAAATTATACTTCTTAATACTTATATGAACAATATTATCTATTCCTCTAGTGTCTATTTATTTTTTTAAGTGTGACATCACCATTTTATTCCTTATCTCTTTATAAAGGTTTATAAAGGTTTTGTAAAGGTGACACTTGCATCTGTAAGACCTTCATCATCTCCATTATACAAAATGTTCAAAATTTAAAGTACACAAAGATATACAATGGAAAGACACCCTTGGTCAATTGGCGAGAGTTCTGAGTGGTCCATTCTGGGAAATAGGCAGGGATGAATAGGTAATAAATCATGGGTCATGATTCAGAACAGAACAGAAGGATCCAAAGTCACCTGTTTTCTTGACAGGAAAAGAAAGGTGACAATAAAACAGTCATTAAATTAATAAATGTCTCCATAGAATCAAAAATGGAAAGAATCCACTTTAAAGATTCCCAGCAACAAGGACGCCCCTCACCCCAAGTCCCACACTGTGCCTCCCCTACTTTAGTGTATTGCCACTAACCAATAAATTGAAAAAATTCATTCTTGTATTCTTCTCTTTGTTTCACCCTTGCTATGATTGCCAGAAAAATGCCTATAAAATTGCTCTGCATCCCTGCGCTGGGATGCAATTTCAGGTCATTGCCTAGTTGTGTTCCATCTTGATGTTAAGTAGTTGAATCTTCTTGCTTTCTTGCCTAAAGATGGTTTCAGAGTGATTGATTAAATAAATTCTGTTACAACCAAATCCTAACCAAACATTCTGGAAGGGTTTTCACTCTTTTTTTTTTAATAAAAATTTTATTTTATTGAATCACCATGTGGAAAATTACAATGCTTTCAGGCTTAAGTCTCAGTTATACAATGCTTAAACAACCATCCCTTCACCAGTGCCCATATTCCACCACCAAAAAACCCCAAAAAACCCAGTACACCTCCCATCCCAGCCCCACCGTCCCATAACTGATAAATTTCACTGTACTTTCTCTTTACTCTGGTTACATTCAATATTTCAACAAAAACCTCACTATTATTGTTAGGAGTTCCTCACTAGAGTCAGACCTGTTGTGAAGAGATATGAGGCCATGCAGTTTTGGATTTCTGTAATTTAGCTACTAAGTCCAGGGAGATTTCTTCCAGATATTGGATCGTTACAAACTTGTAACTCTCATCTGTGGTCGTCATAATATGATGATAACCGTGACCTTCAACCCCGGCAAGGAAGAGGTGCGTGAGAGAGATACCTTTCCCCTCCTGGGCAGGCATGGGGCTGTGGCTTAGTTCTCAGTTTGGAGACATTCTGCAAGGAGCTGCCAATACCAAAAGTAGTTTAGCTGGCCTCTGGAGTCATGCTCGTGCAGCTGCGAAGAGGCCGCACACATGCGGCCCCCGGGATCACATCTCAGCGAAGAATGGGCAGGGTTTTCACTCTTGTACAGAAGGTCAGAACACATTTTCTTCCAATGCTTTTGGAAATGAGGAAGTGGAGTGAGGGAAGGAATATCAGTCCTGGACCCTCATCCTTGACCTTGGGCCCTAAGGGTAAAAGCTGGGGTCACATCACACAGATTTCAGTCTCTATTTCCCATTTTGGCAGTGTGGAACTTTTCCCAAGCATTAGTTTCCTTATTTGCATTGTAAGACTTACTGTTATTATTAGACATAACTGACATATAACATTGCATTCATTCAGTATAATATCTAACATAATATTTTTTCAAGTATTCAGTGCAATACCTTGATATAAGTATATATTTGATATGATTGCTACGATATATGTAGTTAACATCCATCACCTAAAACTTTTGAAAGAATATTTTTTCAAGTGATTAGAACTCTATGATTTATTCTTTTCACAGCACTGGGACAATAAAAACACTATGAACTATAGTCACCATGCTGGCTTTTCATCCTCTGACACATTTATTTTCTAACTGAAAGTTTGTGTCTTTTGACTAACTTCACCTATCCAAAGCTCCTGCAACTACCAGCCGGTTTTTAAATTACACACACACATACACACACACACAAATACACACACATAAAGTTGAGATAATACAGTATTTTGTCCTTTTCTGCCTCACTTAAGTCATCAAGAAGTATTCAAGAGCCATCTATGTTGTTCAAAAAGCATGTTTTTTTTTCTATGACTGAACAATACTTCTGGTGTTTGTATGTGTATCATATGTTCTTCATTCCATTGAACCATTGATGGATGAAGACACTTAGCCTCTTACCATGCTTTAGCTCTTTTGAATAGCACTGCAATGTTCATAAAGGCACATGTATCTTTTTGAGATAGTGACCTTATTTGCATTGGATACTCAAAAGTGGAATTGATAGATTATACAATTCCCCTATATTTAATATTTTTTTAAGGAACATTTGTACTGTTATCCTTAGGCACTACTCTCTTTTTACTCCTACCACATGTCCAGAGATATAGGTCAGTTTTGCCCACATGTGATGATATTACTAAAAGAATGCATGTCTGGTCACAGAAATAATTGCGTCTGTTCTGTAGCTTACCTTATTCCTGTTCTTTGTTCTTTAGGGATCAGTGATTTTAGTTTATATGCCAATTTAATCCTCTACAAAGATAGGACAAGTCCTTGTCTCTGGGTCCCAACCCCCCAAAACTAGATTGGTTTGGGCATGGCAGGTATTTAATCCCTCAAATGGCTCCAATATAGAACCAAAGTGAAGCACAATTAATCACCCTAGGATTTCATGTGCTCACATAATCACCTTGCACCAAAGATTCACTGAAGGGAGAAATGACTACCTTTCATGGGCTGAATTTTGTAACACTTTCCATTGGTACCAGACAAATAAAATTCTCTTAAATTTTAAGCTAGACATGCAAAAACCTAGGAATTTAGTTTAAGTTGTTGTCTCTAAGCATTCTGTCTAGAACAGATGTTGCCCCTCAGCCAAATCTTACCCCATGCCTTCTTTTGTAATATTCACAAGTTTACAGTGACAATTTTAAAAAAGAAAATGTTCTTGTGATGCACTTCTAACCTCAGGAATGATCCTGAGCACAGAGTTAGGAGTAAGCCCTGAACTGGCTGTGGTCCAAAAACTGAAAAAGGCGGGAAAATAAAGGTTCTTAAATGGTTGAAAAGAAATTAAGGACCAGAAGGAGTACTCAAAGGGCTGGAACACATGCCTGGCATGCACAATGTTAGGATTTTTATCTTCAACATCACATATCCCCACTCCAGCCCAAGCACTTCTGGGTCCCAGGAGCACTGCACTAACAGGTTTGAGGACATACCCACCTAGCTGGCCCACTTCCCCAATGCCTTCATTGTTCTCAGCCCTGGATCAAGAGCACCACAGGGGATCTCCTGTAAAAACAAAACAAAAATAAACAAATCAAAGAACATCTTTTGTGACACATAAGAATGCCAAAGACAAGTAGCCATATTCATTATTTCTCCTGTTGAAGGCTGTTTCTGCACTAGGCAAGCTGGAGTTGTGTGTTATAATACCATGGCTGAGTAGTTCTGGCAGATCAAATGTAGTTCTTTCCACAACAAATCTCGGTGCCAGCAGATATAAATTGACTTACTCTTCATCCCATGAAGCCTAACTAGATTGACTAGAGTTTTACGGGAAAGGACCAGCCCAATGGCCTCTCTAAACTCTTATGCAATTTTACCTTGAACAACACACGATGGGATTAAGTTGTGACATGATTCATGTTTGTGAGGATAAACACCAACACGGTGGGATGAACAGAACAGAAGACGACTTAGTGGAGATGAATGCTTTCAGCTAGATGACGGGAAAAGACCTGGGAGGAGCCATGGCAGAAAAACACATAGGTATTAAATAGAAGGATTCTGATTGGCCAAGATTGCCTTGGCTTCTTCTAGGGTTTGAATACTTTATGACACAGGCACTGAAAGGAATGCGAACAATGGCAGAAATACTGGTAGCATTTAGAAATAGTTAAGAGAAATGAAAAAGAAAAACTAGCTGGTAGAAATATATAAAATTCCATCAAGTGTACCTGCTTCTCCTGTCTCTCTTTTCACATCTTCCCTCTTTTTTTGCTACCCCTCAGATAACAAGACTAACTTCCATTTTATTCCTTTTCCTCCTTCTACTAAACGTGAAAGCAACCAGAATGAAGACTTTTATGATAAGCCATGTCTATGTTATAATGTGTTTCAATCCACTGTCTATGTCATTAGTAAAGCTTCCAGTCAACTGCTTGCTATTCGTGTTTAAATTTTGGACTGTGATTACAGAACAAGTGGAGGGGGCTAGAGGTGGGGGGTGGGGGGAGGAAGAAGTGGTGAATGAGAAGTGGCATAAAGACAAATGTAGCACTGTAGCACTGTCGTCCTGTTGTTCAATTTGATTGAGCAGGCACCAGTATTATCTCCATTGTGAGACTTGTTGTTACTGTTTTTGGCATATTGAATATGCCACTGGTAGCTTGCCAGGCTCTGTCGTGGGGGTGGGATATTCTTGGCAGTTTGCTGGGCTCTCTGAGAGGGATGGAAGAATCAAACCTAGGTCAGCCATGGGCAAAGCAAATGCCCTAACCGCTGTGCTATCACGCCAATCCATAAAGACAACAGTGGGAGGTTTTTGGCACTTTGATGGTATTAGTAATATAGCCACTTTGTACGCCTAAAGCATAGTATTAACACTATTGTAGCCATGTTATTCCAATTGCAATTAAAGGAAAGTTTGGGAGAAGTCAAAAGTCATGGAAATTTTTGTCTTTGGAATGAGTGGGTGGTTGCTCCCCAGTCTCCAACTTGCTTAAGGGTCAACTGTATTCTTTTTGTCATTGGAGAGAGTGTCAAAACCATTTTAGCTAATGTACAAAGCTTAAATATCATTGCATTCAATAAAAGAGAACATTTCTAGTATTCATTACCTTTATTAATGAAAATCAGTCTATAACAATGATCATACTAATTAGCATATCAAAGGAGGAGGTGTAGTGTAAATAATAGAAAGTGTAGAGTAGTGTCAGGCTGGAGAATCCCCTCTTTGGTGATTATGCCGGGGCCACCTGTGGGTCTCAATTCCTATAGAATAGTATTGTACACTAACCGATCTGTTAAAAAAAAATGGCAAAGGAGTCTCATTCTGACTATATGTCAGACCATCAGGAAGCAATTGGGGTGGGGAGATAACATATCCAACCATGCTCATGGCTTACTTCTGACTCTGCAGTCAGGGATCACTTCTTGCAGTACTTGGGGGTCCATAGTGTTGGCGATCTAAAAGGGGTCAACTATGTAGTGCAAGGCCTGGACTATCTCTGGCCACATATGGGCTCTTTTAAAACATCATGTCCATATACCTGAGGGTCTGGCACTTGGCTCTTAATTCTATTCCATTGGTCTGAGAGTCTGCCGTATTCCACCAAAGTATCTTATTCACTAGATACCAAAGTATCTTATTCACTAGAGCTTTATAATATAATTTAACGTTGGGGAAAGAAAAGCCTCTTCTTTTTTCCTGTAACTATTTTGACTATTTGGGTGCGGGGATGGAGGCTTTATTACTCCATATACATTTTAACAATGTTTGGTCATTATCTCTAAAAATTGTCTAAAAGTTGTCATGGGTAGGTGGAAGGTCAGGGAAAAGAGTTGTCAAAGTTGGAATGGAATGTGGTGGATCCTGAGACAATGGTAGAATCAAATAGACAATCTGGTGGGCAGTGTTGTGTTGAATGTTGTACTCATGAAACACTATCACTGGAACTATTGTAAACTTGTAAATAGCAATGACTAAAATAAAATTTTAAAGATGATGTCATGTGCATTTTTATAGGAATTACATTGAATCTATATAGTGCTTTGAGAAGGATGGTCATTTTGAAAGTATTGATCTATCTGATCCATGACATTGAGTCTAGAGGTGTCTTCAATGACCCAATGCCATTGATCAAGCAAACAGAAGCAAAAACGAACAAATGGGACTACTTCATATTAAGTAGTTTCTACATTGCAAAAGAAGAGATGACTAGAATAAAATGATATCCCACAGAATGTGAAAAATATATTTGCTCATGATACATAAAGCGCTTGAAAAATTAGCAACAAGAAAACAACCTCATTGAGAAATGGGAAGAGAAGATAAACACTTATATAAAGACATACAAATGGCCAATAGATATATGAAAAAAATGCTCTCCAACACTTATCATCATGGAAATATGAATCAAAACAACAATGAGTTCTGGCCTCATGTCACTGAGACCAACACACATAAAAAAAAGAACAAAAGCAATCAGTCAACATGAGCAAAATGGAACCTTCATTTATTCTTGAATATAGACTGGTAGACTCTCTTTGGGAAACAATATGGCGAAGAAATTTATGCAAGTCAGGTAAATGTTAGGTTATTTATTACAATGACAGGGATTTTATAGGAATATGGCATAGCAGGAATGTTCTGTGGGCTTCTAGCAGTCTGTAGAGTGTGTGAAGTGGGCGAAGGAATCATAGCAGTCCATGGTCATGGAAAATGACGGGAGTGAGACAGGAAGCTCCTCTTGGACTTAGTAGAGGTGGGTGCACACACATATATGGTGGGTTCTAAAAGGGGAAGAATGCCATATGGAACCAACATAAAGAGTCAGCATTCTCCCCTATCCACCTGAAATAAAAGATTATACGTACTTTAGAGAAACACCATCATCATCATGAAACCATTGACTCCAATGATGTCTGTTTTAAACCTTATTACTATTATTTTTTTTTAAAGAACTACTTTCGAACCCACGTGGATTTTATTTGCAAAGACTAAGGCTTACTTTTCTCTGATAAAACTTTCTGAAATAAATAAATGGCCTCATAACTGGTAATTAAACTAATTATTAGGCAAAACCAACTAATAAATGTCAAACGTAGTTGATAAAATCTGCACAACTTTTATTTTTTAATTAGTGAATCACCGTGAGGGTACAGTTACAGATTTATACATTTTCGTGTTCATGTTTCCCTCATAAAATGTTTGAGAACCCATCCCTTTACCAGTACCCATTCTCCACCACCGATAAACCCAGCATCCCTCCCTCCCCCCATCCCATCTCCCCCCACTCTACTCTGCCACTGTGGCAGGGTATTCCCTTTTGTTCTCTCTCTCTCTAATTAGGTGTTGTGGTTTTCAATAGGGGTGTTGAGTGGCCATTGTGTTCAGTCTTAGTCTACTTTCAGCATGCATCACCCTTTTACTTGGTGTTCCCTTCTCTATCTGAGCTGCCCTCTCCCCAGCATGTGAGGCCAGCTTCCAAGCCATGGAGTCAACCTCCTGGTACTTATTTCTACTATTCTTGGGTGTTAGTCTCCTACTCTGCTATTCTATATTCCACAGACGAGTGCAATCTTTCTATGTCTGTCTCTCTCTCTTTCTGACTCATTTCACTTAGCATGATACTTTCCATGCTGATCCACTTATATGCAAAGTTCATGACCTCATTTTTTCTAACAGCTGCATAGCATTCCATTGTATAGATGTACCAAAGTTTCTTCAACCAGTCCTCTGTTCTAGGGCACTCGGGTTTTTTTCCAGATTCTGGCTATTATAAATAGTGCTGCGATGGTCTGCACAACTTTTTTACAATTCCTTATTCAAATCTCAAAGACAGCATGTGTAAATCTACAATGTCTGAAAGAAACATAATAATTCAATATAGGGCAAATATGATCTAGATTAAATCTTGCTCTTAGTAAGTTATGATTAATTTAACTATGAGGATTTTCCGAGATTAATTACCCTTCTTGTTAAAATTATTTGAACTGTTTAACCTGGAACTATTTGTAAATATTGTCTATAGAGGGCCAGTTTATAAATATTTAAAGTCTTATAATTTTTTTTGCAGTGACAAATATGCCATTATAGCAGAAAAGCAACCTTCAGAGTATGTACACAAACAGATGTGACTATGTTCCAATAAGCTAAAATATTGACTCAGATATAAAGTGGGCCAGGCAGCCAAGTTACATCTAATCTGGAGCAATAATTCTCAAAGTATGGTCCCTGGTGATGCTAGAATACTAGCATCACCAGGGACTGTATTAGAAATGTACACTCTAGACCTCCTGTCATATATGCTAAATTATAAATATTGGGGATAGTTTTCAAGTGATACTGAGAATGTTGAAATCTGAGAAATACAGCTTTAGAATAACTGTCTTATGAGCTCGGGAGCTTCCTCTGTATAACTCTGTATTTTTTTTATTTAGTAGGACTATGATAAGGCCTGGATATTTTTGTTTTTAATGATTTCAATGTAATAACTTCAGTGTCCATCAACATATATGTGGATAAGGAAAATGAGTGTAAAATCACAAACAGTGTCTTTAGTGACACTATAGTAAGGATGTTCAGTAAGTGCAAAGAAATGATCGCACAGGTAGTTAGCAAAGCATAAGAAAGTATGAGAGTCAAATGAAAAAAAACTCTAAGTCAGAAATAATAGAAATGAAGAGCCTGGTAGGTGTTAAAGGAAAAAAGTCAATAGAAACTCTAACAGCAGAATAACAGAAGCTGAGCAAAAGATAGAGGAGCTCCAAATGAGAAGGAGAAAACCACTAGCAGAAGGAGAAATAGCAGAAGGTGGAAAATAGTCTGAAATTTAATGAATAGCATATCAAAGAACTATGGATGAGTGCAAGAGGAACAATGTAAGAATCATTGGAGTCTCTGAAGAAAAAGAAGGCTAATGTGGTGATGAAATAATAGTTAAAGAAATTCTCACCATGATCACTCTGGACAAGAATTCAGTGCTCACAGTAGGTAAAAAGGATATACATGATAAGCTCTCAGTACCTATATTGCAAGTCATAATGCTGATAAGGAGAGAGAGATCGAGAAAGAAATAGAGAAAGAGAAAGAGAAAGAGAAAGAGAGAGAGGGGTGGGGTGGGGGGACGGAGATGAGGGGGAGTGGTGGGATTGAAATTGAGAACATTGGTGGTGGGAAATGTACACTGGTGAGGGGATGGGTATTAGAACATTGTATGACTGAAATCCAATCATGAACAACCTTGTAACTGTGGTTCACATAGATTCAATTAAAATTTTTTTCCCTCCCCCTCAATTAAAAATTTTTTAATAAAAAACACATATTATATATTCCAAAAAAGAAAGAAAAGAAAAATTAAACCATTGGGAACTTCCATCGTTGTAGATTACAGATGCAGAGATCCAAGAGACCTGAAGGGTCCCAGTGAAAACATACCCAATTAGAAAAACTTCAAGACATACTTATTCAAAATGACAAAATTGAAAGATAGAGACAGAATATTGAATGAAACAAGATCAAAACAGGAACTTCTATACAAAGAAAAGCCCATAAAATGCTCAGCAGTTCTATCAAATGAGATTCTATGAGCCAGAAGAATATAGAAGGATATTGTACACAAATTCAATTAGATTAACACCTCACCAAGAATACTCTATCCAGCTAAACTATAGTTCAGGTTTGAGGGAATGAAACAGAGATTCATGGGCAGGTAACAGCTTAGGGAATTCATAGCCTCGAAACCAGTTTTGCAGAAAGCATTGAAAGAGCTCCTTTTAAACGGACGGGGCAACTTTCCATCATTTGGCATTGAGTATGGTACTCAGTAATGGTGCGTATGGTTGTCCTCTACTAAATTAAGAAAGGTTAGAAATATATAGCAATTCATCAACACAAATTGACTTTCATTGATTTATTTTTTGATAATTCCATTTGCAATTCCTTCACGATTTATTGGACTGGTAATATGAAATAAATTTGTTATATGCCTGCCAAGGGGAGTGGGAAGGAACCTGGGGATTTTGAGAGAAGGGCAGATTGGTGGTGGATTGGTGTTGGAATGTTGCATGACTGAAACAACTTCATTATGAACCATAGTGTCTCAATAAACTTTCCTAAAAAAAATGGAATGAGTGTGTTAGTCTGCTATAAAAAATGTGAAATCCTTGGGGCTGGAGTGATAGCACAGTGGGTCGGCATTTATTTGCCTTGCATGCAGCCGACCCGGGTTCTATTCCCAGAATCTCATATGGTTCCCCGAACACCGTCAGGGGTGATTCCTGAGTGCATGAGCCAGGAGTAACCCCTGTGCATTGCTGGGTGTGACCCAAAGAGAAAAAAAAGTGAAATCCTAGGGCTTGGAGATATAGCTCAATGGACTAAAAAGATGCTTTGCAAGCAGGAGGCCTGGATTTGAACCCTAGAGATACATGGTCATCAAGCACTGCCAGGAGTGACTTCTGAGTGTTACTGGGCATGGTCTCCAAAAGGTGGATTTCTGAGATTTATAACATGAATAGACCTAAAGGCAGAGAGTCTCTTGCCTGTGTGCCTGGTTGTCTTCCCTGGAGCCCCTCAGAGGGGGTGGGCTCCAGCTACCCTCTCCACCCTGAGCAGAGCTCCCGAGGCCAAAGACCTCTGGAGCCTAGCCACAGCCATGCTCAAGGCCCCTCTCCACACGTTTGGACGAGCTTCACGTATGACGGTACCGGCAGAAGAACCTAGGTGTGTGAGAAGTGGTGCTGAGTCCTCCAAGTCTGCTTGGATAGGGACTGGGACTCTTCTGCCCAGATGTTGGAATGTTGCATGACTGAAACAACTTCATTATGAACCATAGTGTCTCAATAAACTTTCCTAAAAAAAATGGAATTTTCCAGTAGCTAGGCAGTCACACCCAGGGACTGCCTGAGGCGCCGTGTAATCCCACCAACGGCCAACATCCAGAGACTTAAAACCAAGCTCCCGGAAGCAACATCGTATAGCCTACTTCTCCTTCTGGGAGAATCTGGCAAGCTACTGAGAGCTTCCTGACCACATGGGAGAGCCTCACAAACTCCCCATGGTGTATTCATATGCCAAAACCAGTAACAATGCTGGGTCTCATTCCCCTGACCCTGAAAGAGCCTCCAATGTGGCATCGTTGGGAAGGATGAGTAAAGAGAGGCTTCTAAAATTTCAGGGCTTGGACGAATGGAGACGTTACTGAGACTGCTCAAGAAATTCGATGATCAATGGGATGATGATGAGACCTAAAGGGTACTATGTTTAATTAACACCATAAAATACATACACGGAGGAACACCTACAAGGTACACTAGAACCAGTGATGCTATCATTAATGGAAATTTAATGCAGTGGTTATAGTAGAAACTCTACTCTACTCTATTCTATTCTATTGTTAGGGGCGGCAGATCTCTGCCTGGGGGAGGCTCGGAGAGACAAAAGAACACAACCAAGACAACTCTTTCTGCAAATGCACGGGGTTTATTTAAGCTAATATAGCTATATTGGGACCTTCAACTGTGCTTCAATAGTGTGGCATAGCCGAAGGCCCCGAACTCCAAAAAGCAGGCTGTATTTATATCCTTTTGGGGGAGAAGGGAAAATCACACATATTGCAGCATCAAAGGGAAATTACACCTATAGATCAAAGGGGATCACAGATAGGTCGCTTAATTTGCGTATCTAAACATTTGTTGACTGTTAACTGCTTCCCTGCAAATGTTTGCGTACAGTTCCTAGGGCAGTTTGTTGGCCCATTTGGTGACAGTTTCCTGCCCAGTGGTAGGTCATGAAGAAAATATCTTTCAAAGCAGTCAGACAGTTACAAAGGTAAATTTAACTCTTAACCTGCCCTCCTCTTCACTATGAAACTTCTTCATCCATCACTACAATGTACCTTATGTCTGTATTTGGTGGAGATGAGATCATGTCATATCCTAATGTCAAAGGGTAAGGAGGAGGAGACTGAATTTTCAGTTTCTCTTTGTAGAAAAGCTGTTCATGAAGTGGGGAGCTCCTATCACAGGAAAAAGGGAGGAAATAACCAGAACCCCCTGCGAGTGATGCAGATAATGCTGGAGTACTGACTCGGGGCTCTGTTTGTTCATGATTCCCAGGTTCCTCAATATTTTCAAGAATAAAATTATTGAGTAATAAAGCTGCTCAGACTCAGAGTTATTAGAAAGTGAAAAGTTTATTGGAAAGTAAAAGAGAAAAGAAAAGGGAGCTGAACTCAATCCCTCCAGTATAGGACTAAATTAACTATGGCTCTTTTTGTGGCATTTTTAGAGGAAAACCAACTCTTTGTGTTACAGGGAATGCAGGGAAGTTGAAGATAAGGATTTTCCTGTGGACCCTTTTAAATGAAAAGTGGGCTCTTGACAAATGTTACAGAGGATGCAGGGATCTAACAGGTCCTTGTCTGGCCATCTGTGTCAGATATTTCCGATTATCTTAGCCTCTCTGTGAGTCTCAGCTCTGGGGCAGAATTTTATGATGGGTAGTTGTTAACTCCCAGTTCATCAGGAAAATACCAGAAATTTGCAGGAAGTAAAAAATGTGGCCAAAAAATCGGGACTGCTCACAGCAGCTGGCATAGATAAACTGAGGCATTCTCTTTCATGAGTAGCTACAAGCCAGACACATTGTTTTAAATAGAATTGCTTTTCCTTGATTTTGGGCATGGTGTAATGGATATGGGAATAAGAGCTAACACAACCCACGCAGCTCTTGGGCTATTACATACAGCAGATTAGGGTATACTCATTGTCTGGGTAGCCCTCATTCTTGGCTGAGCTGTGCAGGCCAGGGCTTGCATCTCCTGTTGAGACAGCAGTTGGGATGAATTCAAAAAGGTGTGGCAATTAAGGAGCAAAGAGCAGTGTCTCCACCTGAATTAGCACATTTACAGTAATTATAAAGAAAGAGAATGATTGTTAAACAGGGATAGATAGCAGGAGTAGTAAAACTGAAACTTGTTGGAAGCTGGAATCAGGGAGGCCACAAAAATTACAGGGGACCAAAGATCAAATTTTTGCTCAATGTGGGCCACTGTGAAAGAATTGCAGAGGCGGTTGCCAGACTATACTCAAGTCAGCTTGGAAGCTTGTTCCTGTCACCCTGAAGCTTAGTCACTTACATTTGCTGAGGAACTTGAGTCAGGAAAAGATTTTATTCATTTTAGTTGTACTTGGACTGAGAAATCTGTGAGATCACTCTAGGGCTTGAAAGGGGCAAAAACTTCAGATATTAAGTACAGATAATGGCAATGGACTAATGTCAGTTGGCCTAACGTTCCCCAGAGAATCGTATAGATTACTAACTCACCTTTGACTGAGCATGAAGATGCAGGTTGCTTTTGAAACTAAAGGTTGCTTTTGGAAACCTCAGTCTTAAACCTGGTTAGAATCAGACTGCCACTTCCAGGTACCCTGCCACTGTTAGGCCGTGACAGGTATAAGGACAGAAACCAGTGTCCTCAGCCTGGATACTAGGTCAATTCTTCTTTCTTTCTTTCTTTCTTTCTTTCTTTCTTTCTTTCTTTCTTTCTTTCTTTCTTTCTTTCTTTCTTTCTTTCTTTCTTTCTTTCTTTCTTTCTTTCTTTCTTTCTTTCTTTCTTTCTTTCTTTCTTTCTTTCTTTCTTTCTTTCTTTCTTTCTTTCTTTCTTTCTTTCTTTCTTTCTTTCTTTCTCTCTCTCTCTCTCTCTCTCTCTCTTTCTTTCTTTCTTTCTTTCTTTCTTTCTTTCTTTCTTTCTTTCTTTCTTTCTTTCTTTCTTTCTTTCTTTCTTTCTTTCTTTCTTTCTTTCTTTCTTTCTTTCCTTCCTCCTCCTCCTCCTCCTCCTCCTCCTTCTTTTTTAATGTAGGAGTGCTGCTATTTATTTAGGTATTGATTAAGCTGATTGCTGCCAGCCAGTCAACCTGTACCTGTAGGGCGAGTGCATCAGCAGCCTGATGGTGCCTTCAGACTTCCAGATACTCAAAAATTGCTGCTGTGCCTTTGACCAGCAACTTGAGGTCAAGTTTAGCAAGAAATTAAATGGCCAAAAGTTAGATGTATGGGAGACACACCCACAAACTACCTCCAGCTCAGCTATATAAGCTCATTTATTGGCCTTATTTCAGAGACCCATAAATCTCGAAAGAGATCAGAAGACGCAATAAGGGCCTGTTG